>NC_083594.1:20874198-21474198 GCF_027579695.1 Neoarius graeffei
AACCCGCCGTCTTTCTTTGGAACGAGAAAATAAACTGAAAAGAAACCCCCTGGGTGAACAGTGGGGTCGACCATCTCTATGGCTCCTTTTTGTAGCAACAACTGAACTTCTCTCGACAAGGCTTTCTCTCCGCCTGTCTTGGATTGGTTATAACTGCCTGCCTCACACCCGAATGCATTGGTGGCCGGCGACGGAATTGCAGGCGGTACCCTTCTGAAAGGGTGGTGAGTAGCCATTGGTTGGTGGTTATTTCGCGCCAACGTGCTAGTTGGCTGCCTGTAAAAACTCCTGCCACTGTCCCTGACCTGTCAGTGGTCCTGTCTACGTTTTTCGGAAGGGATGGGGGAGCGACGACGGCGGGGAGGACCCGTCTGTCGAAAAGGGCGAAAACTCACGTGTGGCTGAGTGCCACCCTGCCTGGCCGAGGGAGGTGGGGGATTGGGGGCCTGCTGCTGGGGTCGATGGGAAAACCTTTGTGCAGCTCTAGGGGCCACATGCCTAAAGCGTGAGGCAGAAGGGTTTGGCGGAGCTCTGAAGGTGGGTGCTACGCCCACATGACGGGAGCGAGACTCTGTAACAGACACACGTCTGTCAAGGGCCTCTTGTGCTGCTGGCCCAAAGACCTGTCCAGGTGCCAGTGGGAGGTGCCTCAGGTTGTTCCTGCATACTTCTGGCAGAGGCGATTGAGCCAGCCACACTTGTCGACGGGCTTGCAGCAAGGTGCCCAAGGCAGTGCCACACTGGTTGGCAATGACACCCATAGCCTGCAGTGCAAGTTCCAGTACGTCAGCCGCCAGTGGGTCTGCCGATGATGTGTTGAGTGTCGAGTGCAGCATAACAAGCATGTGTGCCAGCGAGTTAGACACCCTGCCAAGAAAGGCAGTAGAGTTGTAAGCATGAGAAAGTAGCTCGTCTGTGCAGCGGCACTCAGTGTTAGGGCAACGCACCTGCTCCCGAAATGCTTCATCGGGAGACACAATGAGCGAAGCAATGCTTGATTCGACTACTGGCATGCTACCCAAGCCAACAGCACCGGGGTCCTGCATCGCCGCAAGCATGCGAGACATCTGGTCTGGACGGGCAGGTTTCGTAGCAGCCTCCAGGGCAGAGGCCACCACAGAAGTAAAGTCACAGCACTGTGGAATTACCAGAGAGGCACGCTGAACACGGCACAGGAACATGTTCTCAGATCCGGTAGGAGGCGCTGGGGTGTCCAACTGCAAACGTGCAAGCAAAGCCTTCAGTGTGGCCTTCACCGAACCCACCACTGAGGCAGACTCCCCAGATCGCCCAGAGGTAACATCACTGCCCGAATCATGGGGCTCAACACCTGGCAGGACTTCGCTTGGTGGCTGCACCGAGGAAGAAGGCTGACTGAAAAAGGTGTCTGAGGCAGCCACAGACATCACTTCCTCTTGGTCAGGTGGCTGAGAACATGAGGCAACGGGTGACAAGGAGGCAGGCGGTGCAGGCTGTCCCTCTACAGTACCTACCTGTGCCCCTGTTGTAGGGGGGGGCCTTGCAAGCAGAGGCAGCAGACGCTCCACTGTAGATGAGAGCAGTTCCACTTTACGCTCTAACTCAGAAGACTTAGATTTTTTGCGCTGTTTTGCATGCACTGGTGGTGAAAGCTTACGCTTACACTGTGTCTGAGAATCCGAGAGCAGAAAACTGTTAGACGCACGTTCCACACCAGCCAACCGCACCTGTCTAACAGCAAGCGGCATTAACGCACAGGAAGGGCATGGATCAGACATTGCCTCCCTTAGATGTTGCATGCCAAGGCACTCCGCGCAGCGATCATGTGCATCCAACACCTCCATTAGATTGGGGCAAGTGGAACACCTCACTGAATCCATCTCAGTGTCTACTCACCCACGATTTTTTTTTTTTTTTAGAAAAGAAGCAAGGTGTAGCGCTGCTTGCTAGCCTGGCAACCAAGGCTAGCGAGTTCGTAAGCTCAATTTTACCGCTACAGACAACGATTTACTAGCAACCAGAAAACCGATGCTAACGTAAAGTTGTAAGTACACGTTAACGTTATTGGCAACCAATTTGCTAACTCACTCAACACTGACAAACCTGCCGGCAACCGAGTAGTTTGTGACAAGACCGATATAATAGCCGCCCCTGAAAACTTGGCAGCCAAGATTCAGTGATTATCGATGCATAAAACAAGTTACCTTAGCGACCAAACAGCTCGCGTGGTGTCGAGTCCCACTGAAGTCCTCTTCAGTCATGAGCTGCACTGTAGATTGTCGCAGGTATTCCCACAGTTAACACAATTCCAATAGAAAAGATGCGATTCCAACGCGAGAAAAAAGAAGAGGCCAAATGACGTGGGATGTTGCCTTATATAGGCAGGCACGTCATACGTCATGAGATGACAACTTTTGTATGCGATTCTCGAAACGCGCGGATGCAAAGATCCTTCCACTAGTGCTTTCAGCACCGCCCTGGCGGTCTGGAGTGAAGGAAATAGAAGCCAAATTATACTAGACGTTAGTTGCTAATTACACTATAAATTGAATCTAATTTACAAGAAAATGTCAGAAGATTCAAGAAAACCATGCTTAAAGTTCTACCCAAGAAAACAGTAGCGCACACAGGTCAATTTCATGTCTAGAAAAACGTATCGGGGCCAAGGATGTTCCAGTTGGTTACAACTTACTGGTGCTCATATACAGGTACTATAATAACACTCATGAGACATTATGTCATTAATGACTATTTTTTTATATGATGTTTATAATAAGTCGATAAGAAATTTGGTAATTAACAAAACTATTCTTACATCATAGAGTTAAAATTTTGAAGACGAGATTCCAGGTAACTTTGTAACAAACTGACTTTTAAAATGACTCAAAACTAGACACGGAAATATCATTTGGCATTCAGACTAAAAATCTGCTGGACTAGAACTTCGAAAATAAAAACCTATGAAAATATAAATCTACATCCTACAAAGCATATGACGATGACTGTCATTCTTATTATGAATAAAAAATGCACATAATAACCATTGATTGGCAGTTTGGCACTTGGCATCATACTGTACTGCAAAGTTTCATGTAAACTGAATTCTTAATCAGCTGACTGGATCAATCAGATACGGTCAACCCTAAAACTGCATCATGCACAAAAAAAAAAAAAAAAACAGTGAATACTGAATGTATTATTATTGTCTTATTAACGCTACGTTCACACTGCAAGGCTTACTGCTCAATTCCGATTTTTTTGTGAAATCCGATTTTTTTGTGAGGTCGTTCACATTAACAAATATATGCGACTTGTATGTGATCCTCAGTATGAACGAAAAGCGACCTAAAAGTGTTCCGCATGCGCATTGCAGGATACGACGACGTCACACGCAGTGAGCATGGCCAGTGTTTACGGAAGTAAAACCGCCCGGTTGCGGTATGACTCATCCAATCTAGCTTGAATAGCTGCATCCCCCCAAATGGAAATCAGCTCCCTAACCTCTGCGTCCTTCCATTGAGAAGATTCAGAACCTTCACAGCCCGAAGCGTCCCTCGCATTGATGTCATGCGCAGGGGCGCAGATACGTTTTTTGAACTGGGGGGGGACAAAAAACTGGGGGGGGGGACAAAGCTGCCAGCAAACCAACCCCAACCCTGATATGCCTGTCAAACTTGTTAGTAACCATAGCAACCAAGCTCGAGCTCGCAACCTGTGCAGTCTGCGCAGTTCAACCAACCGAATATCAGTCTCTGTTTTATGTGAGTTGTTGCAACTGTATACACTGCCGTGCACCTCAATAAACCGAATGGTAATTAGTCTTTTGATTTTTCCGTGAGGTTTGCCTTATGCAAAGAAAGACAGCATAGACGTTTTTTCCTCCCTATAAGTGGGGGGGACCGAACGAGGTGAATTTAAATCTGGGTGGGACGAGTCCCCCCCTCTATCTGCGCCCGTGATTATGCGTCATGTTGTTGTAACTTTTTTTGAGAGACCCACCGCCTACTTCAGCGCAGAATAGTGACGTTTGTGGCTTGTTGATGACGTGTAAGTCGGATGAATGTGACCTGGCGGTTCAGACTGAAGTCGCATATGAAATGAGCGGATAGGAATCGGAATTAGGACCACATATCCAAACGGCCTGGGTCGGATTTGAAAAAATCGGATCTGTGTCGTTCATATTGTCAATGAAAGATCGGATACAGGTCACATATGGGCGAAAAGATCGGATTTGAGTCACTTCAGCCTGCAGTGTGAACGTAGCCTTAGTGTGCCACTCGGTGAGAAGGAGGTGCCTGTAAATTTTGGCGGGGCTAGGACCTTTGGAGGCCGAGTTAAGAATTTTTAAAGCCCTACGCACACGAGCAGCTCAAGCCAGGGCTCGTGTTAAAGTTTCTCGGGGGCTCTGATGCAGGGTCGTATCGTACCGGGCCGGGCCTGGGTTGGTTCAAAAAGGCTCGGGGAGAGGGAGGTGCCTGTAAAATTTGGCGTGGCTAAGACCATCGTTGGTCGAGTTATGAATTTTTAAAGTCGGGCCCCCGGAGGCCCCCGTTTCACAGGCCGTGTTACGACATAATGTATTTGCCCAGTGTAACATTTGGAAGAAGATTAAAAGTAGATTAGACCCATATCTTTACAGTTTTTCATGGGTCATCCAGTCCAATGCTTCTGAAATACAGACGGACACGTTATAATTTTTTTAATCGCCCATCCAGTCCGATGCTTTTGAAATACAGACGGGCAAATACGAAAATAACCGGTAAATGTCCACCGGTCCGGCTTTACTTCCCACACTGTTTAACAGTATTTTTTCAGGCGAGTGTATGACTACTTTGGCATGTATTATGCACAATGCTAAACGTGTAGCGAGAAGTTGTTTTTTTTTTTACTTGTAAGTAACATTTTGTCTTGGAGCCCCAGTTCAAAGCTAAAGGATTGGCACTTTTTTTTTTTTTTTCTTCCCCTTCCAAAAATAAATAGGCATGGATGGAGTTTTTGGCATCTACTTTTGTTTATTAGGTGTTAAACTCAGGGATTTTTTTTTTTTATTATTTAAACATGGGCCCCATTTTCCCATCTCGTTGGTTCCAAATATTTACGAGGGGCAAAAACAATCGAAATCGGTTCAATATCGAGTTAGAACACTAACTAGTAACCACAAAACAGCTACCCACTAATTCTTCAGGTAAATCATCCACATCAAAGTAAACCACTGACAGTCTCCTAATGTTATAAGTATCTGACACCATGGAAAGGATTCCTACAGAGATACACCAGTGTCTCTTTACCTCATTAACTGTAGAGAAACTGTAGAAAATGACTTTCTACACACCTCGTTTTACCTTTCTCTTCTTCTAGTCAACGACGCAGCGCCCCATTCAGTGCCTGTAGTCATTATCACACGGGGGCTGCTTTCTGATGTCTACAAAAGAAGAAATCACACAGAAATCGTGAAGAAGTCTCTTTCCAAAGTATTGCCTGAATATTTCGCCGATTATGACAAAATGAACGAGTGCCTGGCAACATGGAAAAGATCCCTTTTGTAAACATCAGAAAGCAGCCCGTGTGATAATCGACTCCAGGCAGTGAATGGGGCACTTTTTTTTTTTTAAACAGTTAATGAGATAAAAGGGGTGTTCACACGGCACATATTTGCATCGATGCTGCACCGATGTATTTTGTTGCGATATATCTTACACCGGTGTAAATTTTGTGGAGCGTTCACACGTCACAAACCTGCTTACTAGAGAGAAGCGTGTTAGCACCGGTGCAGCCCCACTTGCGTTCACACGGCAGTTTTTGCGACCGTGCTATACAATAGTAATAATGCAGAAATGAAATATGCGCATGCGTGAAAATGTACTTCCTTTTCCCGGTTGTCATGGCATCACCAAGCGCCAGGAAAACAACGTGGATGAAGACACCAGTGTTGCCAGATACTGCTGACATTTTCCAGCCCAAAATATGTTCAAATCCGCCAAAATGCACTTAAAACCGCCCAATCTGGCAACACTGGAAGACACGCAGTTCTGTTGTTGTTGATATTCGCCATTTTGGAAGCGCAAAATACCAGGATGCAAATTATGCAATGCCCGTATGTAATCAACTCTCCTCACGCATAGCGAGTCTACCCCTGTAGCGTTCAGACGTCCCATTTTATATCGGTGCTGCCCCGCAAACTAGCATTTACTCCGGAGTAAATTTCTTAAACCACCTCCCGAGCAGGGTTAGATTTGCACCGGTTTAAGCAGCTTTCAGGGGCTACACCGCTATAACTTTGTACCATGTGAACGCTCTACCGGGGCAGCCCCGGTGCTACACCGGAGTAAAAGTTGCCGTGTGAACACCCCTAAACAGACTCTGGTGCATCTCTGTAGGGGTCCTTGCCATGTTGTTAGACAGTTATTAAAAAGGTCCTTCCCGTGCCAGGATCTGGTCTTCCCAGGCAGTCTCCTGTCCCAGGACTAACCAGCTCTTTGAGGCGTATGGGTGCGGCGGCGATCTCCGTTTCTATAGCCCTCGGCCTCTCACCTATTATATAGCTAGGGTTATAGTGGGGGTCTAGTCCTCTGGTAACCACAAGAGTGTGACTCCCTACTCACATCTGTATTGTAGCGTGCTGCAATACCAAATGGCAGTAGGTACCATTTTTATGGTGGTCTTTGGTCTGACCCGACCGCAAACAGAACTCGCAATCTCCCAGTCAAGAGGCGGACACGCTAACCACTAGGCCAGCTCGCAGTCATAATAATAAAAACATAAGTAACAAGTGTTGCCAGGCAAAACAAACCTCGCCCGGTAGCACTTATGATGAATATGAAGGAAGATATCGCGAAAAAAATAGGTACCCTATGGGTCCATGTGGCTACTGCTTATAAATAAAATTGTTTTCTGATCCCATGTCTATACAGTAAATATAGCATATATATATTTACTCTATGAGGCAGTAGCCACAAAAAAATGAAGTGTAATCCAAAAATGAAAAATTTAAAAATCACAGAAGTAAAATATACCAAGTATCTGTACTTTATATTATTCTACTCTTAGTTTTCGAAACTGAAACCTCCGAACCGAGGCTGACACACACGCTGTTGCCATGACCCAGACTCTTATTTCCCGGAAATGGCCCGGCGCTAGAGCTCAGTGGAACGCACTTTCCCTCTGTAATAAGCATAAACATGTTTGAAAGCGATTTCTTTAGTCTAGTCCAGGGGTTTTCAAAGTGTGGGAGCGTCAGCCCCCCCTCAGAGAGCAAATAAACAACAGCGCCCCCCCCCCCCCCCCCCCCCCTTACAATTTTTGTTGTTGCTATACTTAATGCGCCATTTGTATTTAAAAAAAATGGTTGTTGTACACATTTGTATTTTTTTCTTTTACACATTTTAAACATCTGTGCTTTTTTAAAACATCTTGTTTTACACATTTTAAACATCTCATAGCATCGTTAGCTAGCACCTCTTGGCAGACAACACACTGTGGCAGTGGAGCATCTTCAGATCCAGTCCATGAAAATCCAAACTTTAAATAATCGTGGTCATACTTCCTTCTTTTTTTGCTTGGCCCAGACTCTGTCTCCTCACTCACTGTAGCTTTAGGTACTAAAAATCGATCCATTTTGTCTCTGGCAAAGGCTAGCTGAAGTTCGCTAAATGTCCGCAACAGTAACTTATTCTGGTTTATTTTTCCTCACGTTGCGTCCCCCCCCCCCCAAAGAACTCTGGTGCCCCCTAGGGGAGGCACGCCCCACACTTTGAAAAGCCCTGGTCTAGTTCATTTATTTCGAATGGTGAACCAAATTGTATACACTCACCGGCCATTTTAATCGGAACATGTGTATGTGCATGCACAGTGCGCGATTGTTACACTCTTACATTCTTACAGCATGATGATGTAGTGGCCACAACAAAACCGATTTTTAACTTTTTGGCGACCTTGCCCGGACGACCCTCAAAATGTTGGAGGTTCTATTTGAGACCAATGCCCATCTATCCTGAAAGTTTCATGAAGATTGATCCAGTTGTTTTCCCATAATATCGTTAACAAAAAACAAAGAAACCCGACCGAAAACGATACCTCGCCCCCTGGTGGACTCCGTCCTCCGTACTTTGACGCAGATGTTTGCCCCGTCAAACTACCTTGTGTGTAACTAGTTATAGTGTTGTACATCAATACTGGATCAATTTCAATTGGCTTTGTCCATAGTAAATATTTGGACTGAAAGAGAGGGGAAAATAGGGCCCAGGTTTAAATAAATAAATCCTAGAGTTTTCAGAGTATGATATCAAGAAGAGAGGCTGGGGCTGATTTCTTTCTAGCGCAGACTGTAGATCCATGCAGCCATCCGTGACGCTCATGTCAGGGGAATACACCAAGTGAAGTACTCCCTAGGTTTGTTCCTCCGACACATTTGTTACACATCATCATCAGTTTTTGAGAAGGAGCACGTGAAATATACTGTAGCTGTGACGAAACGTGAACAAGGTGGATTATTTACTTGCATCAAAATGTTTATGGAGGAGAAAGTAAAAGTAGAAACATATCGTCAATGCACAAATTACACCAGAGGATACAACAGCGATGCAAGTTTAGTTTGAATGAAATAGTTCCAACCTTTCTGTTTACCATTTTTTGATATTCGGAGGAAAACAAGTAGAGCACGAAACGTGACGTTTAACAGTTATTCCACAAAATCGAGTCGTGCGTGAGCTGATAGCCGACGAGGAGCGTAGCGTTTCCGCTTAGAATGTAAACAAACTGGCGAAATGACGGATATTTGTGAAAAACGCTATAATAATAATTCTTGAAAAATAAAGATATGTTCTTAGCATCAAATCCTTTTATTCTATATTTTGTTGCTTTTTTGTATTTTTTGGAGTTTTGTTTTCGAGTAGAGGCTTTATTTCATCCTCAGTTGGTTCACCAACACGCGCCACTATTTTCTTTAGGGTTTTTTGGCGGTTTGCAAACCAACTTAAAGGTGCATTACTGCCACCGACTGGGCTGGAGTGTAGAACAGGAGATATTTAGGAGAGGGGAGAAAAAAACAAACAAACTATTAGCCTAGTAAACTAGACCCACCCGCCTAGCGGCCAAAAATATTTTTGCCTAGCGAATGGGTCTAGCCTCGCACCATATAAACAAAAACACCCCGGGCATCAAATCGTGCCCGCCAATCACAACGCAAGGTTTTTGTTTGGATTCTTTGGGCGGGCTTTTGCAGGAGTGACGACAAAGCTGCGCGACGCTGGAGAAAGCGCAACAGGGAAGATGGCTACGGCTAGTGAACAGCGTGCGTTTGACTCCGCTTTGGAATCAGTTTTAGAAGAATTAGACTTGGAGTTTTCGTTGAAACATGAGCAGGAAGAGGCTCTCCGCTCATTCCTTTTCAAGAAGGACGTTTTCGCTGTTTTGCCGACCGGCTATGGCAAAAGTCTGATCTACCAGCTGGCTCCGCTCGTAGCCAAAAGGATGGGGCTAGTTTGTGCAGTACGAAGAATTAATAAACAGCTTTGAAACATTTACTTTTTGGTTGTTTCTTATTTTCCCGTTATTTTAAATTTAAGGGAAATTATTTCACCAAACACCACTAAATAAAAACTCTCAAAAACAGTTTAAGCAAACCCTTGAAAAACACTTGAAAAAAAAATGAGTGTATGTGGTACAGACTCCAAACTTGTGGTCATTATCTCCAAACTTCTTAATATCTAGAACCTGTTTATTAATTAATACGCATTTTGAAAAATTATTTAATTTCAAGGTCTCCCCCACTGCTTTCTGTCGCTCTGACTACGTCACAGTCACTGTTGCGCTGATTGGTCAGAGCGTTGGCCTATACGCACAGAGACAGTTTGAAAGACAGCGGATTGTTCCTCCTACCCCCGTTGGAAATGTCTACGGATCGAGGCCAGACTAAATATTCACATTTAGTCTTGCTTGCCAGGCTGACAAACTATAATTCTTTTAGCTATTTCTGTTTCTTTTAAATACTTGAAAATGTTTTGGGGTTTGGTTTTCGAGTAGAGTTTTTATTTCATCCTCGGTTGGTTCAGCAACTCGCGCCGCCATTTTGTTTTTCTCTACTCACGGTATATGAGCTGATAGCCTAGTAGTAGAGTAACCAATCAGAGCATGCGATTGCTCATCCAGTGAATGTGGATAGAGTGTAATGTAAATTATATGCTGTGGCGGGGAGGGGGACTATATTCTTTTCGCTATTTCTCATCTCATCTCATTATCTCTAGCCGCTTTATCCTGTCCTACAGGGTCGCAGGCAAGCTGGAGCCTATCCCAGCTGACTACGGGTGAAAGGCGGGGTACACCCTGGACAAGTCGCCAGTTCATCACAGGGCTTCACTATTTCTGTTTCTTTTAAATACTTGATAAAGTGATAGATCTGACATGATGCGCGCCGCCATTTTGTTTTTCTCTGCTCACAGTATATGAGCTGATAGCCTAGTAGTAGAGTAGCCAATCAGAGCGCACGATTGCTCATATCCAGTGAATGTGGATAGAATAAAAAAGCATTTCTCAGCCCTCATAGTTTCATTGTTGGGCGACTGCTACCTATTAGATTTTGGCACTTGCATGTGGCACTCATGACTAGCCGTAAGCAGGGAGTCCAAACGTCCTTTACTGGGACTGACAGGTACAGAGAAGTATTTCATAATCGTAATAGTAAAGCAGCAACCTTTCCTTCGGCCTTTTGACTTGCATCCTCGCATTTTAACGATTTTGCCTGAGAGGGAGCTTTGTACTCCAGGGTCAGATGGGAATTGCATCAGTTTGTGATTTCACTATTTCAAGTAGGAAGCTGTTTTCTGGGCTTCAAGCTTCAAGCTGTCAAAATCCCTATCTAGAGTGGGCGGTAGTTTTTAATAAGCCGTGTGTTACCTGCCGTTCTGCTTCTTTTGACTCCAAGCGTCAGCTCGAAAGAGCAAAGAAGAGCAAAACTGAGCGTAGAGATGTGTGATTAGCGCAAGGATCTGATTGCAGTGTTTAAACACGCCCGCTTCAAAAGCACTTTCACACCTCTTTTATAGTACATCGACGCTTTAATCAGGCTCAACGTGGGACGAGGCTATGAAATGTGACACGAACAGGTCATAGTAGGATAAGAGCACAGATCTGAAGAACGACAAGCGAGAGAATGAAATACTGACTTATTGTGTAGCTTCAAGCTTTTTTTTTTAAGATCAAATGAAAACGCTTGAGTTTTCTGTTCCATTAAAGTTCAGTTGGAGATGGAAGACGGTGTGTTTCGTGGCTTATTCAAAAGAAAATATTAGGAGGTGTAACAGATGAAATATAAAAATTGATAACTACTGTATAATATATGATGATAAATTCTTTAGATTTATATTTTTGAGTTGTTTTTTTTTTTTTTTTAATATAGACATTTTTGGTTTGGTGACCTTTTACCTAAACGTATAGTACTTTTTACCCCCAAATGACCTATAGTACTGTGTTAGGCCCATGTAAAGAAATGCTGTAAACCATAAATGGCTTAAAAATAATGAAATGGAATGATTCAACATTTAAAAAATATACTGTAAGTCATAATAAATGAAACAAAGTCAATATTTGGTGTGAGACGACCCTTTGCTTTAAAATATATAGTAGTCTGAGGTAGAGCCCTGCACTCCCGCGGGACTCCCGCGGGACCCGACGCAAAGCAGTGCGGCGCGGGACAAATTTTGAAAGCTCATTGCGGGCGGGAGGGGGAGTGCACAATGCGGGAGCGGGCGGGAGAGGTGATGAGCTGCAGTCCCGCTAACTAAAAACGTGTTTAAAATAAAATTTATAATTTATTAATTTATGTCTATCATATATAATTTGTGCTGGATATTTTATTTGGCATTAATAAAAACATTTTAAGATGCCTAAATTTGCGGATGTGGTCTAATCTCGCGTACGTTTCTGATTTGGGAAACGCACACCTGAATGTGAGCTGTAGATATTTATGCTCAAATCCACTCAAAGTAGGGGGCGGGGCACCATCACGCTGTGTCTTTAAATTATATTAATTTCTTATAGGCCTACTTGTATTTCCTAGAATGTAAATGTGAGGAGTGACATATAAGCTATGTGCAATGTACAATATTCTTAATATCCACTGTAGATTTTGGTAGGTGTGTTGGGTATCTCTGTAAAGCCTCAGCTGCGCATGCCGCCTGGCAACGCGCACCCTCGCTACGTGCGCTAGGTGAAGGATCGGTCAGTGGAGAGCTCAGCTAAGCTCAGCATGTTTAATTCCCCAAGCCAATGACAAGAACTTTCGTGAGAAATAACGCGAACGTCTGCATCATGCGGGATTTGTGGGCGGGAGCGGGACAAAATATGGCAGGCGCGAGCGGGAGCGGGACTGAAAATCATAATTCTTGGCGGGAGCGGGACTGCACAATGCGGGAGCGGGACTGAAAATTCTGTCCCGCGCAGACCTCTAGTCTGAGGTACAACGAGTGCAGTTCTATAAGGAAATGAGCTGTAGGTTTTACTGAGCGTCTTGCAGAACCAGCCACAGTTCTTCTGGACACTTGGACTGTCACACTCGCTTCTTCATTTTGCACCAAAACCCAGCAGCCTTCATTATGTTTTTCTTTTTTAATCTGAAATGTGCTCTCTTATGTAATGTGCTGCTCAGATACAAACTTTTTTTTTTTTCCTGTAACATTTAATGTTGTGCTGGAAAACGAATGTTTGGACTCTAAAATGTTTTTGTACTGACTCGATAATGTAGAAGTCATAAAATAGAAATCTATAACAAAGTGTGTATGGAAAAAAAAAATAACCAGGGTGCCTGAGACTTTTGCACAGTACTGTACTTCAAAATTACTTCCACATGTTTTTCAATAATCTCACACAACTCAAAGTTTCTACTTGTCTCCCAGGTTTTATCATAGTGGACGGACACGAGCTGCATGAGGAAGATTTGCGGCTGATGTACACCTTCGATCAGAAATCGGACACCGCCACACAATACGAAGCCCATTCAGATGGACAGGTAATGTGCAGTTTCTATGACTTATAACAACGCAGTGGATCCTACTGAAGCAAAACTTGTTTTCAACTCAAATTTACTCAGTGTGAGTTGAAATTGGAATTTTACCTGAATGCTATAGTTCCAGCTGCGTTGTAGTTGAGTCACTAAACCTCGAGTCCCCAGTGTTCAAGTCCAAGTCGTTCAAGAAAATTCCGAGTCAAGTCCGAGAACAAGACTCCAACCGCGCCATTTGACGGTGGCTGTTTTATGCCTCGGTCACAACCGGCCGTACGTGCTCCTACGGCCAGTCTATGTGCAAAAAACGCAAGAAACGCACGGAGGGCGTGCGTGAAACGCATGGAGGGCGCGTGTGTGACGTGCTGATTTTCGAGCCGTAGACTGGCCACAGACCGGCCGCAGAGGTTCTTTGTCATGTCAAACAAACTCTACGGGCGCTTACGTTTTTTTTTCAGGTTGCAAGACAAACTTGCAGCAAACATGCGTCTTTCTCCACGAACAAAAAAACCGCAGCGATTTGGGGAAATGCCAAAAATCGCACAGCCAAAAAATCGTACGTCCGGTTGTGACCTAGGCTTTAGTGCCATTAACATTAGTTTGTTCCTGAACATGTTGTATGAACAGGTGAATGTGCGTTCTCTTTATCAGGGAGTGCGAAGTATTCTGTCAGAGATGGTTGGGAGACGGATGTAAGTGCAGAAGATGTGTTCATTAATACAAGTGAAGACATGTAAACAGTCCAGAACGGCAGGTAAAATCCTAAAACGGTGAAACGGGCGATAGGTCGAGCGAGGCACAAACAGGCTATCGTAGATTCGGCAGAATCAAAGACGAGAAACAGGAAACCAGGAAACCAAACAAGGAAATAAGGCTTGGTAATGTCAGCAACGCAACTCAATACTTCGCAAAGTAAGTGCGTTTTCACAGTTTTGATATCAGCTTGCTGATTGCATCTTAATCCTGTGCAGGTGCGAGTCATTTACGGCACATACGCGAGAGTCCACTTGGCATATGCGCTGTCCGGAGCGCGCCCGAGAGTCTATCTGATGCAAGGCGCGCAGGTGTGAGACACTTGCACGAAATTAGTATAAAAATGAATGTAGATATAAATATCTCATTCTCATCTCATTATCTCTAGCCGCTTTATCCTGTTCTACAGGGTCGCAGGCAAGCTGGAGCCTATCCCAGCTGACTACGGGTGAAAGGCGGGGTACACCCTGGACAAGTCGCCAGGTCATCACAGGGCTGACACATAGACACAGACAACCATTCACACTCACATTCACACCTACGGTCAATTTAGAGTCACCAGTTAACCTAACCTGCATGTCTTTGGACTGTGGGGGAAACCGGAGCACCCGGAAGAAACCCACGCGGACACGGGGAGAACATGCAAACTCCACACAGAAAGGCCCTCGCCGGCCACGGGGCTCGAACCCAGGACCTTGTTGCTGTGAGGCGACAGCGCTAACCACTACACCACCGTGCCGGCCAGATATAAATATCTTATGCCAAATTATTATGGCATGTTACAAAAAATAAAGAACCACCCCCCCCACCCCACCCCGAGTCCTCGTCTCCAATTTACGAGTCCGAATGCAGTTAATGGACAAGTCCGAGTCATCAGCGCTCAAGTCCAAGTCGAGTCACGTGTCCTTAAAATTAGGGTGCAAGTCGGACTCAAGTCCGAGTCCTGGACTCAAGTATTACAAGCCTGAGTTCCAGTTTGAACTAATAATGGGAAGTTCGATTGAGTTCACCGAGCTGATTCTTTCCAACTGTCCATTTCAATGAATTGAACATTTGATTTCAGTGATTCAGTTTCATCCAGGAAACTATACATCTCCCAGCTGCACCACATGACATTAACGTCCATGTATGAGAAGTAAGAACATTTTAAGTCGGGCAGTGTATTTGCAGCTGTCGCAATAGATCTTTCTATCGGCATGCTCATTGGTAGGGTTTTAGGTTTTCAGTTCCCTTAATCAAACATGGCCAACAGTAATGATGTTCAGGTCACTAAGTTAGGCAATCATGTCGTTTATGTTTCAACATGTGAGTATTATTACACTGGGGAACAATTTGGAAAAAAATGTTCTGTTGAGTTAGATTTTTATGCTGATTAAAACTAAATGGCATGCTGATTCCAAAATTGCAGTCAGTTTTTTTTTTTTTTTTTTTTTTTTTTTTTTCCCCTAGCATGTCAAGTTTTTTCTCCACAGCTTACCCTCCAGATAAGCAAAATTCCACTGTAGTAAGACTATTTGAAGGTTATGGAAGAACGTTATCAGGGTAGATGGGATGTACATATGATGGCTGACTATTGTTGGAGCATCAAACACGATAGTCCTCAAGTTGAACACTCCAGAAAGAGATATAGACGTAAATTTTTACCTTAACTACTTGCACAGGCGGCACGGTGGTGTAGTGGTTAGCACGGTCGCCTCACAGCAAGAAGGTTCTGGGTTTGAGCCCAACGGCCGGCAAGGGCCTTTCTGTGCGGAGTTTGCACGTTCTCCCCGTGTCCGGGTGCTCCGGTTTCCCCCACAGTCCAAAGATATGCAGTTAGGTTGACGTGGGGCGGCCTTGGGCTGAGTTGCCCTTGAGCAAGGTACCGAACCCCTGACTGCTCCCCGGGCGCTCTAGTGTGGCTGCCCACTGCTCTGGGTGTGTGTGCGCGCGCGCGTGTGTTCACTGCTTCAGATGGGTTAAATGCAGAGGATGAATTTCACTGTGCTTGAAGTGTGCATGTGACAAATAAAGGTTTCTTCTTCTTGCACACAATTATAATTACAGTAGCCATATCCTTTGTAAAAACATAGTGTTAAATAAACATTGCAGTCATGCCTGTTTCCTTCATATTTCATTGTATGTCAATATTTGTAAATTTTTATAAAACCAGCACATATCTGTTACAGTATTTTTCATATTTTTTTAAGAAAACGGGGATCCTGTAGTTCAAAAACTTGACGTGATGGAGAAAAACTGAGATCAGTTTTGGATTCCGCACCCAAAAATTAGTTAAAAACAGCTGTCAGACCTAACTCAACAAAACTTGTGTTCCCCAGTGTTATCAGTTTGGCCATTTCAATCTCACTAGCCACCTAACAGACTGCCATTTAAAAAAAAAAAAGCACAGAAAGAAAGCCAGTAGTCTTTATTCTGAGAGAAAATGGAAGTGAATTCAAATGAGTTGTACTTAATGTTAGACCACATGGTGCTTTGAGTCTCACCCTGTGTCCATAATCGCTTGCTACTCACTATATAGGGCACTATATAGCGAGGACGCCATTTTATAGTGCTGTCTGAAACGATAGTGAGGATTATTGCATCCTAATATAGTGCACTCAAAGTATCCCACAATGCATCACGAAAAGTAGTGTACAACCGATGGTCACTAACCAAGCAATGTATCCCATCATGCATTGTGGTTGCGCTGAAAGAAATCAAATTAAAAGTCTCAAATGTGATTTAATAAAAGGCAGCGGCGAAGAAGAAAAGTATTCAGGCTTGATTTAAAAGAACTGAAAGATGCAGGCACTTTGTATTGATTAATGTCAGAAATACGCTCAGTATAATATGAATTTATCACAAAAATACACGCATGTATTTATTATTTTGAAAACCCACCAGCCGACCCATCTGGCACGTTTTAACTGTGCGACAGTAATGACGTAAATAACGGTGCGAAGGACTAGTGTCCGAAAGCGTTTTTTCATTTTACCAATGAGCTCACTGTATAGTCCTCTATATAGTAATTCCCTATATAGGGAGTAATGAACGAGTGAGCGATTTCGAACACGGTCAGTTTTATCATGTTATTTTAGAATTCTTAAACCACGAAGTTTTAGATGTATTCACCGGACAGATTAATTAATTAAAAAGAGTTGGTTGATTGGGAATGATTTGTTCAAGAGTCACTGATTACCGCTTTGAACGCAAATTTGCAAAGTAGTTTATTTAAAATTGAGATTATGTGGTGCAAGTCTGTCAATTTGAGGGAGTTATGGACATCGTTTGTGGGTTATAGATCACTTGTTAACTCCAGTCCTAAACTAACGAAGTAAAGTTTGGCCACGGAACATGGAGACTATAGCTGACAGACTACATTAAGGGGAAAATTGGAAATTTTGAAGCTTCGGTTCAAGCACACTACAGCCCCTTGTACGCAGTCTGTTCAAGACGCGACTCTTCTGCCTCACGTTCTGTAGAAAAAGTTTGAATGGGGGTCTGTGAACCGGAACCATTGGTAATAACAGAACCAGAATTGATGTCTGTCTGTGTAAAATGCTGCTTTTCCACTACCAACGCGGCTGAGTTGGGCTGAGCCGTGCCGTGCTGAGTCGAGCTGAGTGGGGCTGTTGGAGTTGCATTTCGACTACAACCGCGCTGAACCGTGCTGGCTGGAAGTGGGTGGACACATTGGGTGGAGTTAGCGAAAGTGGGTGGACGTCACGTGATGTCGTTAGGCGGCGCAAACAGTGACATCAGTGAGCTTTTAAGCGGTAGTCTCACGACCCGGATAGTAAACAATAAACATGGAGTCGTTAGTGTTGCTGGTCTTGGTGCTGTGGCTTGTTGTCACCGACAACGCCAACAGATACTGGCAAGAGCGTATAGATGAGGCGAGGCGCATAAGGCTTCAGAAATTCTCGTAATTCGTAATGCTTCTTCTTCCGGGTTTACGGTGTTTACAGATCCCAGCGTGCTCACGGGGCGTGTGTGGGCATGTGAGGACACTCCTCCTCACCAATCAGTGCACAGGGGAGTGTCTGCTCACGCCCCCAGCCTCACTCGGCTCGGTTTGGCTCGCTTCAGCCCCACTCCAAAACCGTGCGAGTTTTGGGTGCTGAGTAGGGCTGAAGCGAGCTGAGTCGTGCTGCTCTGAGGTAGTCGAAACGCGAGCCGTGTCAGGCTGAAGTGAGCTGAAAAAGGGTAGTGGAAAAGGGCCAAAAAGGACAGCCGGCATGGTGGGACAGGGGTGTGATGATGTTTTTGACATTCTTCTTTTCGAGACCAGCACGGATTCAAGCGTCTCCACCTACTGCATCGAAGGTCCATGCGACTTTGTGCCTCAAATCGCTCTCTACTTCTCTTCACTTTCTCCTCCAACATATTTCTGATCCAAAAACATGTTGCTTGCATGAACTTCTCCAATCCGCTCCTCCCCATTACCTTTCACTCTGATTTTCTCTCGCTCGCTCGCTCCAGTGTAAACAGACAAAGCTCTGGAATATTGAGGCAGCGTCTTTACACCAATATTGTGGATTATTATGCATCCAGGACACTTTTTCAACGGAATAAAAACATATATTCTATTCCCTTCTAGCAGGTTTCATTCATTTGGTTTGATAGCATGCAATATTGCTAGCATATCGCTTATCCTATGTGTATTACGTCACTCTACCCAATGGAGAATGAGTGTGCAGTATGGTTTACGATATTGCATGGTTGTCAAGACAACATGACGTCACACATCAGAGACGTGAAACTTCTGCACTAGCGAGCGACTGTGACAATTTGGAAGCAAACATGGCTGCCAGGTTTGCGTCGTTAAACACGGAAGATTTTGAGAGAATTTTGAAAGAGAAAGACGCGTTGAACCCCCGAAAGGAATGTGTATGTATTATAATAATTGTTATAATATTGGCTGGCTTTTTTCGCGGTATATCAGAAATATTCCATGAATGGAACATCTCTGATATACCGCAAAAAAAAGCCAGCCAATATTATTTAAATATCTGTGTAAAAAGGGCTTAAGTGTCAAGTATTAAAAGTCTCCAGTAAGTGTAAAATAAAATATTTTCTAAATTCTAAAATGCAGGTGTCGTGCAGTATCCAACACGTCAAGGTATTGATTTCGATTGTGTAATAATTTTGATATATCTTTTCCCCCCTCTAGCTCTTGGTGCTCTTAGACATCACTCCTGATCAGTCGATGGTGGATGAAGGCGTGGCTCGAGAAGTCATAAACCGCATTCAGAAACTGCGCAAGAAGGTAAGAAAGCACGATGGTGATTCGCCATTAAATCTGTCACTATCAGTGTTTAACCTCAAAAAGATGCCATATTACTTTGCAACATTAATTATAAACCAAGGGAATAATTGTTTAAACGTCTCAAGAGGAATTTAACGCAGAGACTGGTTGCACTCATCTTTATTCCTCTGGCATCCCTCCATTTCTCCACCCAGTGTTTTGTTTGCTTTTCTCGTCCCTCTTGGGGTCTGGCTCATTTGCCTTTCCCAGGCTCGGAGCATTTGCTATTTGGGGGAAAAAAAAAAAAACTTTTTCCACTCCAGAATTGTATGTGTATGGAGCAGGGCAGGTTTAATAAGCTTAATTACCCAGTCCACTCGGAGACATATGCTGCTTTTTGAAGTGTTATGGAAATCAGGAAAGTAAGATGGATTTCCTTCTGCTCTCCTATTCTTACCCCTTCCTTAATAAACACCATTTTTTTCTTTTTTCCATTCCAGTCTGTTGCCTGGCGCATGCCATATATGTTATGTACATGTGAAGTGGAAGGGGGTCTCTGGCAATAGGCCAAGCCTGAATTCCTTTCTTATTGAAACTCTGAAAAACAGGAGGAATTTTCCATGGGAGGGAATTAGAGTTTTTGTTATCCTTTCCTTAAAGGAGGCAGTGACTCGTGGGGGTCGAGTGTTGCAGAATGTTTCGGGGGGGAAAGAAAACTTGTGTTTATGGTGTTTTCGCCAAATGTAGCGTATGAAGAAGGAGAGACGATAATTCATAAAAGCTTCAAAATGCACCCTGGCTGTTTTTTAAACACGCTTGGTGGTATTTAGTTGGTTAAACTGAAATAAAGTGAATTCCAAGTGCTTTCTCAATAAACGTTCCTAAAAGAATATAAGCTGTAAAAGAGAAAATTTAAATATTCGTGACTTCAGGATGTAGAATTTTAAGAGCCAAACATTATCGTATACACCCCGTTAAAATAGGTTTTTCTGATGTAAAAAAAAAAAAATGAGACCACGATAAATCATTTCAAAACTTTTCCCACTAATAACCTCCATCCATCCATCCATCCATTATCTGCAGCCACTTATCCTGTCCTACAGGGTTGCAGGCAAGCTGGAGCCTATCCCAGCCGACTACGGGCGAAAGGCGGGGTACACCCTGGACAAGTCGCCAGGTCATCACAGGGCTGACACATAGACACAGACAACCATTCACACTCACATTCACACCTACGGTCAATTTAGAGTCACCAGTTAACCTAACCTGCATGTCTTTGGACTGTGGGGGAAACCGGAGCACCCGGAGGAAACCCACGCGGACACGGGGAGAACATGCAAACTCCGCACAGAAAGGCCCTCGCCGGCCACGGGGCTCGAACCCGGACCTTCTTGCTGTGAGGCGACAGCGCTAACCACTACACCACCGTGCCACCCCCCACCTATAACCTGTACAATTCAATTGAAAACCAAACAAATCTGTTAGGGGGTAAACATAAAAAAATAAAAAATGTACAATAAGCTGGTTGCATAAGTGTGCACACCCTTAAACTAATACTTTTGTTGAAGCACCTTTTGATTTAATTACAGCGTTCAGTCTTTTTGGGTTCACACCTGCCATCAATTAAAATGACTCTGATTAACCCCAAATAAAGTTCAGACATTTCCTCAGTTGCATCCTCCAGCAAAAGCCAGGGTTCACCGAGAGCTTACAAAGCAGCAAAGGGATCTCAGTGTTGAAAGGTATCAGTCAGGAGAAGGGGACAAAAACATTTCCACGGCATTAGATATACCATGGAGCACAGTGAAGACAGTCATCAAGAAGTGGAGAAAATATGGGACAACAGTGACATTACCGAGAACTGGACGTCCCTCCAAAATTGATGAAAAGACAAGATGAAAACTGGTCAGGGAGGCTGCCGAGTGGCCTACAGCAACACTGAAGGAGCTGCAGGAATTTCTGGCAAGTACTGGGTGTGTACTACATGCGACTACAATCTCCCATATTCTCCATATGTTTGGACTATGAGGTTGGGTCAAAGAAAAACATCCAGGCCCGGCTAAATTTTGCACAAAAATACATCAACTCTCCCAAAAGCATGTGGGAAGATGTGTTACGGTCTGACGAAACCAAGGTTGAACTTTTTGGCCACAATTCCAAAAGGTATGTTTGGCGCAAAAGCAACACTGCGCATCACCAAAAGAGCACCATCCCCACGGTGAAGCATGGTGGTGGCAGCATCATGTTTTGGGGTTGTTTTTCTTCAGCTGGAACAGGGGCTTTAGTCAATGGTGGAGGGAATTATGAACAGTTCTAAATACCAGTCAATTTTGGCCCAAAACCTTCAGGTGTCTGCTAGAAAGCTGAAGATGAAGAGGAATTTCATCTTTCAGCACGACAGTGATCTCAAGCATAGATTGAAATCAACAAAAGAATGGCTTCACTGGAAGAAAATTAAAGTTTTGGAACGGCCCAGCCAGAGTCCAGACCTAAATCCAGTTGAAAATCTGTGGGGTGACCTGAAGAGGGCTGTGCACAAGAGATGCCCTCACAATCTGACAGATTTGGAGCGCTTTTGCAAGGAAGAGTGGGCAAATATTGCCAAGTCTAGATGTGGCAGGCTGATAGACTCCGACCCAAAAAGACTGAATGCTGTAATTAAATCAAAAGGTGCTTCAACAAAGTATTAGTTTAAGCGTGTGTACACTTGTGCAACCAGCTTATTGTACATTTTTTATGTTTTTCCCCCCAAACAGATTTGTTTGGTTTTTTTTTTTCAATTGAATTGTACAGGTTATAGGTCACGTTAAACCGGCTAGTGGCCTAGTGGTAGCGTGTCCACCTCTTGATCAGGAGATTGTGAGTTCTATTCACGGTCGGGTCATACCAAAGACCATCATAAAAATGGTACCTACTACCATCTGGCAAGGCACGCTGCAATACAGATGCGAGTGGGGAGTTAAACTCTTATGGTTACCAGAGGACTAGCCCCCCACTGTAACCCTAGCTCTGTAATAGGCGAGAGGCCGAGGGCTGCGGAAACGGAGATCGGCGCCGCCCGATGCGCCACACGGCGCGGGAAGGACTTTAATTTAACTTTAACTATAGGTCATGTTAAAGGTGGGAAAAGTTTTGAAATGATTTATCGTGGTCTCATTTATTTTACGTCAGAAAAACCTATCATTTTAACGAGGTGTGTACACTTTTTACATCCACTGCATCTCTCTCTCTCTCTCTCTCTCTCTCTCTCTCGGCTTTTTGTGTTGGAGCTAAAAAAGGTTTTAAACCTAATAAAGGCTTAATTTTGGGAACAGACTCCATTTGGTGTCACGTCTTGAACATTCATTTTGATGCTTTCTCATTTTGATTCTCTCTCGCATGCTCTCTTTAAATTCGTAGCTAAAATGGCATGAATGTAAAAGTAAAGCGTAAAAAAGTCAATGAAAACAAAATGCAATGATTTGCAAATCCATTTCAACCTATATCCAATTGAACACAATACAAAAATAATATATTTGATGTTCAAACTGAAACTTTTTTTTTTGTAAACATACATTCATTCTGAATTTGATGCCTGCAAAACATTCCAAAAAAAGTTAGGACAGTGGCATGTTTACCTCTGTTACATCACCTTTTCTTTTAACAGCACTCAGTAAGTGTTTGGGAACTAAGGACACTAATTATTGAAGTTTTGAACATGAAATTCTTTCCCATTCTTGCTTGATATTCGACTTCAGTTGCTCAACAGTCTGAGGTCTTGGTTGTCATATTTTGTGCTTCATAAGGCACCACACGGCACGGTGGTGTAGTGGTTAGCACTGTCGCCTCACAGCAAGAAGGTCCGGGTTCGAGCCCCATGGCCGGCGAGGGCCTTTCTGTGCAGAGTTTGCATGTTCTCCCCGTGTCCGCGTGGGTTTCCTCCGGGTGCTCCGGTTTCCCCCACAGTCCAAAGACATGCAGGTTAGGTTAACTGGTGGCTCTAAATTGACCGTAGGTGTGAATGTGAGTGTGAATGGTTGTCTGTGTCTATGTGTCAGCCCTGTGATGACCTGGCGACTTGTCCAGGGTGTACCCCGCCTTTCGCCCGTAGTCAGCTGGGATAGGCTCCAGCTTGCCTGCGACCCTGTAGAACAGGATAAAGCGGCTAGAGATAATGAGATGAGATAATGTGCCACACATGTTCAAGGCGGGCCAGTTTAGCACCTGCACTCTCTTACTACAAAGCCACACTGTTGTAACACATGCAGAATGTGGCTTGGCATTGTCTGGCTGGAATAAGACATCTTTTTCATCTCTGAAAAAGACATCATCTGGATAGCAGCATACTGTATGTTGCTCCAAAACTTGTATGTACCTTTCAGCGTCAATGGTGCCTTCACAGATGTGCAAGTTACCTATGCCATGTGCACTTATGTACCCCCATACCGTCACAGATGCTGGTTTTTGAACTTTGTGCTGGTAAAAATCTGGATGTTTCTGTTCCTCTTTAGTCCAGAGGACACAACATCTGCAATTTCCAAAAACGATTCGAAATGTGGACTCGGCAGACCACAGCATGCTTTTCCACTTTGCATCAGTCCATTTCGGATGGGCTTGGACCTAGAGAATTTGGCAGCATTTCTGAATGTTGTTGATGTATGGCTTTTGCTTTGAATGGTAGATGCAGTAGTGAACTGTATTTACTGACGGCGGATTTCCAAAGCGTTCCCAAGTCCATATACACTAGCAATATTCTTTATACAAGCATGTCGGTTTTTAACGCAGTGCCACCTGAGGGATCGAGGGTCACAGGTGTTCAGTGTTGGTTTTTGGCCTTGCCCTTTACATACACAGATTTCTCTGGATTCTCTGAATCTTTTGATGATGATCTGGATCATCAAAAGTGAAATCCCTAAATTCCTTGCAATTGTACATTTGAGAAATGATGTTAAATTGTAGGACTGTTTGCCCATGCAGCTTTTCACAAAATGGTGAACCTCACCCCATCCTTGCTTGTGAACGACTGAGCCTTTCCAATTACCAATTAACCTGTTTACCTATATAGAATGTTCCAAACAGGCGAGTTTATTATTATCTCATCTCATTATCTCTAGCCGCTTTATCCTGTTCTACAGGGTCGCAGGCAAGCTGGAGCCTATCCCAGCTGACTACGGGCGAAAGGCGGGGTACACCCTGGACAAGTCACCAGGTCATCACAGGGCTTTATTATTATTATTATTACAACCCCGATTCCAAAAAAGATGGGACAAAGTACAAATTGTAAATAAAAACGGAATGCAATGATGTGGAAGTTTCAAAATTCCATATTTTATTCAGAATAGAACATAGATGACATATCAAATGTTTAAACTGAGAAAATGTATCATTTAAAGAGAAAAATTAGGTGATTTTAAATTTCATGACAACAACACATCTCAAAAGTTGGGACAAGGCCATGTTTACCACTGTGAGACATCCCCTTTTCTCTTTACAACAGTCTGTAAACGTCTTGGGACTGAGGAGACAAGTTGCTCAAGTTTAGGGATAGGAATGTTAACCCATTCTTGTCTAATGTAGGATTCTAGTTGCTCAACTGTCTTAGGTCTTTTTTGTCGTATCTTCCATTTTATGATGCGCCAAATGTTTTCTATGGGTGAAAGATCTGGACTGCAGGCTGGCCAGTTCAGTACCCGGACCCTTCTTCTACGCAGCCATGATGCTGTAATTGATGCAGTTTGTGGTTTGGCATTGTCATGTTGGAAAATGCAAGGTCTTCCCTGAAAGAGACGTCGTCTGGATGGGAGCATATGTTGCTCTAGAACCTGGATATACCTTTCAGCATTGATGGTGTCTTTCCAGATGTGTAAGCTGCCCATGCCACACACACTAATGCAACCCCATACCATCAGAGATGCAGGCTTCTGAACTGAGCGCTGATAACAACTTGGGTCGTCCTTCTCCTCTTTAGTCCGAATGACACGGCGTCCCTGATTTCCATAAAGAACTTCAAATTTTGATTTGTCTGACCACAGAACACTTTGCCACAGTCCATTTTAAATGAGCCTTGGCCCAGAGAAGACGTCTGCGCTTCTGGATCATGTTTAGATACGGCTTCTTCTTTGAACTATAGAGTTTTAGCTGGCAACGGCGGATGGCACGGTGAATTGTGTTCACAGATAATGTTCTCTGGAAATATTCCTGAGCCCATTTTGTGATTTCCAATACAGAAGCATGCCTGTATGTGATGCAGTGCCATCTAAGGGCCCGAAGATCACGGGCACCCAGTATGGTTTTCCGGCCTTGACCCTTGCGCACAGAGGTTCTTCCAGATTCTCTGAATCTTTTGATGATATTATGCACTGTAGATGATATGTTCAAACTCTTTGCAATTTTACACTGTCGAACTCCTTTCTGATACTGCTCCACTATTTGTTGGTGCAGAATTAGGGGGATTGGTGATCCTCTTCCCGTCTTTACTTCTGAGAGCCGCTGCCACTCCAAGATGCTCTTTTTATACCCAGTCATGTTAATGACCTATTGCCAATTGACCTAATGAGTTGCAATTTGGTCCTCCAGCTGTTCCTTTTTTGTACCTTTAATTTTCCAGCCTCTTATTGCCCCTGTCCCAACTTTTTTGAGATGTGTTGCTGTCATGAAATTTCAAATGAGCCAATATTTGGCATGAAATTTCAAAATGTCTCACTTTCAACATTTGATATGTTGTCTATGTTCTATTGTGAATACAGTATCAGTTTTTGAGATTTGTAAATTATTGCATTCCATTTTTATTTACAATTTGTACTTTGTCCCAACTTTTTTGGAATCGGGGTTGTATTATTATTATACAACTTTCCCAGTCTTTTTTCTCGTTGCACCTGTCCCAATTTTTTTTGACACGTCGCAGGTATCAAATTCAGAATGCGTCTAGATTTACAAAAAAACAAGTTTATCAGTTTGAACGTTAAATTTCTTGTCTTTGTATTATATTCCATTGAATATAGGTTGAAAAGGATCTGAGATCATTGCATTCTGGTTTTATTAATGTTTTACACAACATCCAAGTTTTTTTGGAATCAGGCTACAACATTTCAGTAATTAAACGCAAGGTTTAATCCTTCTCCTTACCAAATGAGTCAGGAGGTTGCTGGGTCTGACCAGAAGGTTTCATGTTCAAGTCCCAGCACTGCCACAGAGCCACTGTTTGGGCTATTGGTCAAGACGGCCTCTGTACATGGAATGGATTCTGCTCTTCGGCTGTGAATAATAAAAGGAAATTTTTCCAATATGGTGGAGTTGATGGGGTTATTTGGGTTCAAGTGATGTTCTCTCTCTCTCTAGGGTCATCTGGTCCCATCTGACGAAATCACGGTGTACTACAGCTCAGAGCCTGCAGGTGATTACCTTGACAAAGTGATCCAGGCTCATTCAGACTTCATCTTTGCCACTACAAAGGCTCCCCTAAAGCTTTATCCCGTTCCCACAAACGCCAGTGTGATCGTCCAAGAGAAAACTCAGGTGCGCTTCCTTACATTTAGTCATCTGATATATTAAAACGTACACTATATGGCCAAAAGTTTGTGCACACCTGACCATTACATCCATGTGTGCTTTGTTGAACATCCCATTCCAGATTTAGTCCTCCTTTACCGTTATAATAATCACTCTTCTGGGAAGGCTTTCCACTAGATTTTGGAGCGTGGCTGGAGGGACCATTCAGTCAGAAGAGCATTCATGAGGAGGGCTGGGGCGCCGACAGGGTTCAGTGGGGTTGAGGTCAGGGTTCTATACAGGCCACTTGAGTTCTTCCATACCAACCTTGGCAAACCAAGCCTATGGCCTCACTTTGTGCACAGAGGCATTGTTATTGTCATGCTGCAACATGTTTGGGCCTCTTAGTTCCAGTGAAGGGACATTGCAATGCTACAGCACACAGACATCCTAGAGAACTGTGCACTTCCAACTTCGTAGGAAGAGTCTGGCAAAGGCCTAAATATGGGTGTGATGTCAGGTGTCCACATACTTTTGGCAACACAGTGTATACGGTGATGTTTCTGATTAGGTTATTGAGTATGATATGCTTGGGTGTAGTTGAAGGGTTCCGACTTGGATTTGACCATCATTAAGGGAGCGGGGGTCTCCATAGTGCCTCTCACTGGCCCTGCATGCGCTTACGTCAACCTCCAAGTCGATCTCAACAACAAACAACAAGGTAAAGACATATACAGTATATGTTGCCCAATATACCCTATTCATCAATGGAAAAGAATGTTCTGGGCAATGCTTCAAAGCACTCCATATTATTATTATTATTTTTTTTTATTTTTTTTTTGCTTTGCAAACACTTTTTTTTTTTCTTCCAGGAAATGTAAATCTAGTTTGTATATAAGAATCCTTCAAACCTTCAATCTGTCCTTCAGTTTATCCTTCAATAAATCTTTCAATACATCCTTCATTAAATGTCAATAAATCATGATATGATGCTTTATTTATATGTTTATTGGATGATACAGTACATTTATGGATAAACTGACACAATTAAAGATATGTTTCAAAAAATCCACCATATATGCCCAATGGCCGTTTCTACCATTTAAGGAAAAAAAAACATCTTAAATGCTTTTATTAGGCCTATCAGGTGAAAATTTAATCCCAATTGCTTGAAACTGCTCTCATTCAATTCAGAATTGAATGCAGAACAACATACTTTTTACAGAATTAAAATATGTTTATCCGTTCTTGAGATATTACAAATCAGAGATTGAAGAAACGGCTTAATTTTTAGAAAACTGCCGTAATATTCTGTATTCGGATCACATGGTCCGAAATGGGCCTCATTAACTAATGAGATCAAATGTTTTTTCCGAATAACTTTTTTTTATTTTTCAAGATATTTACATGGAAATTGTCAGGCACATAGATGAACGTATATTGAATACAAAGTTTGAAAAATTGCTAAAAAACAGTTATGCAAATTAGTATGCAAGTATTATACTAATTAGGTTAAAACATTAAATCGGTGCACTCTCTTCTTCAAAGTTTCACCAAATGGCTTTATTTGTGCAATATAAAGCTGATCTTAACTCTGGTTTATACATCACAGAGAAGGAGAAATCAATGTTAATTATAAAATATGCATAAATAAGCACTGAATGTCATTCACATCTACCGTTCTCTATCAAAATAAAGAAATAAAAGATCATTTCTAATACCCTCTTTGTGCTCTGTAGGCCTTTGTATTTCTAAGTAGGGCCAACTAGTGTTTTATATGAAATAATTATTATTGTTTTGATTAATATTCACAGCTTTCAAGGCGAACCTCGAAAAAACTGCCTGAGCCACATCCAGTAAACAATTCCAATTAATTGAATTGAAATCGACACTCGCGTTTCTGACTTCTGTTTTTTTTTAAATATCATTCCGACCACTAAGATCTCAATAATTTTCATCAAAATAACTACAGTTATATTCTAAAATAGTTATTTATTGACATGAGTCAGTTTGATTTGAAAAAATAAGTAGGTAAAGCTATGAAAACTCACTTCAAAGTCTCCGGTGAAGCATAACATCAAAACTAGCAGATGGAAGATTTTGCTGAATACTTCATCAGAAACAGTGAGAACGAGAGAACATCCCTATAAAAGTTACCAGATTTGATATTCATGAGTAATCCAGTCAGAAACCGATCAGAAGAGAGAGAGCCTGAGCGCTTTCCCGTGACTCAAAAAGCACCGGGAGTTTCCCGACGTCACGCGAGCAGAGAGTTTTTACTCTGTTGTACCAATTTCAACCTGACGTTACTCCCAAAGTACTGAACAGATCTTAACGAGATAAATTTCTTTAGAAAGCAGAGATTATAAGCTTTTTAATGATAGAAAATATTCAAGAGTTAAGCGACGACAGGTTTGGAAACTCAGATGAGCGTCTGCATGCACAATTTTCACAGCACTGCCAGCGAGCGTCTGATATGCCGACTTTTTTAAAAATATTTCAGCTTCAACATCTTAAACGTTTTTTTAAATCTGTTTGCTTTGTTCCCCGGACATCCACCTAAGGCCTTTATTAAAAAATGTTCTGTTTCCGGTCCACCGGCCAGGTGAGTGCCGTTTGTGCGGTTGAAATTTTTTTTTTTAATGCCGTTTTTTCGCCTTTTTTTTTTTTTTAAAGATATTTTTTGGGCTTTTTTCACCTTTATTGGATAGGACAGTGTAGAGACAGGAAATGAGCAGGAGAGAGAGAGAGAGACGGGGAGGGATCGGGAAATGACCTCGGGTCGGAATCGAACCCGGGTCCCCGGATTTATGGTGTGGCGCCTTATCCACCTGAGCCACTACGCCCCCAAGTTTTTTGATATTTTTTTTTGGGTTCATAAATCTAAAATCGAACTTGACATTTCCGCATTCCCAGGGCTTTCTACTAAGGCTCATACTAGCCAGCCATGACAAATAAGTAGCCAGCCGGGGGGGGGGAGTAAACACAAAATAAACTCCTGTGCACGCAGTTCCCAGGATTAAATGTATTTTCCACAGACCATTTATTTATTCGCTTTACTCAAATACAAAGTAAAATGGCAGTAAATCTTCTTTCTTTTCTTGCGTATTGCATCATGAGGCGTTCCTGGCTTGTAAATCTCTTATTTTCGGTGCATGACACATTCACGCAGCTGAGCATGCTATGAATTAACAATGACGACAACGGTCTGCAGTGGCGGCTACACAATTAAACACTCAGCGAACATTTCTCCATTTGTGTATGAAAATACACTCCAACGACTCAGTTTGGTTTCATTTACAACCAGCGGTGTCTTTTGATGCCAGCACTTGAATGAGAGAAGACTGGTTTACCGGAGACAAAATAAGCGTTATCTCTGCTTCTGTTCCCTCCGACGGCCCCGACACACTACTGCCTCCGCCGAGTGCGCGCGCACACACCGCATGTCGGGGCCGCGGATGAGTTACTCTCCCTTGATCAACGAAGTCTGCGGGGAATTTGTGGTTATTATCGGTACAAACAGCGTGAATCACAACTTAAATGAGTGCGGTTCAGTTTGACATTGTCAGTCCGTTAGATAAACATTTAATTTTATTAAAATCGAAAATTAATATTTCGAGCCTGTGGGCTACAAAAATAAGTCATTAAAGTAGCCGGCTGGACTTAATTGTGTAGTCGGCAGCCGGTGCTTGTGGAAAGCCCTACATTCCACGCAGAATATAGAATTGAATCAGCTCTGCGCATGCGCCGTGCGGCACAAAAAAATGGCAGCCACCATGAAGGAAGGAGATCCGGAGTTTTCAAACATTTGCTGAAGTGTGAAATCGCAAAATGGTATTCTAGCGAACAACAAAATAGTAAAGATTCAGAAGAAAAAATCATTCAGTGATCATTTTAATAGTGTAATTTCATCCGAACTAGGCCTAACGCTCGATTTAGAACTACAAAAAGTCCGTGTGTCGGACATTTTAAGTACCTTTGTAAAAGTTTTGCAAATGTTGCAGTCAGCATTTAAAATGCTAACTTAGTTTTTGTACAAGTTTCAGTTGATTAAACCGTCATATTTTATTAAATGTGTCTGCTTTTGTAATAAAAAAGTACTGAAAGAAAAAGCAAACACAGCATTGCGATTTCTTATCCATCCATATATTAAAAAAAAAAATCCCTCCCTCCCGACTGAAAATTTTTTTGCTCACCCGGTGGACAGGAAACGGATTTTTTTTTTAAGGATGGCCTAAAGTTTTGTTTTTTTTTTAAATTCTGATCATGTTATGTGGTGTTCATAATTTGTCGTTGTCTCTGCATGGCTAGTATAAAGGCTAGCTTGTTTTATTTTCTCTCTCAGAAGGAGTGGTTCTGCTGGAAAATCCCAAGGGAGACAACAAACTGGACGTCGAGAAATTTAAGATGGTTTGCCGCAGCATTTTCAAACTCAACAACGGTCCTTTGGCTGTTTTCAGTGAGGCTACTGGTAAGGCAGGCTTTTTTTTTTTCCTCCAGCAAAACCAAAATTATCTACCGTAAACCGGTCATTTTACTGGTCAATTCAACAGTCATGCAGTAACTCACAACATAACGCACAGAAATTGCAGCAAGAGAAATAATGATTGATGAATAACGAATACTGATAATTATTTTCTTGTTTATCAAGGAAAAAAGGAAACGAACGATGGAAATACCAGAAAGAAAGAGTGATGTTTTAGAGTGCGAAATGGAATCGCGTCACTGTGTGATTTATGTGGAATGTGAAGATTTGCACATAATCGATGCAGGTTGTTTAGAACACACTCTTGTGCATGTGCGGACTCTCATCCTTACACACGCCAACGGTGTTCTTCTGAGGACTTTCGTCTAGGGGTGTACTCATGCTCGTTGAGCCGTACCACACCCAAGCACGTTCGATCCCCAAAGTCCGGTTTGTTGTACCGCGCTCGGATGTGGTTTAATTGGACCTTTTGGAGAAGGTGTGCTAGGGCGCGGTTCAGTCGGGCTCGTGCACAGTGTGATCATGAACCATATGGAACTCCAACGCTACAGCATGCATTTTTCAATTTGTTGGAGAGTATTTGGGTTAATAACAGGTCTGGTTCTCACCTTATCGATGACCACGACTTGTCATCGGCGAGTAAAGCTGCATTGTGACGTCAAGCGCACTCGGGAGCAGAACATAAAGCGCAGGGGCGAGAGGACAATTGGTCTTGGGAACGCTACAAGGCAGGCGTCCTAGGGTATACTCACACTTGGACCATCACATGGGGTGAGATATAGAAATATATAATGCATATAAATGATAATGAGCTTCTGGAACACTCAGTACTGCGTCTGTTACCAATTTCAAACAACAGCACAGGGTTTTGGTTGGTTTTTTTTTTTAATTATTTAAGTTTTCAGTTGTGTGGGGGGTTGTTTTTGTTTGTTTGTTTGTTTGTTTTAATATAATGTGTCAGTGTTGTAGTCGAGTCACTAAATCTCGCGTCCGAGTCCAGTCTCGAGTCCCCAGTATTCAAGTTTGAGTCAAGTCCAAGTCATTAAAAAACATCGAGTCGAGTCCGAGAACAAGACTCCAGCCTAGGGTGGTCCCCCAATTTTTTTTTTTTTTTTTTTAGGATTTTGTTACCTTACCTTTTTTTTTTTTTTTTTTTTTTTTTTTTTACATTGCCTAAAAGAAGTTATTGTGCGAAATTTGGTTAAGATTGAACAATGTTTAGAGGTGCCACAAAGCCATTAAAGTTTTCACTCAAAACACAATATAAAATAATGTGGCTTATTAACTGTTTCATATTTAATACAAACAATACAGTAATATAACTTCCTGTGTTCAAAGTAACAATAGCTATTACTTGTCTGTGATTTTCTAAACCCTTCGGTATTATGGTATCTTGTGGAGATAAAAGAACACACTAAGGACTTCCCTAGCAGAAGGAAGCTTTCTCCCAGACAGTTCCTTGGAAGTGGGACCAATTAACCAAACATAATTGTCCTTTCTGGTTTTGTGCTTTGCACCACCGGTACTACTTGTATTACTGTTGCTAGCCATCTGAAAAACATAGAAAGAAAAACATTCACAACTTCATCAGCATATTACGATCAGTGCTCATTGTTTAAGAACCCCTTAGTGCATGAAAGTTAACCTTCTATCAGTCTATAAACTCTTCCTGCCTCTTCTTTTTCATAGAAGTGGCATATTCCCTCTAGAACTGTGACTTTTTGGGGGTTTGAGGTCTTCTCTGCAACAGTCTACGCACCAACTAATGTTAATGGCTTAACCCGATTTGCAACCTCGTGTGGCACCTCTAAATATTAACCAATTTTTCTGAAATTTTGCTTGTTGCCTTCTTTTAGCCTATGTAAAAAAAAAAATGGTAGGGTGGTCGGAATGTTTTGATAAAAAAAATTTTCCCATACATTTCGGGACCACCCTACTCCAGCTGCACCATTTGACGGTGGCTGTTTTAGCGCCATTGGCATTAGTTTGTTCCTGAACATGACGTATGAACAGGTGAATGTGCATTCTCTTTATCAGGGAGTGCGAAGTATTCTGTCAGATGGATGTGAGTGCAGAAGGTGCGTTTACTAATACAAGTGAAGACAGTAAACAATCAAGAACGGCAGGCAAAATCGTAAAACAGTGAAACAGGCAGTAGGTCGAGCGAGGCACAAACAGGCTATCGTAGACTCGGAAGAATCAAAGATGAGAAACAGGAAATCGGGGCTCAGGAAATCAAACAAGGAAATAAGGCTCGGTGATGTGTCAGCAACGCAACTCAATACTTCGCAAAGTCAGTGTGTTTTTATATTGGCGTGCTGATTGCGCCTTAATCCTGTGCAGGTGCGAGTTGTTTACGGTGCGCACTCGAGAGTCCGTTCGGCAAGTGCGCTGTCCAAAGCACGCCCGAGAGTCTATCTGATGCATGCGCCAAGGCGCACAGGTGTGACACTCTTGCACGAAATTAGTATAAAAATGAATGTAGATATAAATATCTTATGCCAAATTACTATGGCATGTTACAAAAAAAAAAAACAAGTCCTCGTCTCCAGTTTATGAGTCCGAATGCAGTTAATGCACGAGTCCGAGTCATCAGTGCTCAAGTCCAAGTCGAATCACGAGTCCTTAAAATTAGGGCACGAGTCGGACTCGAGTACTACAAGCCTGTAATGCGTCAGCTGTACAGTTTTATCAAAAATGCTTTTTAAGGCACAAAGATGGAGGTGTTTTCAGGCCTTTTAGTAGCATCATGTATTAAGGGGCCATTTCGATGGTCCGTTCATGTGCTATGGGAATTATGGTAAATACCAAACGCCGACATGGAAAGCACACATGAACGCCCCCTCTTGTGGTATTTTCCACTGGGCAACTCGTAGAAAATTTTGATACACGAGTTGCTGAGATGAGATGAACTTTAACCTTTTCAGCATGGCGGCGAGCGGTACAAGACTAGCTTATGAACCAAGAAAGAAGTGGTTTTCACCTACGGAAAGCTGACTCTCACCTTTTAAACGAGTCATGTTATGTATATTATATTATTATAATATGTATATTATAGCCTAATACAAAATATTCTGTGGCTGTCCAAAGAACACCAACAATGATCTAGATACTGGCTACTCTCATTGTGGCTACAGCCAAATTTCCAAAAACTGCGTGGCATTCAATGTGTTCAGAAAATCTCGACTTGTCATGATCAGGAAATATTCAGCATTATTTACCTTTTGACTTTTGATAACTCATATTCCTGCTGCAGCTGATGAACAAGGCAATCTATAATTGTTTTAGCCAAATAACAGGCCTGATTCTGAATCTGGTCCACCATCTTTAATTTGTCAACAACAACAAAAGCATGTGAACACAACACACTGGTAAATACCACTTCCCAACTGGAAAATATCATCTTCCCATAGCACATGAACGCAGCATGAAACTCCAATATCTAAAAAACTCCTTGAGCCTAGGTCCTTCAAACTTTTAGGGTAAATACCTGGTACAATGACTCTATGAATGTGGACTCACAGGAAGGTAGCTCAGGTTTAATATAGAATACTGGGTGCTGGATTTTCCTATTTCAGAAATTCATTTTGGGAAAACGAGTGAAAACACCATCACAAATTTTGGATATAATATTAACAGAAACGTGCTCTTCCCACAAATGTCCATTTGGATTTGATACATGGTGTCCTACCTGGAGAATATCACACTGAAGTTGTATTTTAACGTTAATATCCCCGAAACCATTCATTTGATTTGGACCATTTCAGACAGTATATTGCATCTTGTATATGTGAAGCTGTGCATAAAATATCAGTCCCCTGCCTTTAAACTTGTGGTTTCTACAGGTCTTCCAGTCTGCTGCCAGAGATCACGCTGTCAATTTTCTTTTAGGAAATTTAATTTTATTAGCTTTGCCATAGGGCGGCACGGTGGTGTAGTGGTTAGCACTGTCTCCTCACAGCAAGAAGGTCCGGGTTCGAGCCCCGTGGCCGGCGAGGGCCTTTCTGTATGGAGTTTGCTTGTTCTCCCCGTGTCTGCGTGGGTTTCCTCCGGGTGCTCCGGTTTCCCCCACAGTCCAAAGACATGCAGGTTAGGTTAACTGGTGACTCTAAATTGACTGTAGGTGTGAATGTGAGTGTGAATGGTTGTCTGTGTCTATGTGTCAGCCCTGTGATGACCTGGCGACTTGTCCAGGGTGTACCCCGCCTTTCACCCGTAGTCAGCTGGGATAGGCTCCAGCTTGCCTGCGACCCTGTAGAACAGGATAAAGCGGCTAGAGATAATGAGATGAGATGAGCTTTGCCATAGCGAGATGTATATAGTGGATATAAAAAGTGTACACACCGTGTTAAAATGATAGGTTTTTCTGATGTAAAAAAAAATAATAATGAGACCATGATAAATAATTTAAAAACTTTCCCCACCTTTAAATGTGACCTATAACCTGTACAATTCAATTGAAAAAAAAATCTGTTAGGGGGGAAAAAAACGTACAATAAGCTGGTTGCATAAGTGTACACACCCTTAAAATAATACTTTGTTGAAGCACCTTTTGATTTAATTACAGCATTCAGTCTTTTTGGGTCGGAGTCTATCAGCCTGCCACATCTAGTGCATCTCTTGTGCACAGCCCTCTTCAGGTCACCCCACAGGTTTTCAATTGGATTTAGGTCTGGGCTCTGGCTGGGCTGTTCCAAAACGTTTTTGGGGTCATTGTCGTGCTGAAAGATGAAATTCCTCTTCATCTTCAGCTTTCTAGCAGACACCTGAAGGTTTTGGGCCAAAATTGACTGGTATTTAGAACTGTTCATAATTCCCTCCACCTTGACTAAAGCCCCTGTTCCAGCTGAAAAAAAAACACCACCACCAAAACATGATGCTGCCACCACCATGCTTCACCGTGGGGATGGTGTTCTTTTGGTGATGCGCAGTGTTGTTTTTGCACCAAACATACCTTTTGGAATTGTGGCCAAAAAGTTCAACCTTGGTTTTATCAGACCGTAATACATTTTCCCACATGCTTTTGGGAGAGTTGATGTATTTTTTGCAAAATTTAGCTGGGCCTGGATGTTTTTCTTTGACCCTACCTCATAGTCCAGACATATGGAGAATACGGGAGATTGTAGTCGCATGTAGTACACACCCAGTACTTGCCAGAAATTCCTGCAGCTCCTTCAGTGTTGCTGTAGGCCGCTCGGCAGCCTCCCTGACCAGTTTTCCTTTTGTCTTTTCATCAATTTTAGAGGGACGTCCAGTTCTTGGTAATGTCATTGTTGTCTCATATTTTCTCCACTTCTTGATGACTGTCTTCACTGTGCTCCATGGTGTATCTAATGCTGTGGAAATGTTTTTGTCCCCTTCTCCTGACTGATACCTTTCAACAATGAGATCCCTTTAATGCTTTGTAAGCTCTCTGTGAACCCTGGCTTTTGCTGGAGGATGCAACTGAGGAAATGTCTGAACTTTATTTGGGGTTAATCAGAGTCATTTTAATTGATGGCAGGTGTGAACCCAAAAAGACTGAATGCTGTAATTAAATCAAAAGGTGCTTCAACAAAGTATTAGTTTAAGGGTGTGCACACTTATGCAACCAGCTTATTGTATGGTTTTTTTGTTTTTTTCCCCCGAACAGATTTGTTTGTTTTTCAATTGAATTGTACAGGTTATAGATCACATTAAAGGTGGGAAAAGTTTTGAAATTATTTATCGTGGTCTATTTTTTTTTTTTACGTCAGAAAAACCTATCATTTTATGCCTCGGTCACAACCGGCCATACGTGCTCCTACGACAGGTCTACGTGCAAGAAACGCACGGAGGGCGCGCGTGAAATGCACGGAGGGTGCACATGTGACGTGCTGATTTTTGAGCCGTAGACCGGCCACAGAGGTTCTTTGTCATGTCAAACAAACTCTACGGGCGCTTACGTTTTTTTCAGGTTGCAAGACAAACTTATGGCCAACGTGCGTCTTTCTCCACGAACAAAAAAACCGCAGCGATTTGGGAAACGCCAAAAATCGCACGGCCAAAAAATCGTACGTCCGGTTGTGACCTAGGCTTTAACGGGATGTGTATGCTTTTTATATCCACTGCATGCATTATGGCTGGGAAACCACTACAGCTTGCGCCAGTTACAGTGGCCCCATTGTACACTATTTGTGCTAAACTTGAGCTACATTCCTGCAAATCCACATTCATAGATTTGTAGTCCTCAAATATGCCGGTTGAAATTATGGGTTCTCCTGTGGCTGACTGGCATAATACTATTTTGTGAGGGGTGCAGTATTATGCCAGTCACTGAAGAGAATCCATAATTCCCAGTGCCTCTCAGTGCATGGTATATTTGATTGATATCCCTCATCAAAAAATTCCAAACTGAAAGTGTTAAGCTCGAATCTCGGCATAAACTCATTGGAGGCAGCCATGTTTGTTGTTTACGCCAGAGCGACCTTCAACCTGCTATCACCTGCCTCACTAGATATGATCATGATACGTAGATCTACACACCACACAAATGCTCGCGGAGCCACAGCTGTGACTCGAGTCGGCCGTATAGCTTGAAACTGTGACGTCAGTTCATGGTATATCTAGGATGTACCATGACAGACTCGCACCATGTCCATTTTTTATTTTTATTTTGACGTCACGAAATACATTGCGTAATCAACAGTGGAACTATTTTATGTCATGAGAGCCATCCTTGTCCAATCCCTGCACGGAAATATTTTGATGAGGGATATAATACCAGGTATTTACCCTGAAAAAAAAAAAAAAGAAGGACCGAGTTCAAGTCGTTTTCTAGATATTGAAGTTTAAAAATGGACCCTTAATACAGAATGCTAGAAAACGACCTAAACACACCTCCGAATAATGACTGAAGAGACTTGAAATTGCGTATTTTTCCTATGAAGAAGTATATCTTCCCCCGAAAATCAGAGATGGTCATGCGGGAAGTATTTGATGAACTAAACTGGAATGACCCTTCATTTTAACGATAATTTTATTCTTTTATTTAGTGGGCATCATGGCGGTGATGCGGTCTTGTAGTGTTCAGTCCTGAGCTCCGGTTTCTGTCTGTGCGAGTTTTGCATGTTCTTTCCGTGTTTGCATTTATTTTCATCAAATGTCATTGTTTTTGTTGTGAGTTATATTTTTACATATACAGTGGGGCAAAAAAAGTATTTAGTCAGTCACCAATTGTGCAAGTTCTCCCACTTAAAAAGATGAGAGAGGCCTGTAATTTTCATCATAGGTGCACTTCAACTATGAGAGACAGAATGAGAAAAAAAATCCAGAAAATCACATTGTCTGATTTTTAAAGAATTTATTTGCAAATTATGGTGGAAAATAAGTATTTGGTCAATAACAAAAGTTCATCTCAATACTTTGTTATATACCCTTTGTTGGCAATGACAGAGGTCAAACGTTTTCTGTAAGTCTTCACAAGGTTTTCACACACTGCTGCTGGTATTTTGGCCCATTCCTCCATGCAGATCTCCTCTAGAGCAGTGATGTTTTGGGGCTGTCGCTGGGCAACACGGACTTTCAACTCCCTCCAAAGATTTTCTATGGGGTTGAGATCTGGAGACTGGCTAGGCCACTCCAGGACCTTGAAATGCTTCTTACGAAGCCACTCCTTCGTTGCCCGGGCGGTGTGTTTGGGATCATTGTCATGCTGAAAGACCCAGCCACGTTTCATCTTCAATGCCCTTGCTGATGGAAGGAGGTTTTCACTCAAAATCTCACGATACATGGCCCCATTCATTCTTTCCTTTACACGGATCAGTCGTCCTGGTCCCTTTGCAGAAAAACAGCCCCAAAGCATGATGTTTCCACCCCCATGCTTCACAGTAGGTATGGTGTTCTTTGGATGCAACTCGGCATTCTTTCTCCTCCAAACACGACAAGTTGAGTTTTTACCAAAAAGTTCTATTTTGGTTTCATCTGACCATATGACATTCTCCCAGTCCTCTTCTGGATCATCCAAATGCTCTCTAGCAAACTTCAGACGGGCCTGGACATGTACTGGCTTAAGCAGGGGGAGACGTCTGGCACTGCAGGATTTGAGTCCCTGGCGGCGTAGTGTGTTACTGATGGTAGCCTTTGTTACTTTGGTCCCAGCTCTCTACAGGTCATTCACTAGGTCCCCCCGTGTGGTTCTGGGATTTTTGCTCACCGTTCTTGTGATCATTTTGACCCCACGGGGTGAGATCTTGCATAGAGCCCCAGATCGAGGGAGATTATCAGTGGTCTTGTATGTCTTCCATTTTCTAATAATTGCTCCCACAGTTGATTTCTTCACACCAAGCTGCTTACCTATTGCAGATTCAGTCTTCCCAGCCTGGTGCAGGTCTACAGTTTTGTTTCTGGTGTCCTTTGACAGCTCTTTGGTCTTGGCCATAGTGGAGTTTGGAGTGTGACTGTTTGAGGTTGTGGACAGGTGTCTTTTATACTGATAACGAGTTCAAACAGGTGCCATTAATACAGGTAACGAGTGGAGGACAGAGGAACCTCTTAAAGAAGTTGTTACAGGTCTGTGAGAGCCAGAAATCTTGCTTGTTTGTAGGTGACCAAATACTTATTTTACTGAGGAATTTACCAATTAATTCATTAAAAATCCTACAATGTGATTTCCTGGATTCTTTCCCCCCATTCTGTCTCTCATAGTTGAAGTGTACCTATGATGAAACTTACAGGCCTCTCTCATCTTTTTAAGTGGGAGAACTTGCACAATTGGTGGCTGACTAAATACTTTTTTGCCCCACTGTATATACGTGATATACATAGTGTAAAACTTGGTAAATGGTAATTCTTAGTAATATGTTCATATAGATTGAATGCAGTTTGCTCTCCTTTTCACTTGTTTGTGTTTTTATAGCTTGGCATCTGTTTTTCTGTTTTACACTCTGGTTGTTTATGTGGCCCCTAGTGAGGGACGGGTTCCTGCCAAAGAGTTTCTGCTCCACTGAACAGAACTCTATCCCCTCTCTCTCTCTCTCTCTCTCTCTCTCTCTCTCTCTCTCTCTCTGCGTGCGTGTGTGTGTAAGGGACTGTAAGGTCTCAGGAGACACGGAAGAGCCAATCTGTCACTGCTCTATCTTCCAAAATGTAAAATATCCTTAAAACTCTGACAGAAGGGCATTAGAGACTAACACAGTAGTTTGCACACTATTTAAAGGTCTGATGACACGTTTTTGACATCTTTGGCGATGTTTTATAACATAAAAAGTAATTCCCGATGATCCATATATTAATTCACGAAGGCGCCTATTTTACAAGTTATGATAAAAAACGCGGCTATTTGGGCAAATTTGACGGGGCTGCAGCACCCAGGAGACGAATGAGGAGGAGGGGCTATATGACATCATCGAAAGAATCTTCCTCCTAACTTACCAGTTTGTTGTTGATGTGACAGGTGTTCAGTTTGTCATTATTAGTATTATTATTATTATACATTATATATATATATTAGTTATTATGCCTTCGCGTTGTGTTGCCGGCTTTTGCTCCAAAACCTACAAGGATGGGGTAAGTTTATTCAAGTTTCCCAGAGATCCCGAGCTGCATGCGAAGTGGGTGAAGCAAGTCAGGCGCACTCATGACAAGTGGGAGCCCTCACCAACATCCGTCCTGTGCTCTGAACACTTCGATTTGGATTGTTTTGACACCCTTCCCAGCTTAAAAGAATCTCTTGGGTGTTCAGTTCAGCACAAACGTGTGTTACTACCATCAGCAGTGCCTACAGTATTCCGGAGGGGGTCTACTAGTAGCTATGCCGGATCCAGCAGTCGCCTGGGACAAGGCGACTCCTCCAAACACAGTCCTCCTGTCAGAACATGTGTTGAGAAACGACATAAGATAAAGGTACGTAGAGCTATAGAGTGCTCCGACATGATGCTAAAAATAGTAACACTGCGGTCTGCGCGGCCATCTTGGAAGCGACTCGCTCCAGAGCGCTCATAGAGTACACATCATAGAGTACACATTCATGATAATCATAACTGTAATCATAAAGTCGGCGTGATATCAGTCATGTATTTGCTTGTGAAAGCTTGCGGCTTTCATGTAACTGCCGCCTAGCAACGAGAGGCAAAGGGTAAAGAGGGTAGGCTATCACAGATTCTATTCGGAAGAGATCAACACATGATTGCTTAAAAATTACTGTAGGTATTTTAACAATTTGCATCTGTTTTGTGATTATCGTGACACTTGTGTGTTATATAGAACTGTATGTCTTATTATGTTAGCCGTTTGCATGCTCCATTAGGAACTATGTATTCAGCGTAGCATACGGCTTACATGATATAAGCAGTGTTTACACATGCAAGACAACAATACACAATATTAAAATATTGATTCCGTAACATTTTGAACAAATACGGGTTGACCTACCAATCCTTGTTATCCAACCTTGTGGTGTTCGTCAATGCTGAGCTGTCTGCCTGTCCGCTGTCCATCTCGGAGTCGGAGTCGCTCTCAGATTGGTGCACAGTAACAGGTTCAAACCTGTACGGTTGGATACACCCGTGTTCGTCATCACTTGATTCTTCCGATCTATCCCACTCACAACACAATTCTAGACTCCCAGAAGAGGAAGAGCTAGCACTAGAGAGTTCACCGGCGTTTTCATGCGCGATTTCCATTGAGTAGAACAGCCAGTAAACCGCAGCGTGTTCTTCCGCTGACGTCACAGCATGGCCGCGAGCCACAGACCCAGTTTTCTTGCGCTGTGCAATTAAAAGTTGGATATTCGTGTAACAACAGCTTCTTTTCACGTAATTATAACAGAAATCTAACATGTTTGCCATGTTGTATAGTTTATTTAAGAAATTGCATAGTCATGTTTGTGTCATCAGACCTTTAATGAAATTGCACAAAATGTCCTTCCCCCATTTAAATAAAGCAGGTGAGTAAAACCATTTCAAAACCAAACTGTAATAAGTTTTCCTCCCCGTAACATTTGTTTAGCGCAGGGGTTTTCAAAGTGTGGGAGAGTCAGCCCCCCCCCCCTCAGAGAGCAAATAAACAACAGCGCCCCCCCCTTACAATTTTTGTTGTTGCTATACTTAATGTTCCATTCGTATTTTAAAAAAAATGGTTGTTGTACACATTTTTATTTTTTTCTTTTACACATTTGAAACATCTGTGCTTTTTGAAAACATCGTTTTTTACACATTTAAAACATATGAGCTTTATTAAAACATCTTTTTTTTTATACACATTTTAAACATCTGTGCTTTTTTTTTTAAAGCATCTTGTTTTACACATTTTAAACATCTCATAGCATTGTTAGCTAGCACCTCTTGGCAGACAACACACTGTGGCAGTGGAGCATCTTCAGATCCAGTCCATGAAAATCCAAACTTTAAATAATCGTGGTCATACTTCCTTCTTTTTTTGCTTGGCCCAGACTCTGTCTCCTCACTCACTGTAGCTTTAGGTACTAAAAATCGATCCATTTTGTCTCTGGCAAAGGCTAGCTGAAGTTCGCTAAATGTCCGCAGTAGTAACTTATTCTGGTTTATTTTTCCTCACGTTGCACCCCCTCTGAAGAACTCTGGCGCCCCCTAGGGGAGGCGCGCCCCACACTTTGAAAAGCCCTGGTTTAGCGGAATAGACAGTCAGGCCTTGCATTATTCGAGCATTTACCTTTTAATTTGCATTTTTGTCCTTAACCATAAGGTTCTATCTGCTAATTTTATTTGACGATTGCTGCAGCGGTGGTTCATAAAAACATGGAAAAAAAAATCTTTGAATACCTTTTTTCAAGTAGCGTTGATGGTCCTGAGATAACATTAGTCCCGTTAGAAAGATGGCAATCCCATAGTTCTGTACACTGACCAAGAGAGTGGTTAAAAATGCTCATTTCATAACTTGGTATTGGAGTTATTTTAAAAATATACACACTCACGGTCTACTTTAATAGATACACTTGTTCATTTATGTAATTATCCAATCAGCTGATCATATGGTGGCAGCACGTTGTATAAAATCATGCAGGTCTAGAGCTTCAGTTAAAGCTAGACTGCTTTTCAGACAATTGTAGTTCTTAAAAAGAATTTTCCCCGACACCCAGTTATTTTTGTTTAGTGGACCGAAAGCCACCTAATTTGAATCACAGGCTTCCAATTTTATTATTTTTTAAAATAGAACAATTAATGAATTTAAGGCCACGTGGCCCTGAATTCTCCGCTATTTTTTCCTGCTTCACCATGACCCAATACAAGATACTACATCATGCATGACGTGGTGGGCTTTCCCTGTTCGCGCAAGGCATTGTGGGATACAAATTTGAAACCGGAGAGAAAAATGGAGGATGTGAGTATGTGAATGAAACGTGAAAGACCGACTACAGTCACGGAAAGCAAGAAGAAAAGACTTTGTTATATGCGAAGGAAAGGAAACACAGGATCAAACTAATAAATATCGGCGGTCAGCGAGCACCTCGGTGTGATCAGCTGTTCGTTTAGCAACAGAATGATGGAACTGTCAGTGCATGGTCAAGGTAAACCTGTATGTAGAGTGGTGCTTGAGAGTTTGTGAACCCTTTAGAATTTTCTATATTTCTGCATAAATATGACCTAAAACATCATCAGATTTTCACGCAAGTCCTAAAAGTAGATAAAGAGAACCCAGTTAAACAAATGAGACAAAAATATTATACTTGGTCATTTATTTATTGAGGAAAATGATCCAATATTACATATCTGTGAGCGGCAAAAGTACGTGAACCTTTGCTTTCAGTATCTGGTGTGACCCCCTTGTGCAGCAATAACTGCAACTAAACGTTTCCGGTAACTGTTGATCAGTCTTGCACACCGGCTTGGAGGAATTTTAGCCCATTCCTCCGTACAGAGCAGCTTCAACTCTGGGATGTTGGTGGGTTTCCTCACATGAACTGCTCACTTCAGGTCCTTCCACAACATTTCGATTGGATTAAGGTCAGGACTTTGACTTGGCCATTCCAAAACATTAACTTCATTCTTCTTTAACCATTCTTTGGTAGAACGACTTGTGTGCTTAGGGTCGTTGTCTTGCTGCATGACCCACCTTCTCTTGAGATTCAGTTCATGGACAGATGTCCTGACATTGTCCTTTAGAATTTGCTGGTATAATTCAGAATTCATTGTTCCATCAATGATGGCAAGCCGTCCTGGCCCAGATGCAGCAAAACAGGCCCAAACCATGATACTTCCACCGTGTTTCACAGATGGGATAAGGTTCTTATGCTGGAATGCAGTGTTTTCCTTTCTCCAAACATAACGCTTCTCATTTAAACCAAAAAGTTCTATTTTGGTCTCATCCGTCCACAGAACATTTTTCCAATAGCCTTCTGGCTTGTCCACATGATCTTTAGCAAACTGCAGACGAGCAGCAGTGTTCTTTTTGGAGAGCAGTGGCTTTCTCCTTGCAACTCTACCATGCACACCATTGTTGTTCAGTGTTCTCCTGATGGTGGACTCATGAACATTAACATTAGCCAATGTGAGAGAGGCCTTCAGTTGCTTAGAAGTTACCCTGGGGTCCTTTGTGACCTCGCCGACTATTACACGCCTTGCTCTTGGAGTGATCTTTGTTGGTCGACCACTCCTGGGGAGGGTAACAATGGTCTTGATTTTCCTCCATTTGTACACAATCTGTCTGACTGTGGATCTGTGGAGTCCAAACTCTTTAGAGATGGTTTTGTAACCTTTTCCAGCCTGATGAGCATCAACAACGCTTTTTCTGAGGTCCTCAGAAACCTCCTTTGTTCGTGACATGATACACTTCCACAAACGTGTTGTGAAGATCAGACTTTGATAGGTCCCTGTTCTTTAAATAAAACAGGGTGCCCACTCACACCTGATTGTCATCCCATTAATTGAAAGCACCTGACTCTAATTTCACCTTCAAATTAACTGCTATTCCTAGAGGTTCACATACTTTTGCCACTCACAGATATGTAATATTGGATCATTTTCCTCAATAAATAAATGACCAAGTATAATATTTTTGTCTCATTTGTTTAACTGGGTTCTCTTTATCTACTTTTAGGACTTGTGTGGAAATCTGATGATGTTTTAGGTCATATTTATGCAGAAATATAGAAAATTTCTAAAGGGTTCACAAACTTTCAAGCACCACTGTAGATGGCAGTAATACAACACTGTGGATGCCAGCTGCTGTAAAACCCAAAAGAAGAAGAAGAAGGTGGTAAACCTGAGCATGCGCACACGGACTTCCTCTGTCTGCTTGACTGCGCGAAGCGAGCGATTTTATGCGCATTATTTGCTCAGGAATCCTCTCAAATTAAATCACTTCCCAGCCACAGATTGGCCTGTTTTTGAGATATTACAGAAATAAACATACATCACAATGACCAAATTTCCGAAGGAACTAAATTTCAGCGATTTTATGAAACCCGAAAGTCCGTCTAGCTTTAACGTTCATATCAAACATCAGAATGTTGATGTTGCTGCCACATGGTTGGCTGATTATATAAACTGCATACACGAGCAGATGTTCCTATTAAAGTGGATAGTGAGTGTATACTCTTTTGTGATAACAAACTGTGATTAACCAGGCAGTTATTGTGTGATGACACATGCACTTTCCCAAAGTTTATGATATAACGCACGCCCGGTTCCATGATTAAACGTGAAGTATTAAACCATGACCTAAAAAGTGTTTGCTTTTAGTGTTCTCCTCGTAAAAGACTCGTCCAAACATGCCACGTGTAATAAATCATTCACTGATGGCTGCTCCATTGGCAGGCACTGAAGACGGTTATTAATCATAGTGCAGGCTTCTGTAACTGTCCTGAGTGTTGAAACAGCACCGTGTTTTCCTGTCCTGATGTTGTTTTGCTCATAAATGAGGGAAAAAAAACCCTCTCAGTTGATTAAAATGAAGCAGAACTCCTGCTGCCAGCACAACAGATGGAAGACTATGATGATGGTGACACAACCGAGGCATTAGTGAGAGGAGTGGAAGATGAGGAAACAAACTACTGTTGATGAGCTCAATGAATGTCTATTAACACTTAATTAGAACTCGAGCTGTATCATGTAATCATTAAATGATGTTCCACGACGTTCGGCATTGAAAGTCTTGCCTTTCTGCACTAGTTGCGACTTTAGTTTATGAGAAACAACAAAATAAATCTGTAATTTTTTTTATTTTATTTGTGATCACAGCTTCCTGAAATGCCTTTGACATCATGCCAGAAATGGAGCTGTAATATTTATCTTAAATTGATTGGTTGCTGGCGGCACGGTGGTGTAGTGGTTAGCGCTGTCGCCTCACAGCAAGAAGGTCCGGGTTCGAGCCCCGTGGCCGGCGAGGGCCTTTCTGTGCGGAGTTTGCATGTTCTCCCCGTGTCCGCGTGGGTTTCCTCCGGGTGCTCCGGTTTCCCCCACAGTCCAAAGACATGCAGGTTAGGTTAACTGGTGACTCTAAATTGACCGTAGGTGTGAATGTGAGTGTGAATGGTTGTCTGTGTCTATGTGTCAGCCCTGTGATGACCTGGCGACTTGTCCAGGGTGTACCCCGCCTTTCGCCCGTAGTCAGCTGGGATAGGCTCCAGCTTGCCTGCGACCCTGTAGAAGGATAAAGCGGCCAGAGATAATGAGATGAGATGATTGGTTGCTGTTGCATTTTGGGTATAAACTGTGCACCTATTAGTTATGCTTGTATTGGGGGCAGGAATTGGAATCTGATTGGTTTTGCACCAGTCGTATAATCCAGTTGGTGGTGATGCAGGGATCCAAAGCTTTGATTGATTTGGCCTGGGTCATACTACAGCTCGCGATGGGTTTGCAAATACTTGGTGATGGAAAAAAAAAGTAGCATTGCTACCAACTGTGCAATACATGGCGATTGTTCTCCGAGCTTTGCGTTTTTTTTTTTTGATGTCTCTCCAGCTTGTGAGTGGCCAAAAACGCTGCGAAAAATTTCAGTGCATGCATTGAAATTTGGTGGCAATGTTTTCTTCAGCAAAATAAGCCAGTACTCGCAAATGGGTTTGGGAATATTTCATGAAGCTCGGGGAACCGTCGTTGAGCCTCTTGAAGGCTCGACGTATTTGTCTTGAATCTTGAATCCATGTCCCCACTGCTCATGGGAGCCTCATCAACGCAGCGGCTTGACATAGCCTAATCTTCCTCAAGACTTAAAAAGCGCATTTACATTCGGGGATCCTTCGGAGCGTATTGCGTGCACGCTTGGGACCCCCTCATGATGGGAAACACCTGATGCTGATTTGAGCGCTGCTGATAAGGACGTGCTTATAAGAACGCTGTTTTCACAGAGATTTTGCAAGTATTCTGTCAGGTTTGCGGCAGTAGACGGGTCTAAGTGCAGGAAGAGTGTTTATTAGCAGGCGTGATGTTTACAACAACAAAACGCAAACGAAACCGAAAGCAGAGTCATAAACATGGCTAGAAACAAACATGACCGTGATGATGATGCTTCACAAAGCCGCGGTGTCCTTGTGTGTGTGCTGATTGCGCTCAAATCGGCATCAGGCGTTTCCCATAACGGCTGGGTCCTGTGAGCGAACGTGGCCGCTCGAGCACACAAAGGCGTGACCGTCAAGTGTTCACCTGCTGTTTGACCACAACTTTTAACTCGCCTGTATATCGCCACCAAAACGCCTTATTTTCATCGATAATCAGTCACAAAGCATCACGAGCTGTAGTGTGACCGTAGCCTTACAGTACTATTGTGGTCAGGAACTAGAGTCTCCGTAGTCACGATGGTTTTGTCGCGGCAGCAGCTACCATCCGAATGGGACTGCGAATTTACAGTGTACGAAAAGAGAGATTTCCGAATCCTTTATTCTAGGCCAAATCCGGACCACAAGCATGGCTTTGTAAACCCTGAAAAGACGGACAGTACGGCTTAGTGCACCACAAATCTGCCAGATAACTCGACTGCAATTGTCACCTTGCACCTCAGACACACTATTCAGGCTTGAATAAACGCTTTTATGAAAGTGAGGTGCATCAGCAGCACTAGCAGTGTTGGCCAGTCGCCAAAATGTGTGCCGAAGAGGGATAGTTTTATCAAGACGAAAAGATAATCTATACGGAGTCCTTATACCGAGAGAGACGGGGCGAACCTGACCCCTACCTTAGCAATTGAAGCACTTGAGTAAGTCACTCATTTTGTTTGTCGAGTACTTGAGACCAAATTGCGCAACCTTGGTTCAAATCTCAGAGATACCTGAGGGAGGATTCTTAACCCTTAACTGCTCACTTATAGGCTTAGATTGAGTTCTGGCTTACTGTAAATTGCCTTGGATAAAAGCACCAAACGGAGAGAGCGCGAAAGAGAGATAGATATGAGTGAATAACGGCAGGTTCCATTAAAAAGTAATTGTGATGCAAATGACTCCAGTTGAATGTGATTTGTGTTTATTTACAGAGCTGAAGAACAGCAGTGATCTCGTGGCTCTGAGTGGGAAGACTCTGTGTGTGACGTCAGGAGCTCGTCCTGCGGAAAAAAATAGCTCCGACTCTCTGCTGTGTCCTTACATCAACCTACAACTCATCAACGCATGTCCTGCAGGTACATCGGCCTTTTTATTTCACGCTCCTTTGTGATTAGTCATGCCGCTGCTCAGTCAGACCATAGCAGCAATGACAAATCTCTATACTGCGTGTAATAATCCTTTTTTTTTTTTTAGGATTATTTATTTAAAATGTAAGCACAATATAACATCAGCAAGACTAAGATTGCAGTAGGGTTGTGCATGTGTATTCGGTAATCGTTTGAGCATTCCAGTATTCATACCGTACACTGCCCGGCCACTTTATTAGAAACACCCCTCCGCCTGCTGTTGCATGCAGTTGTCTAATCTAATCGGCCAATCCTTTGACACCAAATCATGCCGATACAAATCAAGAGCTTCAAGTTAATGTTCACGTCAAACATCGGAACGGGAAAAATTACGATCTCAAAGTATGACTTTCACTGTGGCATGGGTACTGGTTTGAGTATTTCAGAAACTGCTGATCGATCTCCTGGGGTTTTCACACACAGCAGTCTCTGGAGTTTACACAGAATGGTGCGAAAAACAAAAAACACTGCGTGAGCGACAGTTCTGTAGGTGGAAACAAACGCCTTGTTGATAAGAGAGGGCAGAGGAAAAATGGCCAGATTGGTTCGAGCTGCCAGGAAGGATATAGTAACTCGTAGCAACTCTTTACAACCGTGGTGAGCAGAAAAGCATCTCGGCATGCAACAACACACTAGAAGACCACATTGGGTTCCAGTCCTGCAGCCAAGAACAGGAATCTTAGAATCAAGAGCAAGTTCCTGTTAAAGTAGCCGGTGAGCGTGTGTATACTGAAATCACTATTCAGGTATTCGTTATAGCCTACGATCATACTGTATGAAGTCAGGTGGTACACAAAATATATAATAAACGCAATCCATGTCTGGCAGAGAACGGCACTGTCATGGCGTTCATCAGGACTAAAAGGCGGTTTTTAATCCTGTGGATAGAGCAGGTATTTAGATCTGAAGCTCGTCGGAAAGCAAATAGAACATTTTCCAGTCATTTTTAATACAGCTCCATTCAAGTTATTAAACTACAGTGGGGCTTTACAGATTATCTCAGATCATAACTCCTCGATCATGCATTTCACTTGACACCAGCTGCTGCTCTTCCATGCAGCATTAATTTGTGCTTTCACGCACTGGTTCAGTATGTGCTAATATTTCTAGTGACCACTTGATATATCCAGATTATTAGAAATATCAACATGGGTGTTGGTTTGAGCCACATGGACTGGTTTGAGTATTTCAGAAACTGCAGATCTCCTGGGGTTTTCACACACAGCAGTCACTACACTTTTCACAGAATGGCGCGAAAAACAAAAAACAAACCCTGAGTGAGCGGCAGTTCTGTGCGTGGAAACAAACGCCTTGCTGATAAGAGAGATCGGAGGAAAATGGCCAGATTGGTTCGTTCTGCCAGGAAGGATATATAGTAACTCGTATAATCACTTTTTGCAACCTGTTCAGGTGAGTCCGTGCCCATGATTGCGTCAGATTCCTGGTCTTGGCTGACAAGAGTGGAATCTCATGTCGTCTTCTGCTATTGTAGCCCATCCGTCTTAAGGTTCGATGTTTTGTGCATGCCGAGATGCTTTTCTGATCAACATGTTTGTACAGAGTGATTATTTAAGGTAATAAAAATACTGTAGACGTCCTGTCAGCTCAGACCAGTCTGGTCATCCTCCTCTGATCTCTTTTATCAACGAGGTGCTTCTGCCTGCCTGCAGTCCATGCGCTGTTACTGTTGGGCTACAGGCTGAAATATTGAGCTGAACCTATTATGAATTTTTGAATATTAAAATTAGGCAGAAGGCACATCCTTAATTTACAGGCTGACGCTATGAAAATAATAATAATTAAATATACCATGCACCAAGAGGCTCCGGTTGAGAAAATAGTCCTATGCCAGTCACCGAAGAGAATCCATAATTCCCAATGCCTCTCAGTGCATGGTATATTTGATTGATATCTCTCATCAAAAAATTCCAAACTAAAAACATTAAGATTTTATGCCGAGATTCATTTACTGGGGGCAGCCATGTTTGTTTTTTACGTTGGCACGACCTTCGACCTGCACATGTGTAATGTACCGTGCTATCGCCTGCCTCACTAGGTATGATCATGATGCGTAGATCTACACACGCAGAAATGCTCACGGAGCCACAGCTGTGACTCGAGTCAGCCGTATAGCTTGAAATTGTGACATCAGTTCATGGTATATCCAGGATATACCATGACTGACTCACAACATATGCATTTTTTTTTTTTAATCCCCCGCCATTAAGTGTGCAGGGGGATATCGGAATGGAGTCCATTTGTCCATCCGTCTGTCCTTTTCAATCTGGACAAGTTTACTCAAACTACATGAGCTACATCAATGAAACTTTGCGTGCTCATATTACTATTCATGATCTATGTTGAGTTCAAAAATAATTTAGGAGAAATTATTTTCTTCAGCGTTATGGCCCTTGATTTGCGTTATTGGACTCAATCTGGACAAATTTTCTCAAAAACTACATAAGCTACATCAATGAAACTTTGCGTGCTCATATTAATGAAAAAAGCCGGGTAGCATTTTGTGAAGGTGTCATAGCACTTACGACATAAGCCAATATTAAAGTAATGGGCTTATAAGGTCGCAAGTGTTAAGAGGTCTTCATAACATGCTCGTGGTGGGGGATAGTGATGAACATCCCTGTGTCCGAAATCACTCACTTGTTCACTACTCCCTATATAGGGAATTACTATATAGTGGGGCAAAAAAGTATTTAGCCAGCCACCAATTGTGCAAGTTCTCCCACTTAAAAAGATGAGAGAGGCCTGTAATTTTCATCATAGGTACACTTTGACTATGAGAGACAGAATGGGGGGAAAGAATCCAGGAAATCACATTGTAGGATTTTTAATGAATTAATTGGTAAATTCCTCGGTAAAATAAGTATTTTGTCACCTACAAACAAGCAAGATTTCTGGCTCTCACAGACCTGTAACAACTTCTTTAAGAGGCTCCTCTGTCCTCCACTCGTTACCTGTATTAATGGCACCTGTTTGAACTCGTTATCAGTATAAAAGACACCTGTCCACAACCTCAAACAGTCACACTCCAAACTCCACTATGGCCAAGACCAAAGAGCTGTCAAAGGACACCAGAAACAAAATTGTAGACCTGCACCAGGCTGGGAAGACTGAATCTGCAATAGGTAAGCAGCTTGGTGTGAAGAAATCAACTGTGGGAGCAATTATTAGAAAATGGAAGACATACAAGACCACTGAAAATCTCCCTCGATCTGGGGCTCCACGCAAGATCTCACCCCGTGGGGTCAAAACGATCACAAGAACGGTGAGCAAAAATCCCAGAACCACACGGGGGGACCTAGTGAATGACCTGCAGAGAGCTGGGACCAAAGTAACAAAGGCTACCATCAGTAACACACTACGCCGCCAGGGACTCAAATCCTGCAGTGCCAGACGTCTCCCCCTGCTTAAGCCAGTACATGTCCAGGCCCGTCTGAAGTTTGCTAGAGAGCATTTGGATGATCCAGAAGAGGATTGGGAGAATGTCATATGGTCAGATGAAACCAAAATAGAACTTTTTGGTAAAAACTCAACTTGTCGTGTTTGGAGGAGAAAGAATGCTGAGTTGCATCCAAAGAACACCATACCTACTGTGAAGCATGGGGGTGGAAACATCATGCTTTGGGGCTGTTTTTCTGCAAAGGGACCAGGACGACTGATCCGTGTAAAGGAAAGAATGAATGGGGCCATGTATCGGGAGATTTTGAGTGAAAACCTCCTTCCATCAGCAAGGGCATTGAAGATGAAACGTGGCTGGGTCTTTCAGCATGACAATGATCCCAAACACACCGCCCGGGCAACGAAGGAGTGGCTTCGTAAGAAGCATTTCAAGGTCCTGGAGTGGCCTAGCCAGTCTCCAGATCTCAACCCCATAGAAAATCTTTGGAGGGAGTTGAAAGTCCGTGTTGCCCAGCGACAGCCCCAAAACATCACTGCTCTAGAGGAGATCTGCATGGAGGAATGGGCCAAAATACCAGCAACAGTGTGTGAAAACCTTGTGAAGACTTACAGAAAACGTTTGACCTCTGTCATTGCCAACAAAGGGTATATAACAAAGTATTGAGATGAACTTTTGTTATTGACCAAATACTTATTTTCCACCATAATTTGCAAATAAATTCTTTAAAAATCTTACAATGTGATTTCCTGGATTCTTTCCCCCCGTTCTGTCTCTCATAGTTGAAGTGTACCTATGATGAAAATTACAGGCCTCTCTCATCTTTTTAAGTGGGAGAACTTGCACAATTGGTGACTGACTAAATACTTTTTTGCCCCACTGTATAGAGGACGATACAGTGAGCTCATTGGTAAAATGGAAAAAAAAAAAAAGCTTTCGGACACTAGTCCATCGCGCCCGTATTTACGTCATTAGTGTTGCACAGTTAAAACGTGCCAGATCGGTCGGCTGGTGGGTTTTCAAAATAATAAATACATGCATGTGTTTTTGTGATAAATCCATATTATACTGAGCGTATTTCCGACATTAATCAATACAAAGTGCCTGCATCTTTCAGTTCTTTTAAATCAAGCCTGAATACTTTTTTTATTTGCTGCTGCCTTTTATTAAATCAAATTTGAGACTTTTAATTTGATTTCTTTCAGTGCGACCGCAATACATGATGGGATACATTGCTTTGGTTAGTGACCATCGTTGTACACTACTTTTCATGATGTATTGTGGGATACTTTGAGTGCACTATATAGGGTGCAAATAATCCTCACTAAGGTTTCGGACAGCATTACAAAATGGCGTCCTCACTATATAGTGCCCTATATAGTGAGTAGGGCGCGATTTCGGGCACAGGGCATGTCGTCTTGGGGTTTTTTTTGTCCTGAGACACATTGCTTCATCAGTGGTGGAACTATTTTATGTCACGTGAGCCATGCTTGGCCAATCCCTGCACAGGAATTTTTTGATGAGGGATATAATGCTAAATATGAAACGGGAATACCGATTTAGTAATTTTGTGATTTTAACCCAAGTAGAGAAATAAGGTCATGGTGTACTTTTGTGACTTCATTGCTGGTACTACCTCTGTCAAAATTCCATTAAATTCAAGGGCTAAGGTTTTTTCCATAGGTTTTTTTTTTTTTTAAATAGTTTTTCCGAAGAGTATAAAAATGTATTCGTCTAAATTCTGTGTTTCGAGGAAAAAATGTATACACATCAGTTCTTTGTACAGATTACAATGTTGTATGAGATGATTGTATTGCTTTTAAACTGACACACCTTCAGTGTTTGACCTGTTAACGCTGCAGTATTTAGTGTTATTTCTCAAAAAAAAAAGTATATTGTGTATGTATACAGCATTGTGGATTTTTCATGCAAATCTTATTAAATTGTATTAATGCATCAGTAAACATTGATCGCCCAGCTCTGTTTCCTATAGAGAATATTTAATTTTTAAAACGTAATGCTGGTAGCCTGTAGGTATTGTAGAGCCTGTGGAAATTGACTATTTATTCAATACCATCGTACTACTTCATATTTCATATGGGCTTGCGGTCTACAGGGCCGCAGAAGCCGAATTAACAACAGTTCAATGTTTTTTGGATGGATATAAGAAATGTAGATACATCTCAAATAGTGTAGATGTTCATAAACTCCTAGAAAATCAAGATAAGAAAATATACACTAATGCTATGAGGTTGGAGAGTCATCCGTTATATAATATGATGCCTAAGGTTAAAATACCAGATATCAGTTTAGAAGAAAGTCAATTAAGAAACCTAAAATAAGCGTTTTATGAGCTCTTTTGTAAGCCGCCTAATTTTTAGATACAATTTAGTTTTTTATTAGAAGTTGTATTTAATATTTATTATTATTATTATTATTATTATTTGTTATTATTGATCTCATGTAGTACTATTACTTGTACTTTTGTATTTATAAATTAGTTTGTACTTGGGTTTTATATATTTTCTACTATTCTGTATTTTCCTGCCCTTTTTAGTTTTATATTGTCATTGTAACATAGGATACAGTTGTGGTCAGAAGTTTACATACAGTGACATGAATGCCATCTTGGAAATAAATGTCATGGCAATATTTGGGCTTTCAGTAATTTCTTTGAACTGTTCTTTTTCTGTGGCAGAATGATTGTACAGCGTACATCTTTAATAAAAAAAAAAACACTAGAATTTGGTGCACAAGTTTTAATTTTCTTTGGGTTTTCTGAAATCAACACAGGGTCAAACATATACATACAGCACACCTAATATTTGGGTAAAATGTCTCTTTGCAAGATTCACCTTGACCAAACATTTTTGTTTACCATGAACAAGCTTCTGGCAGAATATCTGGTTGGATATTTCACGACTCTTCATGGTAGAATGGGTAGAGTTCAATTAAATTTGGCTTTTTTTTTTTTTTTCTTGGCATGGACTCGACTTATAAGTACCGTCCATATACTTTCAACAGGGTTGAAGTCAAGGCTTGTTTTAAGCTTAATGTTAGCCTGCTTTATCCTCCACAACCAGTTCTGATGCGTGTTTGGGTTCATTGTCCTGTTTGTAACTCCCAAGTCGTGTTCAAGTTTCTGATGCTGAAGAATTCTGAGGTAGTCCTCCTCCTTCATTATTCCATCCACTTTGTGCAATGAACCAGTTCCACTGGCAGCAAAACAGCCCCAGAGCATGATGATCCTACCACCACCACCAGCTGGTACAGTATCCCTCTGTACATGGTGGTCATTGTGGCCAAACAACTCAATCTTTGTCTCCTCTGACCATACAGCTTTCCTCCAGAAGACTTTTTCTTTGTCCCTGTGGTCAGCTTCAAACTTTAGTTAAGCTTGAAGGTGTCAATTTTGGATCGGGGGTTATTTCTTGGATAGCAGCCTCTTAGTCCATGGTGATCTGAACTGTAGACAGCGATCCATCAGCTTCCAGTTCATGGCAGGGCTGTGCCATGGTGGTTCCCAGGTTGTTCCTGACCATCCAAAACAATTCCCTTTCAGCTGAGGTTTTCTTGAAGCAAAGTGGCTTTGCAAAGTGACTACACCTCACAATAACTTGCATACAATAGTTTGAACTGATCTTGGAATTTGCAGTTGTTTAGAAATGGCTCCAAGAGACATTCCAGAGTTGTGTACATCTGCGATCCTCTTTCTCAGATCTGCACTGAGCTCCTTGGACTTTCCCATTTTACTGTGTGTTGGTCAATTCAATAAGTGCTGTAAACAAACCCTTTTCATGAAGGCACAGAGAAGCTACCAGCTGTAGTCAATCATGATCACTAACAGGAAGTTAAGAGACCTCGGCTTTGGCAAGATAAGAGACATTTTGGACGTTTCAGCACCTCTGAATTAATAATCTGAGTGAGCATATATAAATTTTTGACCCTGTATTGATTTCAGAAAACCCAAAGAAAATTAAAACTCGTCTCGTCTCGTCTCGTCTCGTCTTCTTCCGCTTTATCCGGGACCGGGTCGCGGAGGCAGCAGTCTAAGCAGGGAAGCCCAAACTTCCCTTTCCCCAGACACCTCGGCCAGCTCCTCGGGAAGAACACCGAGGCGTTCCCAGGCCAGCCGAGAGACATAGTCCCTCCAGCGTGTCCTGGGTCTTCCCCGGGGCCTCCTCCCGGGGGGACATGCCTGGAACACCTCCCCAGGGAGGCGTCCAGGAGGCATCCGAAAAAGATGCCCGAGCCACCTCAGCTGATTCCTCTCGATGTGGAGCAGCAGCGGCTCTACTCCGAGCTCCTCCCGAGTGACTGTGCTTCTCACCCTATCTCTAAGGGAGCGCCCAGCCACCCTGCGAAGGAAACTCATTTCGGCCGCTTGTATCCGCGATCTTGTCCTTTCGGTCATTACCCAAAGCTCATGACCATAGGTGAGAGTCGGAACGTAGATCGACCGGTAAATTGAGAGCTTCGCCTTTTGGCTCAGCTCCTTCTTCACCACAACGGACCGGTAAAGCGACCGCATCACTGCGGAGGCTGCACCGATCCGCCTGTCGATCTCACGCTCCATCCTTCCCTCACTCGTGAACAAGATCCCGAGATACTTAAACTCCTCCACTTGAGGCAGAACTTCTCCACCAACCTGGAGAGGGCAAGCCACCCTTTTCCGGTCGAGAACCATGGCCTCGGACTTGGAGGTGCTGATTCTCATCCCAGCCGCTTCACACTCGACTGCAAACCGCCCCAGTGCATGCTGAAGGTCCTGGTTTGAAGAAGCCAACAGGACATCATCATCCGCAAAAAGCAGAGATGAAATCCTGTGGTTCCCAAACAGGATTCCTTCTGGCCCCTGGCTGCGCCTAGAAATTCTGTCCATAAAAATTATGAACAGAACCGGTGACAAAGGGCAGCCCTGCCGGAGTCCAACATGCACTGGGAACAGGTCTGACTTACTGCCGGCAATGCGAACCAGACTCCTGCTCCGTTCGTACAGGGACCGGACAGCCCTTAGCAAAGAGCCCCGAACCCCATACTCCCGAAGCACCCCCCACAGAATACTACGGGGGACACGGTCGAATGCCTTCTCCAGATCCACAAAGCACATGTGGACTGGTTGGGCAAACTCCCATGAACCCTCGAGCACCCTATGAAGGGTATAGAGCTGGTCCAGTGTTCCGCGACCAGGACGAAAACCGCATTGTTCCTCCTGGATCCGAGGTTCGACTATTGGTCGAATTCTCCTCTCCAGTACCCTGGAGTAAACCTTCCCTGGGAGGCTGAGAAGTGTGATTCCCCTATAATTGGGGCACACTCTCCGGTCCCCTTTCTTAAAAAGAGGGACCACCACCCCAGTCTGCCACTCCAGAGGCACTGTCCCTGACCGCCACGCGATGTTGCAGAGGCGTGTCAACCAAGACAGCCCCACAACATCCAGAGACTTGAGATACTCAGGGCGGATCTCATCCACCCCCGGTGCCTTGCCACCGAGGAGCTTGCAAACCACCTCAGTGACTTCGGCTTGGGTAATGGACGAGTCCACCTCTGAGTCATCAGCCTCAGTCTCCTCAGTGGAAGACATGACGGTGGGATTGAGGAGATCCTCAAAGTATTCCTTCCACCGCCCGACAATGTCCCCAGTCGAGGTCAACAGCTCCCCACCCGCACTGTAAACAGTGTTGGCAGAGTACTGCTTCCCCCTCCTGAGGCGCCGGACGGTTTGCCAGAATTTCTTCGAGGCCGACCGATAGTCCTTCTCCATGGCCTCCCCGAACTCCTCCCAGTTCCGAGTTTTTGCCTCCGCAACTGCCCGAGCTGCAGCACGCCTGGCCTGCCGATACCCGTCAGCTGCCTCGGGAGTCCTGGAGGTTAACATGGCCCGATAGGACTCCTTCTTCAGCTTGACGGCATCCCTTACTTCTGGTGTCCACCACCGGGTTCGGGGATTGCCGCCACGACAGGCACCGGAGACCTTGCGGCCACAGCTCTGAACAGCTGCGTCCACAATGGAGGTAGAGAACATGGTCCACTCAGACTCAATGTCCCCCGCCTCCCTCGGAAGCTGGGAAAAGCTCTCCCGGAGGTGGGAGTTAAAGACCTCCCCGACAGAGTGCTCGGCCAGACGTTCCCAGCAGACCCTCACCATACGTTTGGGCCTGCCAGGTCTGTCCAGCTTCCTCCTCCGCCAGCGGATCCAACTCACCACCAGGTGGTGATCAGTTGACAGCTCAGCCCCTCTCTTCACCCGAGTGTCCAAGACATAGGGCCGGAGATCAGATGAAACGACTACAAGGTCTATCATTGACCTCCGACCTAAGGTGTCCTGGTGCCACGTGCACTTATGGACACCCCTATGCTCGAACATGGTGTTCGTTATGGACAAACCATGACTAGCACAGAAGTCCAATAACAAAACACCACTCGGGTTCAGATCGGGGAGGCCGTTCCTCCCAACCACGCCCCTCCAGGTGTCACTGTCATCTCCCACGTGAGCATTGAAGTCCCCCAGTAACACAATGGAGTCCCCAGTCTGAGCACTCCTCAGTACCTCTCCCAGGGACTCCAAGAAGGCCGGATACTCTATACTGCTATTTGGGCCATAGGCACAAACAACAGCAAGAGCCCTCTCCCCAATCCGAAGGCGCAGCGAGGCGACCCTCTCGTTCACTGGGGTAAACTCCAACACATGGCGGCTGAGCTGGGGAGCTATAAGCAAGCCCACACCAGCCCGCCGCCGCTCACCACGGGCGACTCCAGAGAAGTGGAGAGTCCAGCCCCTCTCGAGGAGCTGGGTTCCAGAGCCCAAGCTGTGCGTGGAGGTGAGCCCGACTATCTCTAGCCGGTACCTCTCAACCTCCCGCACAAGCTCAGGCTCTTTCCCCCCCAGCGAAGTGACATTCCATGTCCCAACAGCCAGCCGCTGTGTCCGGGGATCAGGTCGTCGAGGCCCCTGCCTTCGACTGCCACCCAATCCACATTGCACCAGTCCCCTACTGCTACCTCTGTGGGTGGTGAACCCACAGGAGGTCGGGCCCACGTCAGCTCTTCGGGCTGAGCCCGGCCGGGCCCCATGGGCAAAGGCCCGGCCACCAAGCGCTCGCATACGAGCCCCAACCCCGGGCCTGGCTCCAGGGTGGGGCCCCGGCTGCGTCATCCCGGGCGACGTCACGGTCCTCGGATTTTTCTCCATAGGGGTTTTGGTGAACTGCTCTTAGTCTGGCCTGTCACCTAGGACCTGTCTGCCTTGGGAAACCCTGACAGGGGCATAATGCCCCCGACAACATAGCTCCTAGGATCATTCAAGCACACAAACCCCTCCACCACAATAAGGTGGCAGTTCAAGGAGGGGAAAATTAAAACTTGTGCACCAAATTCGTGGGTTTTTTTAATTAAAGCTGTACGCTGTACATTCTGCCACAGAAAGAACAGTTCAAAGAAATTACTGAAAGCCCAAATATTGCCATGACATTCATGTCACCTGTATGTAAACTTCTGACCACAACTGTGTTTTCTTTTTTTACAGTAAAGACCTATTATTATTATTATTATTATTATTATATGGTGTTATCTTGATAGCAGACAACTGGCCCAAGTGTAGGTCATTGTGTCAGGTTATTACACCACAGATGTGCAATAGTATTTAGTTCTATGTACTGTGTGTGTTATGGAATTAATCTGCTCATTTCATTTGGTGTGCATTTGTCATGTTAAACTATTAACACTAAGACTTTCATCCTCATTCAGAGTGCCAGAGGGGCAATGTCGGCACGTTGCTGCTCGCTAATCCTGCGGGCCAAAACAGCCTCCGTCCCACGGCCCTGATCACTGAAACTGCTAAAGTGTTCGGTCTGAGAGGAAGGAAGATTAAACTCTATACGGATGAGGAGCTTAAAGAAGGTATGGGAAGTTTGCTCGATACACCCTGAAGGACATCATGGGGTGAAACAGCTATTTATTTTCCAAATATAAATAATGGAAGTGATGTGGGTGAGGATGTAGTTCCCCATGCTGTTAGTGGCTGAAATTAGAGTAAGGAACACTGTTATTGTGTGGAACTTTAATTATATAATAATCCGATTTATTAAAGACTTTATACGCAATGAAACATTATATTTTCTATCCAAACCAAGCCTGGGTGGATACAAGTGTGTCCAAGAAAGAAGGCTTCTGCCTTAATGTCTATGCTTTCGCACAGCTCAGTTGTCCTTGTAAGGCTTTGAAGGTATCGGTAAGAAAACAGTTTGAGGCAGTATATATGTAGGACAGTGAAGGATTACATGTATGCTATATTCAAAATTTGGCAGTCGATTCAGAAGGTGGCACTGGGTGCACTCATGATATATACTCCCCATCCATTTTAATTTAAGGAAAATGTTTAGACCTGATTATTCATATCCAATCAGACTATCATGTGCAACAGGGTCAATTTCCCAGAGACAACAAGGGAAGCCGAGCTTCCCCTAAAATTCTCTCCCCAAACTGCGGCGTCTACGACGTTGAATTCTCATTAAAACAATAACTTGCATAACATAATATATGCCCAAGATTGTATTTATGTTCATAACTATCCTGTAACTTATTTGAGTGATGTCTGACGAACTTGCAGTTCGCTACGAGAATCACCTTTGCTGCCAGGCTGTAACCTTTCTCATTTCAATGGGCTCTATGGACTGGCAGCAGTGTTGCCAGATTGGGCGGTTTTAAGTGCATTTTGGCGGGTTTTGAACATATTTTGGGATGGAAAACGTCAGCAGTATCTGGCAACACTGACTGGCAGCCGGGTATCCGTTGCAGTCTACGAGACGGCTCTGAACAGCCAATTTCGGCTAGTTGTTATTGGTTAAAATCAACAAAATCGTCACTTCCAGGGAAGCCGGGCTTCTCTGGGACTAAACGAGATGGTGGGAGGGACAAGAAGCCGGGCTGATGAAGGATTATTGGAGGTGGTGTTTGAAAGACATGAGGAGGGCGGTACTTCGGCGAGGAACACGGAAGCATGATCAGTCAGTCCCTAGCGGATGTCGAGAAAGTGTAGTCGTGTGCCAAAGTGCTGTCCGAATTTCTTTTCATATAAACGGTTCTTCTCATTGACTCTCTGTACATTGCTCTGTAAATAAATGTAAATATTACTCGTTGTGCTCCGTTAACTTTCATCCATTCTATCAGTTTGATCATTCGTGAATTCACTCATTTATTTCATTTGTAGTTCAATCTGGTTGTAGGCTAGCTTGAGCCTTATTGGGATCTGCAGTGCTAGCTGCTAACAGAAATTGGTAAAGTCTCTGGAAAGCACAACCAGCTGGTATGACAGGGTCACAGACCATTTTCTGGAAAAGGAGCGGAGGGCAGAATTTGTGTATAAATAGTGTTCATGTTCATGAATCTGAAGTATATACACACTTCAGTAATGTTAAGAGAATGGTGGGCTCTGTGTTATAGGTTATACCTGGGTATAATATTCAAGGTTCTGTGTGTTGCATAGCCTACCTGGTTATGAATTTCCAGACTGTGTTGCAGAAGATGTTCAAGGATGTGTTGCACAGCTGGGTGTTGTGTTAAAGACTCTGTGTTGCATATCAGGGTATGATGTTCAAGGCTCTTCGTTGAATAGCCAGTGATTTTTGGATGTTTGATATTTTTGATTAAGGATATGAGGCACTAGCCTGGCAAGCCAGACTATAACATGAAATGTACAAGCAAAAATACTTTCTGCCACTAGGTAGGGTTGTCTAGTTCACTATGCTAATGGGGCACACCTTTCTATGCTTTGATATCCGGCCTACAGGTTTTATGATGAATGCGTAAAATGGGCTTCCCCTGTTTTAAAAACCAGCAGCCGCCACTGATGTGGAAGCAGTACAGTGCACAATATCCTGCAGATGCATCTCAGGAACTTCAGTTAATGCTCACATGAAACATCAGAGTGGTGCTAAAACCAAGAAAAATCCAGGGAATGGCGGCTTTCTGGGTGAAGACATCTTGTTGATGAGAGAGATCAGAGGGGAATGGCCTGACTGAATTGATCGGACAGAAAGGTGATGGAAATTTGTACATTCAGAATACAGTGAAGATCTTTTCTCCGCATATCCCAGCTTGTCTAGGAAGCTGAGGTCAGAGCCATGATATAGCACCCATGGAGCAGACAGGCTTAAGAGCCTTGCTCAAGGGTCCAACAGTGGCAGCATGAACCCCCAACCTAGGGTTAAGGTCATCAGTAAACCAGGGCCTGTAACCATTGAGCCACCACTGCCCAAACAAAGGCACCATGACCTGCCTGATCCATCCTGATGCCATACATCTGGCTGGAGTCTCATCATGTTGTCCCTGTGGAGGACGGCCCCATACGGACAGTCGAAAGTCATACTTGGAAGACGCTCGGGACACTTGCAGTAATGTTTTTATGTCTGAGGACTACAGTTAACTTGCTAACTTTAGGACTGCAGTTCTCATGAACAGTTTTGCACTCAAGTTTCCATCCACGAACAGTTTATAACTTCAACGAAACAGACTTCATGTTTAACCTGGAATGAATTTCCTGGTTACACAGTTATACTTCGTGAATCTGTAGGAGACAGTTATAGAAGTGAGTTATTTATAATCACGTCGTCTGTTATCACCCAAATGAGGATGGGTTCCCTTTTGAGTCTGGTTCCTCTCGAGGTTTCTTCCTCATGTCGTCTGAGGTGGTTTTTCCTTGCCACCGTCACCACAGGCTTGCTCATTGGGGATAGATTATGGATAAAATTAGCTCATGTTTAAAGTCTTTAAATTTCTGTAACGCTGCTTTGCGACAGTGTCTGTTGTTAAAAGCGCTATACCAATTAACTTGACTTGACTGTGAGGCAGATCAGACTGGGGGCACCCAGATAATAACCACTCTTTACAACCGTGGTGAGGAGAACTAAACAAAATAAAGCTCTGCTACTACTGATATTCTTTTATTAATGCTTAGAGATGGAAATTATTTAACAAGGGCCAATAAGTAACTCTGATGCATATCGTCACATTGCCCAGCCGATGTGGGCAGTACCTCTGGCTAGTGTTTGCTTTTCCAGGATAAAGTCAGTCAGGGAGCATACAACTTTTTTTTGGAACAGGTATTGCATGTGTGTTTCTTGAAGGAGGACGTCCTTTAATTCTCTTCACTGACTGGAAATATATATGAAGGTTGAACCACCTGCAGTACTATTATTATATTGCATTAATGGCATTTAGCAGATGCTGTTATCCAGAGTGATGTACAACACACCCAGAGTAGCCTGGGGAGCAGTAGGGGTTTGGTGCTTTGCTCAAGGGCACGTCAGCCATTCCTGCTGGTCCAGGGAATCGAACTGGCAACCTTTTGGTCCCAAAGCTGCTTCTGTAACCTTTCGGCCATGGTTTCCCCAGTGCTATTAGTTGAGCGGTTCTTGACATACAACCCCGATTCCAAAAAAGTTGGGACAAAGTACAAATTGTAAATAAAAATGGAATGCAATAATTTACAAATCTCAAAAACTGATATTGTATTCACAATAGAACATAGACAACATATCAAATGTCGAAAGTGAGACATTTTGAAATTTCATGCCAAATATTGGCTCATTTGAAATTTCATGACCGCAACAAATCTCAAAAAAGTTGGGACAGGGGCAATAAGAGGCTGGAAAAATTAAAGGTACAAAAAAGGAACAGCTGGAGGACCAAACTGCAACTCATTAGGTCAGTTGGCAATAGGTCATTAACATGACTGGGTATAAAAAGAGCATCTTGGAGTGGCAGCGGCTCTCAGAAGTAAAGATGGGAAGAGGATCACCAATCTCCCTAATTCTGCGCCGACAAATAGTGGCGCAATATCAGAAAGGAGTTTGACAGTGTAAAATTGCAAAGAGTTTGAACATATCATCTACAGTGCATAATATCATCAAAAGATTCAGAGAATCTGGAAGAATCTCTGTGCGTAAGGGTCAAGGCTGGAAAACCATACTGGGTGCCCGTGATCTTCGGGCCCTTAGACGGCACTGCATCACATACAGGCATGTTTCTGTATTGGAAATCACAAAATGGGCTCAGGAATATTTCCAGAAAACATTATCTGTGAACACAATTCACCGTGCCATCTGCCGTTGCCAGCTAAAACTCTATAGTTCAAAGAAGAAGCCGTATCTAAACATGATCCAGAAGCGCAGACGTCTTCTCTGGGCCAAGGCTCATTTAAAATGGACTGTGGCAAAGTGGAAAACTGTTCTGTGGTCAGACGAATCAAAATTTGAAGTTCTTTATGGAAATCAGGGACGCCGTGTCATTCGGACTAAAGAGGAGAAGGACGACCCAAGTTGTTATCAGCGCTCAGTTCAGAAGCCTGCATCTCTGATGGTATGGGGTTGCATTAGTGCGTGTGGCATGGGCAGCTTACACATCTGGAAAGACCGCATCAATGCTGAAAGGTATATCCAGGTTCTAGAGCAACATATGCTCCCATCCAGATGACGTCTCTTTCAGAGAAGACCTTGCATTTTCCAACATGACAATGCCAAACCACATACTGCATCAATTACAGCATCATGGCTGCGTAGAAGAAGGGTCCGGGTACTGAACTGGCCAGCCTGCAGTCCAGATCTTTCACCCATAGAAAACATTTGGCGCATCATAAAATGGAAGATACGACAAAAAAGACCTAAGACAGTTGAGCAACTAGAATCCTACATTAGACAAGAATGGGTTAACATTCCTATCCCTAAACTTGAGCAACTTCTCTCCTCAGTCCCCAGATGTTTACAGACTGTTGTAAAGAGAAAAGGGGATGTCTCGCAGTGGTAAACATGGCCTTGTCCCAACTTTTTTGAGATGTGTTGTTGTCATGAAATTTAAAATCACCTCATTTTTCTCTTTAAATGATACATTTTCTCAGTTTAAACATTTGATATGTCATCTATGTTCTATTCTGAATAAAATATGGAATTTTGAAACTTCCACATCATTGCATTCCGTTGTTATTTACAATTTGTACTTTGTCCCAACTTTTTTTGGAATCGGGGTTGTAATACGGATTACTATAGTTATGTTATAGGGCTATTTACTGTATTTTTTATTATTCCCTATTTACTGTTTGATCTCAAACACATTAAGAAGGCTGGAAATTGCACTAATTAACTTTTGACGAGGCACCTGTTAATTGAAAAGCATTCCAGGTGACTACCTCATGAAGCTGGTTAAGATAATGCCAATAGTGTGCAAAGCACCATCAAGGTAAACCTGGTATGGGGTTGTGTCGGTGCCCTTGGCAAAGGGAACTTGCACTTCTGTGATGGCAGCATTAATGCAGAAAAGTACATTGAGATTTTGGAGCAACAACCTTCTGCTGCCTTCAAGACGACACCTTTTCCAGGGATATTTTGCCAAGACAATGCAAAACCACATTCTACACACATTACAAAGGCATGGCTGTGGAAGAAGAGGGTGTCCCTTCTGTACCCAATAGAGAATGTGTGGCGAATTTCGAAACAAAAAATATGGCAACGACGACCCCGTACTGTTGCACAGCTTAAGCCCTGTTTACAGGAAGAATGGGACAACATAACATCTGAGCCGCTTCATCACTTCCCACCATTATTAATTCGCAACATTTATAAAGTAGTAAATACTTTACTAACCCAACTGTTTTTGAAATGTGTTGCAAGAATCAAAATTGCAATAAATTTTTATTTTGGAAAAAAAACAGTAAAATTCATGAGGTCTTTACAAATCACTGTTTCCAGTTTTAATTTCAATTTCAACATACAGTCCCAACTTTTTCCTGAATTGAGGTTATAGGTCACAAATGACCCTTACACACAGATTGCTCCAGCCAGTATACTCTTAAAGACGCCTGTAAACCACAATTTTTATTTAAAAAAAAAAAAAGTACTGGCTGGATGAATCTGTGTAAATGTCATTTGTAATCCAGATGAGTCTGATTTACTTTTAAGGAGGTTGAAGACTTTATACAAGGCTGTAGAGTGTATGTATCCGCTCCTAATACACAGTTCCTGTGTCTGAAAAGGTCCTTTATTCCTTGTTTTCTATCAACTGCAGAAGTGTATTATGGGTGTTCTACGGTACATCTTCATCATCATTTGGATACAAACCCGACTATGGTGAATTGGGAAATGTGAAGAGTGGGATGATTAATCTATAACCCCAATTCCAGAAAAGTCAAGACACGTTGTAAATTGTCAATAAAAATAAAATGTGATTTGCAAATCATGGAAACCCTATATTCCACAACATATCAAATGTTGAAACGGAGAAATTTTGTTGTTTATTAATGCTGAATGATATATACACACACATTTCAGAGCAATATGCTGCCATCCAGACAAAATCTTTTTCAGGGAAGGCCTTCCTTCTTTCAGCAAGACAATGCCAAACTGCTTTCTGCACATATTACGACCGCATGGCTCTGTAGTAAAAGAGTCCGGGTGCTAAACTGGCCTGCCTGCAGTCCAGACCTGTCTCCCATTTCAAATATTTGGCGCATTATGAAGCGCAAAACAGGACAAAGGAGACCTCAAACTGGTGAGCTACTGTATATCAGGCAAGAATGGGACCACGTTTCTCTTTCAAAACTACAGCAACTGGTCTCTTCAGTTCCCAAATGTTTATAGAGTGTTGTTAAAAGTAGAGGTGATGCAACACCGAGGTAAACATGACCCTGTCACAAATTTTTTGAAACGTGTTGCTGATCAAATTCAAAATGAACATATATTTTAAAAAAAAAACAATACAATTTCTCAGTTTCAACATGTGATATGTTGTCTTTGTAACATGTCTGTGAAGATTCTCAATCATCCAGGTCATAGTAAACTGTGGGCGGTAGAAATGGGCAACTGGACTTGCTTGAAGATTCTTGAAAACGTTTCACCTCTCGTCCGAAAGGCTTCCTCAGTTCTGTACAACTAATAGGGAGTATCAGATATTTATCCTCTCCTGGATCAGAATCAGAATTCTGATGACCAGCTCATCTATAGGGGGTTTTCCACTACCAACGCGGCTGAGTTGGGCTGAGCCGTGCGGTGCTGAGTTGGGCTGAGTGGGGCTGTTGGGGTTGCATTTCGACTACAACCACGCTGAACCGTGCTGGCTGGAAGTGGGTGGACACATTGGGTGGAGTTAGCGAACGTCCACCCACTTTCGCTAACTCCACCCAATGTGTCTGTGAACTGAGGAAGCCTTTCGGACGAGAGGTGAAACGTTTTCAAGAATCAAGCAAGTAAGTCCAGTTGCCCATTTCTACCACCCACAGTTGTCTTTGTACTATTTTCAATGAAATATTGTGTTTCCATGATTTTGCAAATTATCGCATTCTGTTTTTATCCCCTGCCCAAATGAAGTTTGATGGGGGATATAGAAACGGGTTCCGGCCGGCTGGTCATGCTTTCGTTTCCAGGCCATATCTTTAAAATTACTGAAGATATATTCATGAAATTTGGTATACATATCAAGCAACATGTAAACTGGTGCGTTTTGCTATTTTGGATTTTTGAAAAAAAGGATTTTTAAAATTTTTGTATAAAAAAAATAGATTTTGACTTAGTTTCTAAGAGCAGTGTTCGTTTCCGGAGCATATATCCAAAAATATTCATGATACGGATTTGAAACTTGGTATACATGTTAACAAGGTGATGTAGATGTGCCTTTTCATACTAAGAAATTTGAGAAATTTTAACTTTTCATGTTTTCATGAAAACAATTTCAGACTTGGTCTCTCAGGTTAGTCTTAGGGGTAGCTTTTGTTTCCGGAGCAGAACTTGAAAACTATGAGTGGTATGGTGTTGAAAGTTGGTATACGTGTTGATTAAGTAATGTATATGTGCCTTTCGATACTAAGAAATGTTAGAAATTAAAATTTTTAGGTCACCTGGACCAAAGGTCTGGTGGGCTTATGCCATGGGCTGCTGAGGTCGGTGTAAAGAAGTAGGGTTGGTTTCCTGCAGCAGAACTTGAAAAACGTGGCAAATATCTTGAAACTTGGTATATAGGGCGGGGGATAGAGACGACTCTGTGTTCCTATTATTTACAGTTTACACAGCGTCCCAACTTTTCTGGAATTGGGGTTGTACAATATGTTTTTAATCATCTGTTAAAAGGCAGAGAGCACTCTTTTCTGATGTAGTGTTCATTGTCGTCATCTCTTGATGCTTGTCTTATGTTGACTTCATTAATATACTTCTTAACATTTCAAGTAACTGAAAGTATGTTGCTTCATTCCATTAGAGAGAATGGTGATCTTGTTTGTGTAATATTATAAAATATTTTTCATAACCAATGAAATGATGGTACTGAAGGCAAAGTCAGACATGAAGGAAAGCAGTGAATGACTCTGCAGCGCTCAGTGTGTGATGATTCACGGGACACATGAGGGCTGAGCGAGCATAATGGTTTCTACTTTCTAAGTTTTGCGAGGGATTTTCTCCATAATCTGCTGAATTACAGTGCGTCTCCTGAGTGCGTGTGGGTGTGTGTGTGAGGAGATTTAAGATGCCTCCTAATTACTTGGGAAGTGTAAGAGAGATCTTGGTTGTTTGTCTTATGCCTAGAATTTTCTGGTCTTGGTATTTGTAGACGGTTCTGTAGATTAATGGTGAATTTGACGAATTATTGTTTTCTGTTGCACAGTTTTGTATTTTTTTTTTAATATTTTAGTTATGTAATAAATTTCTTTTTTTTTTTTTTTTTTTTTTGTTCTCTGACATTTATCAGCTTAAGTATTCAGCAGCATTTTATGAGTTTTTAATCCCCTTTTATCTAAAATGAAAGAAATACGAAAACGCCCACGAACACGTATTAAAAAATTTCCCTTTTAACTTGTGGGTGTTTTTTTTTTTTTTTTTTTAACATTGAAGTGTTTAAATTTGAGTGTTCTGAAAGTCAGCATTCTGTCCACAATCAGGTAATAATGGAGTATGTGTTTATTTTTTTGGTGTCTCGCTGAAAGTGGGTCACATCCCTGAAGCTTTTTCGTTCAGCCAGTCAAGCTGACATGGAGATAAATATGACTCTTTGCCTGCTCAAAGACACCGTACACTCATCCTACTTCTTATTTTCGAAGTGAAGATGTCTATCTACCTTCATCGACTGCTAATGTTTAGGCTTTCCTCTTATCAGCTCTTCTAAAAATAGTAGAAAAATTGGCAATAGTTTGACTAAAAAATGAAGTCTACGCCACATCTCACTTGCTGATCATGCAGACGTGAGCACAGATGTTTGTCTCGTGACACTGCAAGACTGTATAAACAGTGAGGCAGACGGTAAGGAAAGGAGGCTAAATGTAATATTTCAAAACGGAAGAAGCCGGTTCTGCAGTCAACACTGCACTCAGAAAAGCAGAGTGTTAATAGAACGTTATGGTTAAGTGTCGAGTTGTGCACTGGATTATTTTTGTTTGTAAATCCCACTCCTGCTTCCTCCTGAAGGAATTCTGACCAATCTCGCCCACTCTTGCACTTAAATTTCTTCGTCCATATTCGTTATATGAGCTTGGTATTTACAAAAGTCATTTAAACCACAATGACCAGGATAAAGCAGCTATTAAAGATGTATGAATAAGTGATTTGAGTAAGTCTCGTTACCTCGCCCGGGACGGAGTCCACCAGGAGGCGAGGTATTGTTTTCGGTGAGGTTTCTTTGTTTTTATTGTTAGCAACATTACGGGAAAACGGCTGGACCAATCTTCATGAACCTTTCATGATAGATGGGCATTGGTCTCAAATAGAACCTCCAACATTTTGATGGTCATCCGGTCAAGGTCACCAAAAAGGTCAAAATCTTTTAATTCGTGATATCTTCCTTCATATTCATCATATTTACTTCAAACCAAATCCAAAATGTTCATCTTCCAATTCTGCTTCCATTGATATCCTACATGACGGGGTATCTCTCATTAGTTTTCTTAGCGGTTAGGGGTCAAATGTCAGGTCACGGGTTTTCAGAGACTGGAAAACAGTTCAAGATAGTGAGATACTTAATATTATCAAAGTATAGGAAGTCATATATAGGCTTTCATTTGGCACCTTGACCTTGAATGACCTTGAAAGGTCATACGCAGGGTCACAGATTTTCAGAGGCTCATAACTGTGCAACGGTTCAAGATACAGATACTTAATACTATTGACGTATAGAAAGTCATACATGGGCTCTCATTTGGCACCATGACCTTTGACCATGAGTGACCCTGAAAGGTCAAACTCAAGGTCATGGGGTTTCAGAGGCTCATAACTTTAAAATGGTTAATGATAGACAGATGTTCACCATTATCAACGTATAAGAAGTCCCACGTGGGCTTTCAGTTGCTACCATGACCTTTGACTTTGAAATGTCAAACTCAGGGTCATGGATTTTCGTAGGGCTATAACCTGACAGCTGATGATTGAGAAATTTTACCATTATCAACATATAGAGAGCGTGCACGTGACGTCACGAGGTCACGTGATATTTGTTTATCTGCCATCTTGGACGGCATGGCCGTGCATAGAACTTAGACGAACCCGTTCTAATTATCAAGTGTGTGGGAGTAGATCTTTCGGGAATGGTTATAATCTTGTCCAGCATTTGGTTGTACCAATAGACAGGGCCAAAAGGAGGGCCTGTCATTTTATAGATTCCCCGCAGACGAGGAGAGACGTGCAGAATAAAATATGTATACAAATGCATAACTTGTTTATAAAGTTCTTCCTATCAGATTGTGTAAAGTACTGAAAAAGAATATGTATGTTATTTTAGGCACAGAGAGGTGCAAGAAAATATTTTTTTAATTTGTTTGAATATAGAAGCTGGACATATCTGTGACCCCTATACATTTATATCTGATATTGAATAATAATTCTGCACAGATAAAGATAGCGGTGATTTGTGATATTTTTTTTCAGACAAAAACATACATATTTACAACCGTCATTATCTGGAACTGAGTTTAGATTTCGAACATTCTTACGATAAAACGTCCTGCATAGTCTCTTTATGATAAACGCCTTAATGCCACTTACCCGTGAGGTTATCAAGTAGACAGTCTTCTTCGGAACCTTCCAGAGGTATAGTTGGGATACTCATCCCACAACAAAATATTTATAAGCTTCCAGGCTCTTGTAAGCTTTGAGGGCTTTGCCAGTGTAACACGATTCACGAGAAAATTGTAAATGTCATGGTAGGCCAGATCGGGCAAATCGCCGGCACCGCAGCTCCGAATTTCCCTGAACAAGGATTGCGGCAAGTTGTACGGATCTGCAATCCCCAACCTGGAACACTTTTCCACGTAACGCTGCCTCACGTCACCTTCAAGATGCTGAACAAACTTAGACAAGTAATCGCGCGATGTAGATGGGATATTTTCCGAATTTTCTTAGGGATTACTCCCTGGATCCATTACGCTCGCGCAAGGTAAACAATCCTGAAGCCGTCCAATATGGCGGAGTAAACACTGATGGGTCACGTGACTGCACATCCTCTATAGGTAGTCCCCTATGGGCTTTCATTTAGCACCATGAATGTTGACCTTGACAGACTGCCAGGCGAGGTTTGTTTTGCCTGGCAACACTTGTGTTGGTGGTTCTGCATCTGATATGCTCCCATGTTAATCATCGTGGCTTTTCTATTTCCCATGAGCTGCACATCTGACTACTCGGAGTGAAACCACTAGCTCCTATAGAGATTATTCAGTCATGTGACTTATCAAATATAGCAACCACTGGCTGGCCATATAGGACGTAATATAGTTTACAAAATGGCGACTATGTTCAGTGCTTCCGATGGAAATCCGCACTTCATTTTCAGCTCATAAAATGGATCTCATCTCATCATCTCTAGCCGCTTTATCCTGTTCTACAGGGTCTCAGGCAAGCCGGAGCCTATCCCAGCTGACTACGGGTGAAAGGCGGGGTACACCCTGGACAAGTCGCCAGGTCATCACAGGGCTGACACATAGACACAGACAACCATTCACACTCACATTCACACCTACGGTCAATTTAGAGTCACCAGTTAACCTAACCTGCATGTCTTTGGACTGTGGGGGAAACCGGAGCACCCGGAGGAAACCCACGCGGACACGGGGAGAACATGCAAACTCCACACAGAAAGGCCCTCGCCGGCCACGGGGCTCAAACCCGGACCTTCTTGCTGTGAGGCGACAGCGCTAACCACTACACCACCGTGTCGCCCTCATAAAATGGATGAAAAATGTAAATCAAGATGTGTACAAATCTGGGCTTTGGTACTATTCAGTCCCAGCAGCGGCGACGACATGGAAGCAGTTTGGTCGAGATGGCAAATTCCCAATCTGATACAAGAACTAAAGTTCCAGCAGTTAAAACCTGAATACTGTCAACCATCTGGTGTTAACACTATCCGCTGAGTCTGTGGTGTTAAAGTACTGCCATCACATTGTTTTATAAACAAGCGGTCATACTCAGTACCGATACATATCATGCTTCTAATATCCATATACTATCACATACATGTTCAGAGTTTTCCAGGAAGTCAGCATATAGATTTATGTGAGTACTTTGGGTCTCTGCAAAAACTGGTAATTTAATATGACCGAGATTATATACGAACCAGATATAAAGTGTGTGCTGCAAATTCTACTATACACTAATGGTTCCCGTGTACGGTTATCAGCCTCCGATATCACATTTAACACTCGGTAAGCATTTACTGCAGCGTTCAGGATCTTTAGAAAACCTATAAAATGACAGCTGGGGATTTTTTTTTTTTTGCTTGATTCATTTATACATCCAAATGCTGAAAAACTTTGTGAATTTCAGCAATACTAAAAGTATTAAATGGGCACTAGTTACATCCAAAATGGCGGTGTTGACATTTTGACCTAGCCGTAATGCATGAATGACGTCATGTGAATAGGATCTCTAGGATCCCAGTCACACATCTAGTAATGTTTCATGTTTAAAGTGTATGTAATGCCTCTAAACTCCACTTTTTTTTCTTGTCCAAAGCAACAATCATTGTGTTGATTGACCATGTGTTTTTGAACCATAGCTGATCCAAAAGGCCATAAATTGATGAAAATCAGCTGATTTTCACGGAATCTGCCGATACTGATCTGGATGATCCCGAAAGGGTGTGTGACGTCACACGTGTAACAATCCAGGTATCAGTTTCATTCATGTGCGCAGCAGTGGTTAGACCAGTCTCGATATGGAATCATGTTTTGGAGAGAATTCTGATAGTGATTGGGATTCTTATATGTTGGATGAAGGGGTAGATGATTAGCAAGGCAAGTTTATTTCTATAGCACATTTCATACACAGTGGCAGTTCAATGTGCTTTACAGAAGTAAAAGCAAAACAGTAAGCAATAGAAAATAAAATTACATAAAATAAATGGGGAAGAAAAATAAGAATTAAACAATAGTAGAAATAAAATAATAAAATGAAATAAAAGTTCAATTAAAAAAAAACAGCAGAATAAAATAGAATAAAAGTTAAGTAAAATTTAAAACATGCAGAGACTGTAAAAGTAAAGAGTTTAAAACATGTAGAGATGACAATATTAATAATTTAGCAGAAAGCATCTGAAAACAGCTTGGTCTCAATCAAGGATATTCTGGAGTAAATGGTTATCTTTTCGAGCCCCCAAGACGAGAAACTGCCAGTTCACTCAGTTCACGACAGTCTTCCAATGTAGCGTGCGAAACGGAGAAATAGATGGATAGAGATAGATGTGAAGAATGCTGTGGTTACCCTTCATCATGTTTTCCTGAGCAAAACTAAAAACAAATATTGCAATCTGAGAGCATTCAACACGTTTCAGTTAATGATTGCGTGTGCATTTTTCTTCCTATTAAAGTGCATGAGATCGGATGTTGCAAGCGTGTAAATGTTGCTCATAATCCTGCGTCTGGTGCACTGTGTGTGTGTGTGTGTGTGTGCGTGTGTGTGTGTGAGATAATAAGGGAATCGACGAACTGTCCAAATGTCAGATCAAATGTCATTTAAATCAATGGGTTTCTTTTTGCTCCAATAATTCCCATGTGGTCATTCTGGTGATGGTGAACTCTTAATGAATCAGATTTATTATTAGCAGGCGACACGAAATCTGCCCGCTTCGTTTGCACAAACCTCACCCACTGTCGCTTTAGATTAGTGTCATTTCTCGGAAATGCGTGAACTGAATGTCCTGTTGTATATGGATTTGAACATCCAAACACAGCGCAGCGCTTTCACATCGTTATTTTTGTAAGAGTCCATCAACAATATCCAATTTCAGCGAGTAAACAAGCACAGAGTCAGATGAACGGAAATGACCCAGATAACCGGCGTTCCACGTGCGATGTCGTGTGAGATTTGCCCTGAGGCAAGGCTGCTTTTTTCCGGGATCTGGACGCCACGATTTATCGATTAGTTTTGTGCTTGATGATAACAAATAATTAATATTAGTTTTTCCCCCGGCGGCACGGTGGTGTAGTGGTTGGTGCTGTCGCCTCACAGCAAGAAGGTCCGGGTTCGAGCCCCGTGGCCGGCGAGGGCCTTTCTGTGCGGAGTTTGCATGTTCTCCCCGTGTCCGCGTGGGTTTCCTCCGGGTGCTCCGGTTTCCCCCACAGTCCAAAGACATGCAGGTTAGGTTACCTGGTGACTCTAAATTGACCGTAGGTGTGAATGTGAGTGTGAATGGTTGTCTGTGTCTATGTGTCAGCCCTGTGATGACCTGGCGACTTGTCCAGGGTGTACCCCGCCTTTCGCCCGTAGTCAGCTGGGATAGGCTCCAGCTTGCCTGCGACCCTGTAGAAGGATAAAGCAGCTAGAGATAATGAGATGAGATGAGTTTTTCCCCCTGCTTTATTAATTCATTTTGGTCGTTACTAATAATGTATATTCATTTTAAAGCATTACAATAAGGCCTTACGTACACTTTAAGCACCTAATGAGTTTAAAACAGTGTAATATAATGCACAGATTTATTACTTTGCACATTAATTGCACTAATTTGTACATTTATATTTACTTATTTTACAGTGTAACTGAAAGTGATTACTTTTTTCAATTACATGTTAGTTAGTAAAAAATAATAAGTCAGTGAACTCCATTGTAGTATTTCGTGTACAAAGCAAGTCAAAAGTTTGGACATACCTGCTTGTAGAAGGTTTTCTTCATTTTACTTTTATCTTCATTGACTAAGTTAACACAACATTTAATATTCGCATTCAGTGAGACACGATTACACGGGGGAAGCCATGGCCTGCTGATTAGAGAAGCAGCTTTGGGATCAAAAAGGTCGCCGGTTCAGTTCCCTGGACCAGCAGGAATGGCTGAAGTGCTCTTGAGCAAGGCGCCTAACCCCCAACTGCTCCCCAGGCTACTCTGGGTGTGTTGTACGTTGCTCTGGATAAGAGCGTCTGCTAAATGCCTGTAATGTAATGTAAAGTGAGCATTCCACAAAAACAGTTGTGTGACGATGGAGTCGACAAGTGATGACGACCTGGTGCTTATTCTTTAACAAAAATGGGGGAAAAGAAATGTACATTCCTATCCTATGACGTACGGTATAGTGCTGTGCAAAAATCTTATGCACATGTACAGTGGCGCTTGAAAGTTTGTGAACCCTTTAGAATTTTCTATATTCCTGCATAAATATGACCTAAAACATCATCAGATTTTCACGCAAGTCCTAAAAGTAGATAAAGAGAACCCAGTTAAACAAATGAGACAAAAATATTATACTTGGTCATTTATTTATTGAGGAAAATGATCCAATATTACATATCTGTGAGTGGCGAAAGTATGTGAACCTCTAGGATTAGCAGTTAATTTGAAGGTGAAATTAGAGTCAGGTGTTTTCAATCAATGGGATGACAATCAGGTGTGAGTGGGCACCCTGTTTTATTTAAAGAACAGGGATCTATCAAAGTCTGATCTTCACAACACATGTTTGTGGAAGTGTATCATGGCACGAACAAAGGAGATTTCTGAGGATTTTTTCTCAGAAAAAGTGTTGTCGATGCTCATCAGGCTGGAAAAAGTTATAAAACCATCTCTAAAGAGTTTGGACTCCACCAATCCACAATCAGACAGATTGTGTACAAATGGAGGAAATTCAAGACCATTGTTACCCTCCCCAGGAGTGGTCGACCAACAAAGATCACTCCAAGAGCAAGGCGTGTAATAGTCGGCCAGGTCACAAAGGACCGCAGGGTAACTTCTAAGCAATTGAAGGCCTCTCTCATATTGGCTAATGTTAATGTTCATGAGTCCACCATCAGGAGAACACTGAACAATAATGGTGTGCATGGCAGGGTTGCAAGGAGAAATCCACTGCTCTACAAAAAGAACATTGCTGCTCGTCTGCAGTTTGCTAAAGATCACGTGGACAAGCCAGAAGGCTATTGGAAAAATGTTTTGTGGACAGATGAAACCAAAATAGAACTTTTTGGTTTAAATGAGAAGCATTATGTTTGGAGAAAGGAAAACACTACATTCCAGTATAAGAACCTTATCCCATCTGTGAAACATGGTGGTGGTAGTATCATGGTTTGGGCCTGTTTTGCTGCATCTGGGCCAGGACAGCTTGCCATCATTGATGGAACAATGAATTCTGAATTATACCAGCGAATTCTAAAGGAAAATGTCAGGACATCTGTCCATGAACTGAATCTCAAGAGAAGGTGGCTCATGCACCAAGACAACAACCCTAAGCACACAAGTCGTTCTACCAAAGAATGGTTAAAGAAGAATAAAGTTAATGTTTTGGAATGGCCAAGTCAAAGTCCTGACCTTAATCCAATCGAAATGTTGTGGAAGGACCTGAAGCGAGCAGTTCATGTGAGGAAACCCACCAACATCCCAGAGTTGAAGCTGTTCTGTACGGAGGAATGGGCTAAAATTCCTCCAAGCCGGTGTGCAGGACTGATCAACAGTTACCGCAAACGTGTAGTTGCAGTTATTGCTGCACAAGGGGGTCACACCAGATACTGAAAGCAAGGGTTCACATACTTTTGCCACTCACAGATATGTAATATTGGATCATTTTCCTCAATAAATAAATTACCAAGTATAATATTTTTGTCTCATTTGTTTAACTGGGTTCTCTTTATCTACTTTTACGACTTGTGTGAAAATCTGATGTTGTTTTAGGTCATATTTATGCAGAAATATAGAAAATTCTAAAGGGTTCGCAAACTTTCAAGCACCACTGTAGGTCGTGAGAAATCTGGATTTTAATATTCACTATTTCATGAACTGTACATGCTTATTTTGCATGTGCATGCCTCAAAAGTGTCAGCAGTAGCAACCATAAGACTGAACCTCAATTGTGGCATCGGATACTCAACCTTCTGCTTGAGCTACACAACAAAAATAATGAAGTTTTGCAAAGTCTTCCAGTGAAAGTGAGATTTCTTTCAGTTTTTCTTTGGTTTGCTCGGATAATTTTGAATCCTCTTCAAATGGCACCAAGTTTGAAAAGTGTTTTTAAATGCTGTAATCCTGTTTGACGAAAATCTTGAATCTCATGCAGCTAAGGAGGATAGTCGGGCGGATCCAGGAAAATGGGAGGGGGGTGTCAACCCAGTAAGGTCCGGGGGCCGCCAGAGGCCCCTGGAAGCTCTGCAGTTTTTAAATGCCCAGAGATGCATTTTGAGCTCTCAGAGACATGTTGTAAATGAAATCTCTTAAAGAAAATGACCATATCAAGTGGCTTTATCATATCAACTGTTTCAAGTGGCCACTTAAGACGCAGCTTAATCCCGAGATAACTGGAAACAACGGTGGGGTTTACATTAGACTGTATCAGCGGATCATCAGATTAACGTTTTTAAAAACAATTAGCGTGCACACAGCAACGCCAATACACGATTCGCGTGCACACAGCAACGCCAATACATGGATACGCTAATCACATGACTAATTCGGCACTTAAGTTGAAATGTGTCAGTGCGGCTCATCGCTTCCTCCTCAGCGGCTGCGCTCCAAATCACTCCGCCCTGAACAGCGAGTGCCCTCTGGAGGGTGCGCACTCCGGCCCTGCGCAGCTCACAGAGCGCGCGAGTGAAGCGCACGAGCAATGATTCGGGACTGAGCCGCTGTGCGCAAGTCACTTACCACTTGCAAGTGGAAGGATGGCAAGCCTAAAGACCATCATAACTACACAATGGGCAGTATTTGCATCAGTATTTGCAGTATTTTCATACTTTTATACTCTTTAATGAAAGGTGATACAAGGCGGAAGTCCGCGCCGTTTTTCAGCAGTCGCGTCACATGACCAACGCCAGCGAATCAGGAAGGTGGATGTCACAGTGACGTTGTCCAATGACGACGCCAGCTAGAGCTCAGCACAGCGTATCCGCGTATTCTCAATGTTTACACAGCACCGGACCAGACACGATCTGGATTGAATACGTGGACCTTGGCGGATTCCTGTTTCCAGGCGTTTTAATGTAAACGGACAGTGCATCCACAAAGAAAACAAAACAGATACGGTCTAATGTAAACTTGGCCAAAGACTGCAAGAGTTGTATGTCTATAATACAAAGTCATTAACTGCAATCTGAGCTCCTGAGTCTAATAGACTGAGAGAACGATACAATGATTGTGAGTTGCATGTGAACAAGTCCTATAATAAGTTTTCATTCCCAAGACTCAGGGGATTTCAAGCAGATTTTCTTCAGAGCCGTTACAAAAATCATCTCTCACAGACCTATCCAGCCGCTGTCGTAAAAATCAAAGTGAGGCTCAGCCCAAAACGGCACGTGTCCCATGTACATACACAGGGTATAGTGAGTACAGGGATACACTATTAATAAATACGAGTAGTAGCTGGACAGCCGACGTGTGTGTGTATGCAGTAAGCCTGCTGCAGCATCTCATCATTTTGGCTTGTGAACATGCCTGTTACCGATACTATAACCATAAAAGGATGGCACAGAGTGCAGTCCAGGAATACAGTATGTTATGTCGATGCACGAAGTTCTCGCACCCTGTTAAAATCCAACTGGACTCATCCAGCTTGCCTTTTACTGCATTCATGTCACGAGTGAAAAAAACCCAAGCTCAGACCTACTATTAAATATAAACTTATACCATAAGCTCTTCAGCTCAATCCCACATAAATTAAAAAAATATATTTTTATAAACCTTATTAATTAAAAAACTGCAGACATATCTTGATATCTGCAATACAATTAAATCACAATTCCAAGTAGCCATGTACTAAAACTTTTTTATTTTTTTTTGGACAGGGGAGCGCACTGGGTGCTCACCCAACCCTTAAATCCACTCCAGATAGTGGAGAGTCCAAGAACACCATTGCATCAGAACAAGAAGAGGATCGTGGTGGTTTTCGGTTGTTATCGTGAACATTTCCTGACCATCTTCAGGATGGAAACAAATGTTTTAAAATCAAGGATGAAAATGATAATTTCAGGTAGTGTGGATAAAATCGACTACAATAGACGTTTTTTTTTTTTTTTGTGGCTACTGCCTAATGGAGGTGGAGCCACTATGACCATTGTGTTGTAAGAATGAGTGCAACAATAGCGCATATGCATAAGCATTACAATCACCAGAACGGCGAATCGTGTTCTTGCGATACGAACAGTTGATCTCTCATTATCAAAGGTACTCAAGAACAAGTGGTGAAGCCACCATGTCATTGTGTTGTAAGAATGTAAGAATGAGTGTAACAACAGCGAAACTTTGTAACCAATCAGCACTCATCCTGACCAAGTTCGATTACCCGTTCTACTTCTTGATAAACTTCGGAACCAATCAGAACCAGAAACGAAATAATAGAAACCTCTTTATAACTTCGTAGTATCGGAAGATAATCGGCAGATAAAATGATAAACGAAATTCACCTCATGGTTCACCAAGGTGACTGATTCGATATTAAGTAAGTGGTGTTTATTTTAAGAAAATGTACCTTTTGATTATCACAGCTTTTGTTTGGTCCTTCTGAAAGGGTTTGTAAGGGTTTTTTTTTTTTTTTTAGCTTTTTGGCAGATATTTACGCCAAGAATTCCAACCATTCAACAAACTTGAGAAGTCAGCAAAGACAACGTTGAAATCTTTTGAGCGATCTTCTCGGTTTGCAATTACAAAAATCCCATGTGGGAAAAAATCAGCTCCTTTGTCAAAACTAACAGTAAAAGGTTAAAAGTATAATTGGTCAAACTCAGGCCCGGCGCCAGGAACAGTTTACTAAGGGGGCAATTAGAAATCGCAAGGGGGCAAATATTTTTCATATAGTGTGTAGTAGTGATGGTGGTCTGACAACGTGTTTCAAACAATTAACTGCGCCAACCACAAAACCACCACGGCCCCGAAGGTTGCTTTAGTCCGGGAAAATCATGTGACATATTACCAGGGCAGTTGCGCTTTATCAACCCCCGTGCCCACCTGTTAACCCTCCCCTCCAATTTTCTCACAGACATGCGGTACAACCGGAAAGATGCCAAACATAAAACAACACACACAAACCTACAGGCAAGTCCTTTACATTTAAAATACATACAAATAGCTCCGCGGCATGAAAACAAAACGTCAATGCAAGTCTAAGGTACTTGGCTCGGCGGCCAAAATCATAATTTAAAAAAATCAACAGACCCCACGGCTGCACCAGTAATAGCTTTCCTGACTCGCACCGAGTCAACGCTAACCACTTAATCCGCGATCCCAGTTTAGGCGTGTAGGGGACAAAACACTCTGAAGTGATGAATTTTCACCCCCGCTGCATGGGGGGTGACGTCAACGACACATATTCTTACGCTATTTGCGCACAAAGCGGACCATATATGAACACATACACCGACATAAACGGAGATAAACTTAGCCTACAAAGAAAGAAAATGGATTCACAATATTGTGATTGAATTCGTTTAATTCGGTGGGGGAAAGACTACTCCCGTAAACTGACTGCATATTACAGGATATTGCAGAGACAGTGCACCTGTAAGTGTACATGTAAAACCGCCGCCCACACGACCCCTCCCCCTGTCCTTATCACAGGTCTGTGTGTGCGCGGCTGTGTCAGCATTTCACACATACACCCACAATAACAATTAAGAAAACAATTAAGTGATCTGAGTCTCCGTTGAGGGGGCGGGGCTGTAGCCACGAGGGGGCGATGCCCCCTTTCGCCCCCCCCCACGGCACCGGGCCTGGTCAAACATCCGCTATTCGCTTTTATTTTTTATTTTAGACTCTTTACACTAGTGAAACAAAATGTGCTCATTAGTACTAAATAATGCTTCGAAGACAATTCATGAACAAGTGCTTTCTTATGGTTTTGAAAATAGATCAAATAGATTTTGGTAACTAAAATACTACACGCCCTGATGCTGCTCACAGCTTGGTGATGCTTGTAAGAGATGAGGCGAGTATCATTGAGAACATGTGTATATGCCGTATTTACTGTATGGACATGGGATCAGAAAACAGTTTTATTTATAAGCAGTAGCCACATGTACGCACAGGGTACCTTTTTTTTTTTTAAATACACATCTCATCTTCTGGCGTTCTCTGGCACTAACAACAGATACTTCAGTTTTCCAGATCGTTGGTACGACTCCAGAAACCAATGTTCTTTGAGAGCCTTTGACACGGTGTGCTCTTGTAAAGCAGAAACTGTCGAAATGTACCGTACAAACCTCCACAGTGTCCATCGGGATCAACATTTTTTTTTTCGATGAAGTCTAACAAGCTTTTTATCCACTTCACAAGATCCATCTCATTTAGTGACTCTCACAACCACGATAGGTGCGCTTTGAGTTGCTACCCACGGTTACACCACTCTCATACCCCTTTTCCACCAAATCCGTTCCAGGGCTGGTTCGGGGCCGGTGCTGGTTCACAACTCGTTCAACTTGAGAGTCAGCTGAGAATCAGTTTGCTTTTCCATAGCTCACGGTGCTAAGGGGAGCCACGTCAGTTACGTCGCTGTATACATCAGTTACGTCACTGTATACGTCAGTTACGTCGCTGTATACGGCAGTTACGTCGCTACGTTTGCATAAACCTTGGCGCGAATATCGAAGCAAAAACAACACGGAAGCAGCAGCAACAACAACAACAATAATAATAATGGATGACTTCGCGTTTGTACAGCTGCTGCTTCTCGTCGCTTAAAAATGGTGATCTTTCGCGGTCTTGTTGTTGGTCTTAACAACTCCGCCCCCCCCGCTGACGTAAGCGGTTCTTTCCTCTGGCCCAGCAGAGAGTTGGTGCTAGCCTAAAACCGGTTTTTCTGGCCCCAGAGCCAGTTCTTTGTCAGTGGAAACAGAAAACCCGGTTCCAAACTAAGCACTGGCCCCGAACCAGCCCTGGAACTGCTTTGGTGGAAAAGGGGCGTCAGTCTGACAAGGACTAATTACAGACACCTGTTGAGAATCAAAGCGCAATCACGGCACGTGGATATAAGGACTCGGACAACACACAGACTCTTGTGACGTGTACACTCTGTTCCGAAGTGTTCATCGTTCCCAAGCCATTTGTATTCCGTCCTGCTGTTCCAGTTCTGACATCTGGCCATAAGGCCCATGAGCTGTTGCCATGGCGTGGCGTCCGTCGTCCACAATTCAGTTAAATCATATCCCCTCTGTCAGTTCTCCACGGATTTCCGTTCTAATTATTTTGTTTGGAAGAACTCATCACTCCACACACATCCGGGTTGTTTTGTCAAATGTTTTGCTAACGAGTTACTAATTGGGCCAAATCAACACATTTTCCAGGCCTTTCACTAGAATTGTATCTCCTCTCTGTTCTCATCCGATTTCAGTTTTGATTGATGTTTTGGGTAGATCTTCCCTCAGGGAACAAAACTTGGTTGTTTGTTTGTTAATTTTCCTGTTGTAAACAATTTGTTTACAACTTTTGTTTATTTTCACTTAAATCGTATCTCCTCCCTCAATTCTGAATGGATTTCTGTTCTGATTGTTTTGTTTTGAAAGAACTCGTCCTCCTGCACAACACCTGGCCATTGTATTGTCAAATTTTTGCTAACAAACTGCTAATTAGGTCACCTTCACGAGTTTTGGGACTTCTCATGAGAATTGCATCTCCTCTCGCAGTTCTCACCTGATTTCGGTTCTGATCGATGTTTTGGGTAGATCTTCCCTCAAGGAACAAAACTTGGTCGTTTGTTTGTTGATTTTCTTGTGGTAAACAATTTGTTTACAACTTTGTTTATTTTCAGTTAAATCGTGTCTCCTCCCTCCCTCAGTTCTGAATGGATTTCAAGTTCTGATTGTTTTATTTGAAAGAACTTGACCTTCTGCACAAAACTTGGTGACTGTATTGTCAAATTTTTGCGAACATATTTTCTTCTGACTAGAATTGTATCTCCTCTCATTTATCATGCGAATTCAGTTCTGATCGATGTTTTGGGTCGATCTTCCCTTAAACAAAATTGAGTCCTTTTGTTGATTTTCCTGTTGTAAACAATTTGTCGTGGAGTTTGGTCCTCTCTCACATCGTCACATTTCAGTTCTGGTTGATGTTTTGGTTGTCGTGGTTGATACTCTGTTTGTGCCTCGCCTGAGCATTGCTCGTTTGTCTACTCTGAGTTTGCCTTACGATTTGGATCTGTCTGCCTGCATGTTTTTAAATAAACACACTTTCTGCGGTTTACCTCCCTTCATCCTCCTCATTAATACAGTACCGCACCTGACAGTGGCGAGTTATGGATTGAAATCCCTGCCCGTAGATTGGCCGTGTTGCTCCAGTCTTGCACAACACAGCATCTCGGAGGCATCTTTTACATTACAAAAGATTTTTTTTTTTAATCGTGATTTTCAGGCCTGCAAAGATGTAAAATTGGAACTTTCACACTCTAGCATTATATGTGACTTGTGTTTTGGTTGCATGGACGACATCACTTCCTGCGTCAACAGAGTTCAACAAAATGTAACGGCTGAAATGGTGGTTGCGAAAACGCGCCTTAAAAAAAAAGGCATTTGTGATGCAAATTTCGAGAAAAAAAATTACACACAGGTTTTATCGAAAGATTAAACGTTATAACTGCAAAGTTTTATGGTTTTTGGTAAAATCTCATCAAAGCAGCACTTTAATACAGTGAAGTATACAATCCAACATGCTACATGTCCAAACCTGTTTATGAACAAATGGTACTGAAGGAAAACCATTGCTGCGTTCACATATATACCGGTACGAAAGTGGTATAACTGTATCGATACAAAGTATACCGGTACAGTTTAGTGCATCTGTCTACACTAGCGAGAAATGTTTGCGGTTTTCTTTCATGGTAGTTGAAATGCGCGTGCGCGAATTGTTTCCGTGGTTACCGAGTAACTTCCTTCCGAGAATATGGCGGATGAAACAACGTGTGTGTGCTTTTTGTTGTCAGTGTACAGTCTGTATTTCTGGTGGTCATTTATTCAGTCGAATCGTATAAAACGTGCGAGGCAGTTGAGAAAGAAACAAAGAAAACGAATCTCCCTTTCTCCCCCTCCCTTTCTCTCCCTTTTCCGCTCTTCCTCTTTTCTTCCTCCCTCTTTCCCCCTTTCTCCCCCCTTTCTTTGCTCCATGTAGCTCCACGGTCATTTTGAGCCATTTTGACGTTTTATTTACAGCTGGAAAGCACGTGCGTATTGTATTGTATGAATAACCCGGAAGACGTAGGAATGGTTCATTGCGCTTGCGCATTATATTTGTATCGATACAGAACCGCTTCATCTGTCCACACTACAGCGAAGCGCTACAGTACCGATACTGTACCGGTACGAAACCCATACATTTGTGAGTTTCGTACCGATACAGTTATACCGCTACAGTACCGGTATAGTTGCTAGTGTGGACAGGTGTTGCGGTACAAAAGTAGTATCGTATCGGTACAAAATCCCTAGTGTGCACAGGGTACATAGGTGCTAAAGAAGACTTGCTTGAAATCCTTGAAGACGTTTCACTTCTCATCCAAAAGGCTTCTTCAGTTCTGTCTGACTAGTGAGGAGTTCCATCTTCTAGTGGACCAAAAGCAACCCTAAGGAGAGTCATTGCGGTCATGTGGGTTGTTGACCCTCTCAGTCATCCTGTAGGGTCACTGGAGGCCGGGTGTGAACGGTGTTAGCAGCCTCGAGGGTCATTGGCTCTCTCTGCCTAGCCTGGGCCCGCCCATCCTAAGCGTGACGCAACACGAGGGCCTGTTCCGAGCTTAGTCTGGCCAGGCAAGCTATCTACAGCTCTTCCAAGCTCCCGAAAAATCGGGAGCCAGTCAACTTTGAGCATCTCCAACGGCCCTGGGTAGAGGCGTGTTCAAGGCACTGACGTAATAGAACTGCGACCGGAAGCCATAGATTGTTTACAGAATCTATGCCGGAAGCGCTTCATTCACTAGAAACATTACAAACATGGAGCAAGTTCTCATTGAAAACGGAGCAAAGAGCAGCCCTGGAGGTATTTATTGAAAGGAAGGACGTTTTCGCCTTGCTCCCGACTGGCTTCGGTAAGAGTTTAATCTACCAGTTAGCCCCATCGCGTCTCATACGTCAGAGGAAAGAGTGATGTGATTGGTTTAAGCTTCGTCACAGCCTTTTCTGGCTTCGACCAGTAGCAAACTGAGGCATTTCAGGGAGGCGGGTTTGGGCCACGCACTTTGGGAAACGGTTGGGCTTAATATCTTTGCCAGACCAAATGCTCACAGAGCTTTGAAGTCGCGTTAGCCAGACTACTCTCTGCCATCATGTGAGTCATTGAAGTCAGCTGAGTCTTGATGTAGATGTGTATTCACACCCAGCCTCCAGGAACCCTAACACCTACAGGATGACTGAGAGGGTCAACGACCCATGTGACCTCAACGACCCTCTTTAGGGTTGCTTTTGGTCCACTGGAGGATAAATACCTGGAACTCAACACTAGTCCGAGGGAACTGAAGAAGCCTTTCGGATGAGAGGTGAAACATCTTCAAGGGTTTCAAGCAAGTCCAGTTGCCTTCTTTTAGCACCTACGGTTTACGATGACCTGGATGATTTAAGAACCTTCACAGACATACTGAAGGAAAAGATGTCATTTGTGCACAGTTTGAATTGTGCTCAGCGGAACAAACGTCCCAGATGATCACCTACAATTTGGTGAACGTTGTGTAAATTTATCACTTTTGGCCAAACTCTTGCTGTAAGTGCGAAGCTCTGAGCGCTGATAGTTGTAAGCCATAGTAAAGTTCAAACAGCCGTCTGTTTTGGATGCCGATTGCAGAATGATCCAATTTCATCTTTCTTTCTTTTGCTTTATTTCAGAATTCACCGAGACGTCTCTGAAGAGCCTGAACACGAAGACTCTGTATGTCCAAGTTCTCCCCACAACTGCAGAAGCGTAGCTGTGTTTGAAGGATATTTAAGTGTCTCATTTTGGTATCACCAGTCAGGTCATTCAATAATCTACTGTATCTGCTTCTTATTGTGTCATACCAAAACATCATGTTCTCTATGACTCTGTTATAACAGGCTTTTGGTGTTCAAGCGCTCAGTAAATGAAAAGGAAAAAGTGTCTAAACAAAGGCATTGTCTAATAAATGGATTCTGAGCTAATAAAGATGGCATTTTCCCCTCTGCATTTACAAAAGACAATTCAAAATGCTCATTATTGCATATTATTTTAATCTTGGTTGTGTTTTCCACAAGGTTTGATAAAGAAATAGAGGAAATTGAGTATATGGGTTTTACTCTCAATTATAAATAAAGGTTCTAAGGCTCTGTTTATCTGTATGGAAGTTCATGACATCGACAGAAAGATCATTCAGTAGTTTCATGTACTGTATGGCATTTATCATTTTCTACAGTCTTTTCAGTTATCGGTCATATTTCTGTGTTTTGCTTTCTCACCAAGATGTGCTTCATGGAGGACAATCATATCTTTAAACATGTCTTTAAAAATAAAGCACAAAGGTTGAAGGGTCACTATGATATTTGCTGCAGTTTTGTTTGAAAAGTGAACAAATTTACTGCGGCATTTTCAGTAAATCGTCTCTCAAATTTAGGCATGTAACGATTTATCGTGTGATGAATCATGATACAAATTTGACAGTTTGAATCGATGAAATAAAAAATGAATCACTGCATAATTTCTTAGTTTTTTCCTCACTGTAATTGAGTTGTTTAGATAGCAGAAGGCATAATAGTGGGAATGAGCATGACTTCATTGTAGGCGGAAGTAACATAGCACTAATGCTGCGAGAGAAAAAAGCACAAAAAAAAATTTTAAATGGGAAAGGGGTATGTGATTGAACAAATTGACTGCTAAATCTGAGTTATCTTTTTACAGACTGCTGAAAGCTTAAAAAAAAGAGAGAGAACAATAGTTTTGTTTAATCCTGATGACAACCTTCACAAATGTTCAGAAAAGTTTACTAAGAAAAGACCTTTTTTTTTTTTAATAAAAACACTATTTTAGTAAACAGGCTGTTATATTTTACTCCATTTACAAATGTAGGTAAATAATTATTTAAGAATTCATTTTTAATTGGTTATTAAAATTGGTTTAATAATATCAACAGTAATGATGAAATAATTGTTACTTTTCAGATCAGTAATAACAAATAAAAATTCATTTTTCTCATGATAATTTTTGGGGAAAAAAGAAATGTGTGTGTGTGTGTGTGTGTGTGTATATATATATATATATATATATATATATATATATATATATATATATATATATATCATTTATTTTTAAATTAAAATTTTAATTTAATTTCTTTTTTTTTCCCCAAAATTATTATGGGAAAATTGAATCATGAACCCAATATCATGAATTGTGTGAATCGTTACAGGCCGAGTCAATTTACATCCCTGTAATCTGTATAAATGTAAGTCTAAGGTACAAGGTAAGTGTGTATTAGATAAATTGCATGCAATGCCGAGAATCAGGATGTTTTCAAATATACTCTTTTTCTGGTTTAATAACAGTATCAACAGTAATGATGAAATAATTGTCACTTTTCAGACCGGTAATAAATAATGTAAAAAGAGGCAAAAACTGAAGAACATGTGAAAACACAAATTTAAAATGTAATTAAGGACATTTAGTATAAATACAGATGTGATTATAGGAAATCGTGCGCGCTGATTGGTCGAGAAATTCGGACTATTTCTCGATAATCGCCTTGTGCGACTCAGCAAAATAGCGGCCGATCGCTTTGTCAGCGTAAGTGAGGAAGAATTACAGATTACGAAAGAAAACGCTGTTCCTAAAAGCACTAAAGATGCTACGAAGTTTGGTCTAAAACTATTCAATGGTAAGGTGGGATTGTGATTTGTTTTATCGATTTCAAAACAATATTTTATGTGACTCGGCGTAGATAAGTGACACAAGTCTGTGCCGTTATTGCATTTGCATGCTGCTTTTGAAGTTTGAAAAAAAAAATTTAATTTTTAAAAATAATCACCTGTGCATTTACACTAAAACAATTATCCGCCTGAGTGAATATCAGTGAATACGAGTTCAGTATCATGCTAGCTGAATGCTACAGTGTCTTGCAAAAGTATTCATCCCCCTTGGTGTTTGTCCTGTTTTGTCGCATTACAAGCTGGAATTAAAATGGATTTTCGGAGGGTTAGCACCATTTGATTTACACAACATACCTACAACTTTAAAGGTGCACATTGTTGTTTTATTGTGACACAAACAATAAGATGAAAAAGCAGAAATCTGGGCTGTTCATAAGTATGAAACCCCTAAATAAGAGCTGGTCCAACCAATTCACTTCATAAGTCACATAATTAGTTGATTAAGATCCACCTGTGTGCAATCAGTGTCACATGATCTGTCACATGATGTCTGTATAAATCAACCTGTTCTGGAAGGACCCTGACTCTGCAACACTACTAAGCAAGCAACATGAAAACCAAGGAGCCTCCAAACAGGTCAGAGACAAAGTTGTGAAGAAGTATGGATCAGGGTTGGGTTATAAAAAATATCCCAAACTTTGAGTATCCCACAGAGCACCATTAAATCCATTCTAGCAAAATGGAAAGAATATGGCACCACTACAAACTTGACCAGAGAAGGCCACCCACCAAAACTCACAGACCGGGCAAGGAGGGCATTAATCAGAGATGCAACAAAGACACCAAAGATAACACTGAAGGAGCTGCAAAGATCCACAGCGGAGATGGGAGTATCTGTCCATAGGACCACTTTAAGCCATACACTCCACAGAGCGGGGCTTTATGGAAGAGTGGCCAGAAAAAAGCCATTGCTTAAACATGTTTGGAGTTTGCCCAACAGCATGTGGCAGACTCCCCAAACACATGGAAGAAGATTCTCTGGTCACATGAGACTAAAATTGAACTTTTTAGCCATCATGGGAAATGCCATGTGTAGCACAAACCCAACACCCTAAGAACACCATCCCTACAGTGAAGCATGGTGGTGGCAGCATCATGCTGTGGGGATGTTTTTCATCTGCAGGGACAGGAAAGCTGGTCAGGACTGAAGGAAAGATGACTGGCACTAAATACAGGGCAATTCTGGAGAAAAACCTGTTCGAGTCAGCCAGAGGTTTGAGACTGGGATGAAGGTTCACGTTCCAGCAGGACAATGACCCCAAACATACTGCTAAAGCTACACTGGAGTGGTTTAAAGGGAAACATTTAAATGTCTTGCAATGGCCTAATCAAAGCCCAGACCTCAATCCAATTGAGAATCTGTGGCATAACTTGAAGATTGCTGTACACCAATGCAACCCATCTAACTTAAAGGAGTTGGAGCAGTTTTGCCTTGAGGAATGGGCAAAAATCCCAGTGGCTAGATGTGCTAAGCTAATAGAGACAGACCCCAAGAGACTTGCAGCTGTAACTGCAGCAAAAGGTGGCTCTATAAAGTATTGACTTTTTTTGGGTGGGGGTGAATACCTATGCACACACCAGATTTCTAAAAAAAAAACAATGTGCACCTTTAAAGTTGTAGGCATATTGTGTAAATCAAATGGCACTAACCCCCCCCCCCCCCCCCAATGTTTTACTTCTCCAATGTATGACGTCATGTTGTCTTGACAACCATGCAATATTGTAAACCATATTCAACGCTCATTCTCCATTGGGTAGAGTGACGTAATACATGTAGGATAAGTGATATGCTAACAATATTGCATGCTATCAAACCAAATGAATGAAACCCACTAGAAGGGAATAGAACACGTTTTTATTCCATCAAAAAAGTGTCTTGTATGGATAATAATCACCAATATTCACTTCACCTTCAGTGAATAATTGTTAATTAAAAAGATGTTACTGATAAAATCAAGGGTGGCACGGTGGTGTAGTGGTTAGCGCTGTCGCCTCACAGCAAGAAGGTCCAGGTTCGAGCCCCGTGGCCGGCGAGGGCCTTTCTGTGTGGAGTTTGCATGTTCTCCCCGTGTCCGCGTGGGTTTCCTCCGGGTGCTCCGGTTTCCCCCACAGTCCAAAGACATGCAGGTTAGGTTAACTGGTGACTCTAAATTGACCGTAGGTGTGAATGTGAGTGTGAATGGTTGTCTGTGTCTATGTGTCAGCCCTGTGATGACCTGGCGACTTGTCCAGGGTGTACCCTGCCTCTCGCCCGTAGTCAGCTGGGATAGGCTCCAGCTTGCCTGCGACCCTGTAGAACAGGATAAAGCGGCTAGAGATGATGAGATGATAAAATCAACACTGTGGTATTCTTAGAGTGTGACTTATTTGTATTCATGTGATGAAGATTTGATCGCTCCTGATACACGTGACTGCCAAATGCTGTAAATATAACGCCGCCCTCTTCAGACTGACTCTTGAGATGATCAGTATATTAGTTTGACTGGCATGATCTAGGTGTATGCCTCTATCTCCAAAATTATTAGACTGAGGTACAATATGGCAAGACATTAAAATAATAAAAGAATATTAAAATATACTCTCGAAGAAACAGTGAAAGGATGTAAGGAGTGATGTGATCTGTTACTGTAATGCATTTCTGGATTCTTCTGCACCATTGCAGTACGAGTGTAGAGTTGTCTGACATTTAAAGCTGCTCTTTTATAAACTGTAATTTGGTAAACATATACTGTGATGATGTTCAGAAAACTGTGATATCGATTTGAACGCTTCTCTTTCTGAATTTAAGTGTGAAAGCTTGCTCCCGCTTTGATTTCTAGGTGAGAAAATGACAAATGTTCCACTATTGTACAGAATTTATGAGCTTTCAAAAAAAACCAAACATTTTTTTCGAGTCAGATGTATGTTTGGGGTTCTTCTTTTGTTCAGAGACTCCTCTATCCAGTCTTAACCTCCTGGTAGAGAAAACCAAGTTTTAGGTTAAAAACTCTTAATGGAATGAATTTTATAGCTTTAATCAAGCTTCTCCAGATTTTATAGACCACTACAGTAGCTACAAAACAAAACCATTGATCCACCACTAGTTTTACTCTCAGCATAGAGGCCTTTCCTTTTCATTTCTTAGTATTATCTTGTTAAAAACTTGTAACATGGCAGCAATTGAGATTAAGCAGTTATCTATATCGGCAAGCTCAAACATTTGCGTCCCCATTGGCGTGCTCTAAACGAGGGGTCATCAGCTGGTGGGCCACAGTCTATATGCGGACCCAGCGAAGGACCAATTACTTAGAAAAAATACTGTGGTACAGCAAATCCAATAATAATAATATTGCCAGGCAAAACAAACCTTGCCCGGTAGCACTTATGAAGAATATGAAGGAAGAAAAAAATAGGTACCCTATGGGTCCATGTGGCTACTGCTTATAAATAAAATAGTTTTCTGATCCCATGTCCATACAGTAAATACAACATATGTATTTACTCTATGAGGCAGTAACTACAAAAATGAAGCGTAATCCAAAAATAAACAATTTAAAAATCACAGAAGTAAAATATACCAAGTGTCTGTACTTTATATTATTCTACTCTTACAGTTTTCGAAACTGAAACCTCCGAACCGAGGCTGACACACACACACTGTCACCACTGGCGGCTGGTAGTCTTTCAAACAGGGGAGGCTGGTTGGTTACGATATTTCCAGATTTTAAAAGAAAAAAGAAAAAACACATCAATTTTGCCCATACTCTTGCCTCTGATCTGGCTGATTGTTGGCAGGGTCACAAACTGTGAAATAACAGGTTCTTTTGGCCCATTAGCCTACTGTCCAATATACATGATGGTGGTGTTGGGGGGGAGGGGTATATTTTAACATTTTATATTTTAAAATTGTGGCATGTTGTTTAAAAATTGATCATTATTGAAAGCAGCTCTTTGTCAGGAACCTCAGCAGTAACAGCAGAGTGTTCTGGAATAGGCACAAGCACTGACCTTGGGGAGCCAAACATAGAGCTGGGTGCCACACATGTCATTCAAACACACTTTCCCTATATTTTACTTATTTTGACTGAGAAATGTTTTATTGACAATTTTGATAACCCTTCACTTTTAATCCAGGTCTGTAGTGTGAAATGTTCTCGGCTGTGTTTTTGTTTAAAAATGTTTTCCAAATTGTAGCTGTGTTTAATTCATATCCAGAGAAATATATATTCCAATATAATATACTCAGCATAAACATTTTAAATAGATTCTATATTTTTGGTCCATCCATGACATATTACTAAAGTAGCCTATTTACTGTTGTTGATGTGGGTCACTTGCTGTTAGCCAATTCACTTTCTCGTACCAGGAGAGCTGAAAGGAACGAGTATTATTCCCTACCTTTTTCACCAAGTCAATTTGAGGCGTTGGTCTACCCTGCTCTTTAATTTTAATTTTTTCCTCGAAAGGAAGACTGGCAAATGGCTTTGCCAAAATTAAATCAGCAATGCTTGGCATCCGTGCGCAGCTTTCTTGCTAGCTGACTAGCCCCCTCAAGTTCAAGTTCAGTCACTCAAATAAACGAAATTTCTGGAACTAAGATAGCAAACTTGACAACACTATATTTACACTTTATTTACAATGAAAATATATACAAACTAAAAAAGCTGGTAGAAACCGTATGTAATGAATGAAATCGAAATGTAAGCTGATCTCTTACAATACACCACAGCACTTGCGAATCCGCATGGGACTGAACTGAAATTCACCGCTGCCTGTCTATATTTGAAATGAGCTGTCAATCAAAGAAAATATCCGGCCACTTTCACCAATCACCAGTCTCCTCGCGGAAAGCTTTGCCATGTCCCTCCCACTGTGAGGCTCGGAGTCCATGGGAGGGCGTTTTCGCAGTATTTGTCAAATAATCGTCTTGCATTTTGATATTGAAAGCGCAGAGCTCCCAAATGCCGTTGAAGTCCACTGAGGCTGGGCTGCATCGCGCTGTCACGAGGGGGAAAAACTCACGCGCACATTAGGCGAACTGGGGAAAGTTATAACGGAATGATTTCGCACTGTAGTGGGTTGAGCACATATATTTCTATGATTCTGGATCTGAAATAGCAATGTTATAAGGTCAGCTATAACATAAGCCTAGCGCAATTCATCCTACACGATGTTCGTCATTTTAAGAGGAGGCTGAGTCTCCCTCGTCTTAGAGCAATCGCCCGTGGCTGTCACCATGACCCAAGCTCTTATTTCCCGGAAATGTCCCGGCGCTAGAGCTCAGTGGAACGCACTTTCCCTCTGTAATAAGCATAAACATGTCTGAAAGCGATTTCTTTAGTCTAGTCCATTTATCTCGAATGGTAAACCGAATTGTACACACTCACCAGCCATTTTAATCGGAACACTGTGTGCGTATGCACAGTGCATGATTGTTACGCTCTTACATTTTTACAGCATGATGATGTAGTGGCCACAACAAAACCAATTTTGACCTTTTTGGTGACCTTGACCAGATGACCCTCAAAATGTTGGAGGTTCTATTTGAGACCAATGCCCATCTATCCTGAAAGTATCATGAAGATTGATCCAGCCGTTTTCCCGTAATATTGTTTACAAAAAAACAAAGAAACTCGACCAAAAGCAATACCTCGCCCCCCTGGTGGACTCCAACCCGGGCGAGGTAATAATAAAAACCTGTGGTTTAGCGACTCATGTTTTCTGGTTCTGTTTTCAGTTCTGTTGGCAGATCACATTATTGAGCTGAAGGATACTCATCAGGGCTAGGTAGGTTAGATCAGAAAGAGAAGAGTTTCCAGAGACTTGAATACATTTTTAATTCTTGTCTGATTTGCGAACTGACATCATGACGGGTTCGAAAGCGGTTAATAATTATAATATTTATAGATAATTAGACAGAAACGTGAATTCATTCTCCACATCTAAAACTTCAAAATGGATGCATCTCATCTGTTCAGAGCATATGGCTCTAGTCAAGGTTGACGAAGAAACAAAATACAGTGGAGCGCCGTTATAACACGGTAGTTGGGATCCAAAGGATCTGACTGTGTTATGAGTGAATCTGTGTTATAACGGTATGGAAAATCTGGCATGGCTCAAGTAGAAAACATTCTATGAGCTTTATTTTTTTTTAGATAAACCAGTCCCGTGTAGAGGCGATTCTAGAGTCTGTTGTGGCCCCAAGCAAAAATTTCCAGGGGGCCCTTCTGACCAGTGTTCATCACCAATATGTTATAAATAATCTGACAACAACGAAAAATGTATGAAACCAAAGTTTTTTAAATTCCAAATGTGAAAATACAATGGTAACGAACAATAAAAACAATAAAAAACAAAATAAATAAGCCCTCGGGCCCCGACTCTCAGGGGGCCCCTGGGCCAGGGGGCCTCAAGCAGTTGCCTGCCTTGCCTGTTCACAAGCTGCGCGTCTGATCCCGTGAAGAAATTACAAGAACTACGATCGCGTTTACTATGTTGATGACTTTTTTTTTAAATTGTTGACTGTCAATGTAACAAATCATATGTAATAATATTTTGCTGCCTGTCACTTCCGTGCGTATCCACGTGCCTTCACACCTCAAAGTCTCACTTGCACACTTCCATGCTCTGAGCAGCGCACACCTCAAAGACTGACTGATTACATGCGCCTGTCCTGGATTATTTAAATACATTTTATTTACATATACATGCATACAGTGCTCAGCGTAAATGAGTACACCCCCTTTGAAAAGTAACATTTTAAACAATATCTCAATGAACACAAACAATTTCCAAAATGTTGACAAGACAAAGTTTAATATAACATCTGTTTAACTTATAACGTGAAAGTAAGGTTAATAATATAACTTAGATTACAAATTTTTTCAGTTTTACTCAAATTAAGGTGGTGCAAAAATGAGTACACCCCACAACAAAAACTACTACATCTAGTACTTTGTACGGCCTCCATGATTTTTAATGACAGCACCAAGTCTTCTAGGCATGGAATGAACAAGTTGGCGACATTTTGCAACATCAATCTTTTTCCATTCTTCAACAATGACCTCTTTTAGCGACTGGATGCTGGATGGAGAGTGATGCTCAACTTGTCTCTTCAGAATTCCCCAAAGAAAATAATTTCTTTACACCACGAAGGTGAAGGCTACAAGAAGATCAGCAAAGCTTTACTTATCAGTCAGAATACTGTAGCAAAAGTGGTACAAACATTTAAGAAAGATGGAACTGCAACCATCTCACAGAGACGTCCAGGTCATCCATGGAAGTTAACACCTCGACAGGAGCATCTTCTGATGAGAAGGGTTGAAGAAAATTGGCATGCAAGTTCACTGCGGTTATCTAAAGAAGTAGAAAGCCAAACTGGGGTGACTATTTCCCGTGACACAATACGGCGTACACTGCAGAGGAATGGCATGCATGGATGCCGTCCACGAAAGAAGCCTCTCCTAAAGCCCAGGCACAAAAAAAGCCCGCCTAGAGTTTGCCAGGGCCCGTACAGACAAAGATGAAGACTACTGGGACTCTATACTCTGGAGTGATGAGACCAAGATAAATGTTTTTGGAACTGATGGCTTCAAAACTGTGTGGCGTCGCAAAGGTGAGGAATACAAAGAAAAATGCATGGTGCCTACAGTGAAACATGGTGGTGGCAGTGTCCTTACCGTATGTGTGGCTGCATGAGTGCTGCTGGTGTCGGGGAGCTGCATTTCATTGATGGCATCATGAATTCACAGATGTATTGCTCTATACTGAAAGAGAAGATGCTACCATCACTCCGTGCCCTTGGTCGTCGTGCACTTTTCCAACATGACTAAACACACATCTAAGGCCACTATTGGATTTCTGAAGAAGAACAGGGTGAAAGTGATTCAGTGGCCAAGTATGTCTCCTGATCTGAACCCAATCGAACAGCTATGGGGAATTCTGAAGAGACAAGTTGAGCATCACTCTCCATCCAGCATCCAGTCACTAAAAGAGGTCATTGTTGAAGAATGGAAAAAGATTGATGTTGCAAAATGTCGCCAACTTGTTCATTCCATGCCTAGAAGACTTGGTGCGGTCATTAAAAATCATGGAGGCCATACAAAGTACTAGATGTAGTAGTTTTTGTTGTGGGGTGTACTCATTTTTGCACCACCTTAATTTGAGTAAAACTGAAAAAATGTGTAATCTAAGTTTATATTATTAGCCTTACTTTCCCGTTACAAGTTAAACAGATGTTATATTAAACTTTGTCTTGTCAACATTTTGGAAATTGTTGGTGTTCATTGAGATATTGTTTAAAATGTTACTTTTCAAAGAAGGTGGACTCATTTACGCTGAGCACTGTATATAAAATAAATGTATTCTTTACAAAACTCATTTTTTTTCTTTAGCGATACCTATGTTTGCATTGCAAGGTATTAAAAATACAAGTCTTGGCCTGCTGTGAACAATTGTAAGCATTATTCTATACAGCATAGTCACACTGCCGAGTTAATTACAAGTCATTATAAAAATTACAGAAGCAGTGAGAAGAATATGGACAATCGTGTTGTAATTAACTGCATGTAATAACAAGCAAATGAGAAGTGTTCAAAGAATAGAACAATGATTATCATGCAGCAGGCGCAGTTCAGACATAGCGCATAACACAGCACATTTTAGTCCTTGGTTTTACTGAAAACGTCTGTAACTTTTGGTTTGCTGAAATCTCGTGCGGGCCTGCAGTCGGACGGAATGAAGCATGTTTCGTAGATGCGTAATGTTCGCTGCAGAAGTATCACTGCATTCAAAACATCTTCACGTATTTTCAGGTAACTCTTCTCCTGAATCTGAGACTGTTGTTCTCGAATGTGGTTGCATAAAGTTAAATTTAAATTTTGGGAGCCATGAGCTGACCGTGTTCCAATGGTTTTCGTGGAATAGTGATCCGCATAATAACGGCGCTCCACTGCACACCCACTTTGAATGGTCTGATTTACAGCCACGAACTAGTCCTTAATAGTGAGGCATTAGTGGTGTTAGTATTTAAAAGATTATAAAAGGTTACTTGTCACTGTTCAGTCATGTTAGTTGCTTATCCAGTTCTTTGTAAGCAAGGAATTTCATGTAACTGAAGCTTTACAATTTTTTTGTGGAATAGCCAGGCTCTATTTTTGGAAAAGGGCGTCCCAATGGGCTGTCTAATGACTTCAACACATTAGAAACTCTTGAGCACTTTACTGGAACTAGTTATATCCATCCATCCATCATCCGTAACCAATTATCCTGTGCAGGGTCGCAGGCAAGCTGGAGCCTATCCCAGCTGAAAACGGGCGAAAGGTGGGGTACACCCTGGACAAGTCACCAGGTCATCACAGGGCTGACACATAGACAACCATTCACACTCACATTCACACCTACGGTCAATTGAGAGTCACCAGTTAACCTAACCTGCATGTCTTTGGACTGTGGGGGAAACCGGAGCACCTGGAGGAAACCCACGCGGACACGGGGAGAACATGCAAACTCTGCACAGAAAGGCCCTCGTTGGCCACTGGGCTTGAACCCAGAACCTTCTTGCTGTGAGGCGACAGTGCTAACCACTACACCACCGTGCCGCCCTCATGGAAAGCATTTCCACACAATTAGTTGGCTTTCTTTAAACATTAAGCAGTTCTAACCACTACACCACCATGCCGCCCCACCTACCAACATTCAGAAATGAAATGAACACACCAAAACAACCAGAGCGGAGGAAAGTTCATGAAAATGCAACCAGACTGATTCGCAAGAGGCTTATTGACCTCAGAAATCCTGATAATTCCTCAGAAGAAGGTAGCGTCACTATTAATATCTTAACACACATTATCCTGTTGGTTTTATTATTATTTGATGTAGGAGAATGCAAACTTTAACCTTGAACTCTATATAGTAATGAGAAAGGCTGGAAAGATATCGGCTAGTACACAGAGTTTTTTTGAGAAGCAGGACATTTCGGATGTCTTGCTTCACTTGTACAACCGACGGCAAACTTTTGTCTGAAACATCCTGTTGTTCTGAGAACTTTGTGTACTATTTCAGGGTCCCTGTACATTTATTTAATGATGTGTACTCCAGTTATCTCCTGAATCCTCCAGGACTCTTACAGCACCACCATAAAAATACTGTCCATACCACACACCTGTAAAACACTATCACAGGTTTCTTAATTATACTCATGCAGTACAAATGATTTGTGTGCACGTGTATATAATTCAGACATGTAACATTTTTTTAATCTACAGATTGTTTCTAATATACAGTGTCTTGCAAAAGTATTCATCCCCCTTGGTGTTTGTCCTGTTTTGTCACATTAGTTAATTAAGATCCACCTGTGTGCAATCAAAGTGTCACATGATCTGTCACATGATGTCTGTATAAATCAACCTGTTCTGGAAGGACCCTGACTCTGCAACACTACTAAGCAAGCAACATGAAAACCAAGGAGCCTCCAAACAGGTCAGAGACAAAGTTGTGAAGAAGTATAGATCAGGGTTGGGTTATAAAAAATATCCCAAACTTTGAATATCCCATAGAGCACCATTAAATCCATTCTAGCAAAATGGAAAGAATATGGCACCACTATAAACCTGACAAGAGAAGGCCGCCCACCAAAACTCACAGACCGGGCAAGGAGGGCATTAATCAGAGACGCAACAAAATTCACCAAAGATAACACTGAAGGAGCTGCAAAGATCCACAGCGGAGATGGGAGTATCTGTCCATGGGACTGCTTTAAGCTATACACTCCACAGAGCGGGGCTTTATGGAAGAGTGGCCTGAAAAAAGAAGATTCTCTGGTTAAATGAGACTAAAATTGAACTTTTTAGCCATCATGGGAAATGCCATGTGTGGCGCAAACCCAACACCCTGAGAAAACCATTCCTCCAGTGAAGCATGGTGGTGGCAGCATCATGCTGTGGGGATGTTTTTCATTTGCAGGGACAGGAAAGCTGGTCAGGACTGAAGGAAAAATGGATGGCATTAGATACAGGGCAATTCTGGAGGAAAATCTGTTTGAGTCAGTCAGAGGTTTGAGACTGGGATGAAAGTTCACGTTCCCGCAGGACAATGACCCTAAACATACTGCTAAAGCTACACTGGAGTGGTTTAAAGGGAACCATTTAAATGCCTTGGAATGGCCTAATCAAAGCCCAGACCTCAATCCAATTGAGAATCTGTGGCATAACTTGGAAATTGCTGTACACCAACGCAACCCATCTAACTTGGAGTTGGAGCAGTTTTGCCTTGAGGAATGGGCAAAAATCCCAGTGGTTAGATGTGCTAAGCTAATAGAGACATACCCCCAGAGACTTGCAGCTGTAATTGCAGCAAAATGTGGCTCTACAAAGTATTGACTTTGGGGGGTGAATACCTATGCACACTCCAGATTTCTGGGTGTTTTTTTTCATCTTAATTATTGTTTGTGTCACAATAAAACAACAATTTGCACCTTTAAAGTTGCAGGCATGTTGTGTAAATCAAATGGTGCTAACCCTCCGAAAATCCATTTTAATTCCAGCTTGTAATGCAACAAAACAGGACAAACACCAAGGGGGATGAATACTTTTGCAAGACACTGTATACTCTCTCTCTCTCTCTCTGGTCGGTATATCGGTGCAGTAATGTGGCCACTCTGACAGCTTCAGCTATCAAAGTTTCTCAGGAAGAATTAGACTAGTGGTTTCCTCTTGCCTTCTACTGAATTATTATAGGGGTTTTCTCCTCTCAACCATTCACACACAGTCACACCTACGGTCAATTTAGAGCCACCGATTAACCTAACCTGCATGTCTTTGGACTGTGGGGGAAACCGGAGCACCCGGAGGAAACCCACGCAGACACGGGGAGAACATGCAAACTCCACACAGAAAGGTCCCCATTGGCCATGAGGTTCGAACCCTGAACCTTCTTGCTGTGAGATGACAGTGCTAACCACTACACCACTGTGCCGCCTCTAATATATTCTACTGTTAATATTACTACTGTTTTGCTATTATTATCCATAATTGTATTCATTAAAAAAAATTAATCCAGTGTGTTACGGCTGACATTTCTTTATTTTTCGTCGTGTTTTTATGCTTGTACGAGTCTGTATTATTCTTCAGTCTGGAATAACTGCCTATGCATATCCTCAGCTCATAGATTTTAATTATGTATCACTTAAGGATGAGTCTAAGTCTGAGTGCGGCATTTTTATTCCGTTCATCCCTCATAGTGATGCAGCACCAGTGTTGTTGAGCAGTTTGTACTGTTTTACAGTTGGGGGCGCTGTTACAGAGCTGCAGAAAGCCTGCTCTGGAGTCTTCAGGGTTGCGGAATCTTTTAGGTTTTATGTGTGATTTTTTTTTTTTAACAAAAAATTATTATGCCCTTTAAAATTATGAAAATCATACAAAACTGTCACTCATCTGCGTGCGTGTATGTGTGTGTGTCCCCTCTCAGTCACTATTCATCGCCTGGTAAATCTCACAGAGGTTGTGTGTGTGTGCGTATGTGTGCACCAAACCTTGTCTCTCTGTGTGAACATCCGTGTGTAGGGATGACTTGGCCTTTCCCTGTGTGAATATTAAACACACCTTTGGCCATCTGCTCCTTACACACACACACACACACACACACACACTCCCTCTGAAGTTGTTGGAGCAGGGCAGAGTGCAGCAATGCAGCCATCTGTCTCACACACACTCATCTCATCACACTTCCACTGTTAAGACTTCAGATGTAATTAAGCCGTTATTGAGAGAAAGAAGGGACGACGGCGATTAAGACTGAGCCGTCTCTCTCTGATCTTACTGTCCGTCTGTATTAAATGCCTGACATCTTTATGAAGCATTGGCTTTGAGGATTATTTGAGTATAAAGTCATCTCCAAAATGAATGAATACTGCAGGTATTTTATTGCTAAACCACTGGTTTAAAAATGTTCGGCAACTCTACGGTTAGGGTGGCACGGTGGTGTAGTGGTTAGCGCTGTCGCCTCACAGCAAGAAGGTCCGGGTTCGAGCCCCGTGGCCGGCGAGGGCCTTTCTGTGTGGAGTTTGCATGTTCTCCCCGTGTCCGCGTGGGTTTCCTCTGGGTGCTCCGGTTTCCCCCACAGTCCAAAGACATGCAGGTTAGGCTAACTGGTGACTCTAAATTGACCGTAGGTGTGAATGAGAGTGTGAATGGTTGTCTGTGTCTATGTGTCAGCCCTGTGATGACCTGGCGACTTGTCCAGGGTGTACCCCGCCTTTCACCCATAGTCAGCTGGGATAGGCTCCAGCTTGCCTGCGACCCTGTAGAAGGATAAAGCGGCTAGAGATAATGAGATGAGATGAGAACTCTACGGTTTTGTAAATCCTCCTCTACAGAGAATCAAAGCACCGAGCCTCTTCCTATAATGTCTAACAAGTTTAGAGACACTTGTAGAGGAATCTTGGTCCAACACTTCATCTGGGACATTTATTGCAGACCGCTGGTTCTGTGATCCTGCAACCATTTCGGTTTTGATTTCGATGAACAATTAGGGGTATTATCTTGTCGAAATATCTGTCCATCCAGCATTACCCTCCAGGCAGAGGAAATCAGGTTTTGGGCTCAAAGATGTTCATACATAGTGGACTTGATTCAATGATGCAGTCTTCTCAAGACCTTGTGAAGCACTGATCACTGATCCACCACCAGGTTTTATTGTAGGTATATGTAGGCATTTCCGTTGAATGTAACCCCCAGCCGCGAGTTGCCAAACGTACCTCCTGTCGTACAAATGATCTGATTTTGGTCTTATCTGACCACAAAACCTGACAACAGCAAAGCAGCAAGTGTTAAGCAGGAGTGACTGAGTGTTGAAGGCTCTAAGCTTCTGATCAGAATGTAATTATAAGGACCACAAAGCCTTTAACCCTCAACGGATCAATTGTGTCCTGTTTGACATGGGGAAAAAGATCAAGGTTTGAACAAATAGCAAAAGCATTTAACTCTATTTAACAATAAGAACAGAAAAGTGTCTGCCAGATCAAGAATCAAGCAATCAAATATTGTTGAAGTGTTGATTTAAAAATAAAGTATATTTACACTATATTTGTTCTTAAAGTCGCTTTTCCTTCATAGTTGCAAAAAACAAAACAAAACATAACAAAAAACCTCCAAATAGTTAGTTCAGTGTTCCTGGAACCACTATGTTCCCTCAAAATCATATCATACTAGGACCATTGATCCATTCATTCTCTGTAACCACTTATCCTGTGCAGGGTCGCAGGCAAGCTGGAGCCTATCCCAGCTAACTATGGGCGAGAGGCGGGGTACACCCTGGACAAGTCGCCAGATCATCACAGGGCTGACACATAGAGACAAACAACCATTCACACTCACATTCACACCTACGGTCAATTTAGAGCCACCAATTAGCCTAACCTGCATGTCTTTGGACTGTGGGGGAAACCGGAGCACCCGGAGGAAACCCACTGGGCTCAAACCCAGAACCTTCTTGCTGTGAGGCGACAGGGCTAACCACTACACGACCATGCTGCCGGGACCATCGATATTTCCCATAAGTCTAGTATGACTGATGCATAAGTGTTTCGTTCATTCATTTATCCTTTTTTCGTTTAACTTTATTAACTGTTTTCACCATTCTTTATTTACAACCCCCATTCCAAAAAAGTTGGAACAAAGTACAGATTGTAAATAAAAATGGAATGCAATGATGTGGAAGTTTCAAAATTCCATATTTTATTCAGAATAGAACATAGATGACATATCAAATGTTTAAACTGAGAAAATGTATCATTTAAAGAGAAAAATTAGATGATTTTAAATTTCATGACAACACATCTCAAAAAAGTTGGGACAAGGCCATGTTTACCACTGTGAGACATCCCCTTTTCTCTTTACAACAGTCTGTAAACGTCTGGGGACTGAGGAGACAAGTTGCTCAAGTTTAGGGATAGGAATGTTAACCCATTCTTGTCTAATGTAGGATTCTAGTTGCTCAACTGTCTTAGGTCTTTTTTGTCGTATCTTCCGTTTTATGATGCGCCAAATGTTTTCTATGGGTGAAAGATCTGGACTGCAGGCTGACCAGTTCAGTACCCAGACCCTTCTTCTACGCAGCCATGATGCTGTAATTGATGCAGTATGTGGTTTGGCATTGTCCTGTTGGAAAATGCAAGGTCTTCCCTGAAAGAGACGTCATCTGGATGGGAGCATATGTTGCTCTAGAACCTGGATATACCTTTCAGCATTGATGGTGTTTTTCCAGATGTGTAAGCTGCCCATGCCACACGCACTAATGCAACCCCATACCATCAGAGATGCAGGCTTTTGAACTGAGTGCTGATAACAACTTGGGTCGTCCTTCTCCTCTTTAGTCTGAATGACATGGCGTCCCTGATTTCCATAAAGAACTTCAAATTTTGATTTTTCTGACCACAGAACAGTTTTCCACTTTGCCACAGTCCATTTTAAATGAGCCTTGGCCCAGAGAAGACGTCTGCGCTTCTGGATCTTGTTTAGATACGGCTTCTTCTTTGAACTATAGAGTTTTAGCTGGTAACGGCGGATGGCATGGTGAATTGTGTTCAGAGATAATGTTCTCTGGAAATATTCCTGAGCCCATTTTGTGATTTCCAATACAGAAGCATGCCTGTATGTGATGCAGTGCCGTCTAAGGGCCCGAAGATCACGGGCACCCAGTATGGTTTTCCGGCCTTGACCCTTACGCACAGAGATTCTTCCAGATTCTCTGAATCTTTTGATGATATTATGCACTGTAGATGATGATATGTTCAAACTCTTTGCAATTTTACACTGTCGAACTCCTTTCTGATATTGCTCCACTATTTGTCAGCGCAGAATTAGGGGGATTGGTGATCCTCTTCCCATCTTTACTTCTGAGAGCCACTGCCACTCCAAGATGCTCTTTTTATACCCAGTCATGTTAATGACCTGTTGCCAATTGACCTAATGAGTTGCAATTTGGTCCTCCAGCTGTTCCTTTTTTGTACCTTTAACTTTTCCAGCCTCTTATTGCCCCTGTCCCAACTTTTTTGAGATGTGTTGCTGTCATGAAATTTCAAATGAGCCAATATTTGGCATGAAATTTCAAAATGTCTCACTTTCGACATTTGATATGTTGTCTATGTTCTATTGTGAATACAATATCAGTTTTTGAGATTTGTAAATTTTTGCATTCCATTTTTATTTACAATTTGTACTTTGTCCCAACTTTTTTGGAATCGGGGTTGTACTTGACATATCAAAAGTATACTATATGGTCAAATATTTGCGGACACCTGACCAACACGGGCGGCACGGTGGTGTAGTAGTTAGCGCTGTCGCCTCACAGCAAGAAGGTTCTGGGTTCAAGCCCTGTGGCCGACGAGGGCCTTTCTGTGCGGAGTTTGCATGTTCTCCCCGTGTCTGCGTGGGTTTCCTCCGGGTGCTCTGGTTTCCCCCACAGTCCAAAGACATGCAGGTTAGGTTAACTGGTGACTCTAAATTGACCGTAGGTGTGAATGTGAGTGTGAATGGTTGTCTGTGTCTATGTGTCAGCCCTGTGATGACCTGGCGACTTGTCCAGGGTGTACCCCGCCTCTCGCCCGTAGTCAGCTGGGATAGGCTCCAGCTTGCCTGCGACCCTGTAGAACAGGATAAAGTGGCTAGAGATAATGAGATGAGATGAGACATACACTTGTGAAATTCCTCTCTGCATTTAACCCATCTGAAGTAGTGAACACACATGTGAGCAATGAGTACACATACACACAGCAGTGGGCAGCCATGCTACAGTGCCCAGGGAGGAGTTGGGGGTTAAGTGCTTCGCTCAAGGACACTTCAGCCTAAGGCCACCCCAGACAAGGGGAGAACATGCAAACTCCACACAGAAAGGCCTCCACTGGCTGCTGGGCTCAAACCCAGAACCTTCTTGCTGTGAGGCGACAGTGCTAACCACTACACGACCGTGCTGCCCATTGGAAAGCCCTAGCCTACACATGTCCCAGCATGACAATGCCCTGTGCACAAAGTGGGGTCCATGTTTCCCAAAACTGATATCGAAGAACTTGAGTGGCCTGCACAGAGCCCTGACCTCAATTCTATTGGGATGAACTGGAACAAAAACTAAGCCCCAGGCCTCCTCACCCAACATCAGTGCCTGACCTCATGAATGATCTTGTGGCTGAATAAGCACAAATCTCCTGAGCCACGCTCCAACATCTAGTAGAAATCCTTCCCAAAGGAGTGGAGGCAATTATAACGGCAAAGGGGAACTAAATCTATAATTAGATATTCCAGAAGTATATACAAGTGTTACGGTCAGGTGTCCACATAGTTTTGGCCATATAGTGTAATCTATTTCCTCTGTTTAGCAGAGACTCAACTTTTCATTTCGGACAGTTATTGGACATAAATATTTGATATGATTACGAATGAAGTGATGAGACTGGAAGTGTCTCGTCTGTATTAACATACAGTATCAACCCAAATTCACCACTTATGTGTACAAATATGAAGGCTACAGCAGGTTACCAAGGGCAGTGCCCTAATTCGATGGGATATTTAATACTCTGATTGGCTGACATTTTGTGGTGGATACTAGTCAGTCAGCTGCCAGTTGTCAATATTGAGTAAATTGGGACTGGGATTTTACAGGAAAGTACAAAACAACACACCTATCCCTAAGAACCTCTCTACCTCACGCAATGTTACAGTTATAACACGTGCATGTGTAACAGAGTTAATAAATAGTTATTTGTATTTTGCATTAAATCCTGCATAAATGGGTCAAGACCCTTATTTTGTAGCCTTTCTGTACAGTTTTGCATTGTGGGTGTTTTGCAGCAGGAAGAGCTTTACCCTGCTGCAGGCATAGATTTACATAGAAGACTAGATGCCTCGTCCCCGTTGCCCGTCAACGAAGTCGAACGTCCGCACATGGCGGCCATCTTACCTCAGACAGCCAGCTTACCCATTACATTGTGTTGGTAGCGATATGTACTTTTCAGATGACCGTAACTTCCTCAAATTTCAATCGATATTCAAACGGTTTGGTTTGTCTCATCTTATCTCATCTCATCTCATCTCATTATCTCTAACCGCTTTATCCTGTTCTACAGGGTCGCAGGCAAGCTGGAGCCTATCCCAGCTGACTACGGGCGAAAGGCGGGGTACACCCTGGACAAGTCGCCAGGTCATCACAGGGCTGACACATAGACACAGACAACCATTCACACTCACATTCACACCTACGGTCAATTTAGAGTCACCAGTTAACCTAACCTGCATGTCTTTGGACTGTGGGGGAAACCGGAGCACCCGGAGGAAACCCACGCGGACACGGGGAGAACATGCAAACTCCGCACAGAAAGGCCCTCGCCGGCCACGGGGCTCGAACCTGGACCTTCTTGCTGTGAGGCGACAGTGCTAACCACTACACCACCGTGCCACCCCCAAAATAAATTACGTCAAACAAAACTGAGAAAGACGCGGAACAAAAATAAAAGGTTTCTGAAGAGTAATAGACTGATATTTTGCACGATTACATGAATAATTTGTTTGCCAGTCTAAAAAAATTGACTTTTTTTTGTTTTTTTGTATTTTGGTTTGTTGTTTTTGTTTGATATTTCAAAAGTATTGTATGAACATTTTGGCACAAAATTGATTCCATAGAACTTAAGTTCATTGCATTCACACTCATACATCCACATTCATGTTTTATAATACATTTTTCCCTTTTGGAATTTATTTTGTTTATTTCAATAACACACCTTATACTAGTAGAAACTGTAATGACGTAATTTTATTAAGTTTAGTACAGTTTGCATGCAAGTATAAAGTGTATAGCAGCAGGAAGAGCTTTACCCTGCTGCAGGCGGACTCCACGTGTTCCCAACCCTCATTGTTTTTATTTTGATGACCCTTGTGCAGACTTATGCAGAGAATAAACAGCTTCATTATCCATCTGGGATTCTTCTTTCAACACAACACAACACAACGCAGAAGCAAGGTCCAGTAACCTGGGTGCCAGACACAGAAGCCAGCAACATTGGTGCCGTGATTCCCATGGACTTCAGTTGGTCGCCGATCAATGCCTCTTCCGACCGGTGGGCCTGTCACCCTGCAGATCAGATGAGCAAACTTATGGGTTATTAGCGCTGCAGCGTGTAGATATTTGTATTGTGAATGAATGTGGTAGGAAGTGTATCATGGGTGTTCTCTATTTCTCTACTTCTTTTTACCTTTCTCTCTTTCTCTGTCTTTTGGATCATAATGGATAGCCCACAGTTTAATGGTTCTCAGGGCTTCCAAACCCCAGTTAGTGTAGGTCGGGGTAGAGGTTTACTGGGAGAGCCTATTCCGTTCCCAGACATTAACACAACTGTAGGTGGATGGGTAGGGATGGCGGCTTCAAGTCTTGTTGTTGGTAACACACAGCCCACACACAGCATGATAGGCCCTCTACTCACCAGGCCCCCTTCACATCCACTCCCAATACAGCACATGATGTTCTAGGTCAGATGGATAATATTGTGCGACACATAGGCCAACAACTAGCTAATAGTCTTCTCGCACACTTGAGTAGGTCTAGTCCAGCAGCAGCAGTATCTGCCTCTAGTGTCCACAGTGACAGTCACACTCCAGCTCAGGACTATGTGTCAAGTTCATCTCAGCTTCAAGTAGTGAATCAGAGAAAAGTGAAAGATCCTCCTACGTTCAGAGGTGACTCGTCTGATACTGTTACGCTTGAAGAATGGATTGAGCTCATGCGAACCTTCATAAGGAAGGGAGGCCTGACTTCTGAGGAACAAGGTGAGGAGATTCTTATCCACTTAGGAGGCAAAGCCAAAGATGTTGTCAAAGTAGGCGTGAAGTCTAGTGGGGTTGATATCAGAAGTAGCCCAGATTCCGTATTGAGGTATTTCACCTGACGTCACAGGGTCACGTGACGCCCCGGTGTCCGCCATTTTGAACGTCAAGCTACATACTAACGCTGCAGACAGAGAGGGAGAACCAGCTTGAAAAAAAACGTGTTACAGACACCTAGAATAGATTAATTTGTCAGTAAGCACTCTATAAATAACCATGGTGTTTGCTTGTTGTGCTGTGGGCTGCCACAACAGACAGGGACAGCGTGCAGGACGCTCCTTTTACCGGTTTCTAGTGATGGGAATTTCGGCTCTTTTTCGGGAGCCAGCTCTTTTGGCTCTTCTTACTATAAGGAGCCGGCTCTTTCGGCTCCCAAACGGCTCCTGAGATTTTATTTTTGATTTAATTGCTGCAATTAACTAGTTAATTAATTACATTATTATTTATATTTTATCAATAGGATGTTTTCCATTTTATTTTTTAGTTTTTGTAGCCATTGTAAAGCTTTGTAAAGTATAGCAGTGTAACAATGTTCTAGCTATAGAAATAAAACTTACTTACCAATTAATAAATTATTTTCTCACAAACATAATGCAAAACTGTGTTATATTACCAATATAAAATACACAGCTGATTTTCCCCTCCTCAGGTGCCTCACAGACTCCTCTCCCCTGCGCTCCACAGCTTTAAGCATTACACCAATTTTCGTATTTTCGCAGCTGTGAATGACATCAACCCCCCCAACCAAAAAAAGTAGGCGTACACCATGCTACTTTTTTTCCTTTGAATGGTAATAGACAACACAAAGACGCAATCGGACAGCAACTTTTTTTGTGAAAGTCTCTCTCTCTCTCTCTGAGGCACCTAAGGACAAAAAACTAATTTGGCTCCCCAACTCGGCTCCCACCGAAGAGCCGGCTCCCGTCGTTCACTTCAAAGAGCCGGCTCTTTGAACTGGATCGTTCGCGACCGACACATCACTACCGGTTTCCTACTGACCCAGACAAGAGGGCCAAATGGATTGCAGCTGTGAAGAGACAGGATTGGGAGCCAACAGAGTACTCCAGACTTTGCAGTGATCATTTCATTTCAGGTTAGTTTATCAGTTAACGCAATTTTGATAAAATATATAGCAAAAAGTAAATGGGTCAGTGTTTGTTAACCCATCTGAGCAGTGAAACAAGGCAGTGTTAATTTGTCTAGGGTTGCATGTAGCAGACATCAGACATAAAACGCAATAACAGAAGCTAGAAAGAAACGGGACACAGAAATAAATAAACAGGGCTCCATACCAAGGCTGGGTACAGTGTTTGTGATAAAAGACAGATCCAATTTAACACGAATCACAGCTTACTTTCTTGTTAAAATGTGCAAAGGTCTCCACCATCTCATACCGCCTTGCACTGAAGGACTTAAGCGTGCCGTCCAAAATGGCTGCGTCACGTGACTTGGTCACGTGGGTGAAATACCTCAATATAGCTTGTTGAGGAAGCACTTCAGTTGTAAGCAGTTTTCGCCTCTTCCCCTCCAAGACTTCTATACGACTCTGCCTGAGTCACAGGAAGACCCTTATGACTACTGGCTGCACCTTAACCGTGCTGCTGATGTTACTGCAGAGTGTCTCAAGGAACAGGGTAAGCAGCAGGATAGCCTGTCCATTGAGGTCACACGCATGTTCATTAGGAACTGCCCAAGCTCAGACCGAGCTCTCACCTTCCGTTCTAAGACTATTGACAAGTGGTCAGCTGCTGAGGTGCAGGAAGTCTTGAATGAGTACCACTCAGAGAAGTTTATCAAAGCAACAAGCAAGAGAAATGATAAGAAGGAAGTGGCTATGAACAGGATGGAGGTAGCCAACACTAGCTTAGCACCCCTGTGTAATATTCAGCCTCCAATACAGCCTTTGTGTAATGTGCAGTCTCCATCACAGCCCCTATATAACGCCCAGCCTCCACCCCAGTCCACCTCTACTGACCATTCTGCTCTGGAGAGGATGATTAGTATGCTGGAGAAAGTTCTCATGAGCAATGCCCAATCCGGGCCAGCAAGTAGAAAGACGAGTGGCTTACCTCGGATTCAGGGCCTTAATGACATGCCATGCTTAGTCTGTAAAGATGCCTCTCACTCTGCTTTGTCACACTGCAAAGATAACAAGCTGTGTTTCCAGTGCTTTTCACCTGATCACACGAGGAACAGATGTCCACTCAATGGAAGGAGTGCAGCACCTGCTAGCCAGCCGTCAAACTGACTGATCTGCGTGTAGGGGAGGACCACGTAGATCTCCAGAGTGAACCTCCCACCTCTTGCTTTGAAGCTTTTTCAGATTATGAATCTTTAAGTCAGCTGTACAGTAGTGATATTTCTTCAGACAAAACAGTTATTTTTCAGAGTTTACAGATGGTTCCTAAGTCTGATAGTTTATTTCACACATCAGTTTCAATTGAGAATGGGCCCACTTTTAAAGCTCTCATTGATAGTGGATCCATGGCATGCACTCTTAGTGAGTCTGCTGAATTGAGTTTATTGAAGAGCAGTCCAAGCATCACAAAGCAGTCAGCTCAAGACATTGTCATTGTTGGCTGTGAAGGCCATCGCGTCACACCAACAGCAATCTATGACCTCCACATCACAGTGTATGGTTGTTCCATGGCTGTCCCTACTTTAGTGATACCAGGTCAGACGGAGGAGTTGATCCTGGGCACCAATGCCATCAAGAGGCTTTTGACACAGCTGAGAGAGACAAGTAGATACTGGAGACTTATGTCCATGCCCGGCCATAATCAGAGTGATGAGTGCCATGAGTTTTTGTCCCTTTCCTCCAACACTGTGAGGTGGAGAGGTGAGTCTGTGCCAGAGAGAGTAGGCACTGTAAAGCTCCAGAGAAGTGTGACATTAGAGCCGCAAACAGAGCACCTGGTTTGGGGAAAGCTACCTGTGTTGTCAGTCCTGTCTGTGGGAAGTACAGTCATCATTGGGCCGACAAGGTCAAGGCCGAAGCAGATAATGGTTGGCAGAGTGATCACACCACTTTGGGGAGATGGTTCTATCCCACTGAAAGTCATCAATCCAACCAGCCACAGAGTCGTGTTGAAACAAAACACTAAGATAGCTGATGTGTCACCTTGTATTGCTGTGGAAGACCTGCCGCAATCTACACAGATAAAGTCAAACATACAGTGTACTGAGAACAGCCTCTCTTCATCACACAGATCCAGTGAAGAGATTAGACGTGTCCTGTGTGATTTGAATCTCCCTGACATCGACTTAGAGTCATGTGAAGTGTCAGCACACTGGAAAGACAGACTGCTACAGATCATCAAGAGTCATGAGTCAATCTTCTCAAGAGACAAAATGGACTGTGGAGATGCCAAAGGTTTTGTCCACCGCATTCATCTGACTGACGACAGACCCTTTCGTATGCCGTTCAGGCGAATCCCACCAAGCCAGTATGCTAAACTAAGAACAGCACTGAACGAGATGGAGGAGAAAGGAATCATTCGCAAGTCGCACAGTGATTATGCATCTGCCCTTGTGTTAGTCTGGAAAAAGAATGGTGACTTAAGGATCTGTACAGAGTTCAGGTGGCTGAATGCACGAACTGTCAGAGATGCCCATCCTTTGCCACATCACAGATGTGCTAGCTGCTCTGGGTGGAAACGCCTTCTTCTCCACTATGGACCTGACATCAGGCTATTATAACGTGCCTCTGCAGGAAGGGCACAAGAAATACACAGCCTTCTCTTCACCGTTTGGCCTGCATGAGTATAACAGACTTCCTCAGGGCCTCTCCAACAGTCCAGCCACATTCACGAGAATGATGATGTCCATCTTTGGAGATGAGAACTTCAGTAGTGTGCTGTGTTACTTGGATGATTTGATGGTGTTTGCCCCATCTGAATCTGTGGCTCTTCAACGCCTTGAACTGGTCTTCTCACTTCTGTCCAGTCATAACTTAAAGCTGGCTCCTAAAAAGTGCTTTTTCTTGAGATGGTCTGTTAAGTTCTTGGGCCATATCATCTGTGAGGAGGGCATTAAGACAGACCCAGATAAAGTTGAGGCCATCAGCAAAGTCTAGCGAGTTGATCTGATGGAGGCTGATGGACAGACGCCATGTCCAAAGAAGATAAGGTCGTTCCTTGGTATGGTGCTGTATTACCAACACTTCATCGAGGGATGCTCTGCTAAGGCCAAGCCACTCTTCCAGCTGACATCAGGATCCAGCAAGCAGACTCCTGTGAGAAAGGGGAGAAAGCCGAGAAAGAGAATGTGCTATGCTAAGCTCACTCCCACTGACTAGACACCTGCATGTCAAAACGCGTTTGAGATACTGAAGTTGGATCTGCTGCAGAGTGTAACTTTGGCCCATACATTCTTCGACTAGCCTTTCGTTTTAGCTATTGACGTGTCCTTTGATGGAGTTGGGGCAGTCCTCTCTCAAGTCCCTCCGGGAGAAGAGATAGCCAGGCCAGTAGCCTTTGCAAGCAGAACACTCTCTCGCTCACAGATGAACTACCCCGCTCACAGACTGGAGTTCTTTGCATTAAAGTGGGCTGTCTGCGAAAAGTTCAGCCATTGGCTTAAAGGACGTCACTTCACAGCCTGGACTGACAACAACCCTTTGACATACGTCTTGACAAAACCCAGGCTGGATGCTTGTTAGCAGTGCTGGGTGGCTAAACTTGCATCGTACAGCTTTGATCTGAAGTATGTCCCAGGCCCCAGAAATGTTGTCGCTGATGCCCTGAGCAGAGAGCCATTTGTCCAGTCTTGTATAAGCCACCGTCTCGTCACAGAGCCATATGTGTCACTCCTGAAGAAGGTCAGTGGTGTTGGTAATGGCACTGTCCAGCATGCGTTCAAGTACACCAACAACCATCAAATGGTCCTCAGATCAGGCCAAGATCCACACGACACACCCAGCAGTGGAACTGGTTCAATCCAGGCTCCAGAGATTTCAGCTGTTTTCAGTGCACACTCCACTGGTGGCCTGAGTGAAGTAATGGGTGCGGGTCTAGCTGTTCCTCAACTGCAGCAGACTAATACTTCCATACCTCACAGCAATTTTGTCAGTCAGCAAGGACAAGATGGGACTATCAGTCGAGTGCTCTACTACATTGAGAGACGTCGAAAGCCATCTAAGAGCGAGAGAGCAGATGAACTCTCCAGTGTACGTCAACTCCTGAAGTACTGGGACAAGCTGATTATCCGTGATGGTGTGCTGTGCAAGGTGAGGAGGGATGGCAACATGAACAGGCGTCTTTTTCTGGTTGTGGTGCCTAACTCCCTTAAAGCACAAGTTCTGAATGGAGTACATGACGCAGCTGGTCACCAGGGGAAGAGCCGAACGCTGGCGCTAGCAAGGCAGAGATTCTTCTGGGTTGGAATGAAGCGAGATGTCAACGACCATGTGAAGAACTGTCATCGCTGTGTTGTGGGGAAGACCCCAGAGCCCAATGCCTGTGCTCCATTGGAGAATATCCGCACATCAGAGCCGATGGAATTGGTCTGCATCGACTTTTGGTCTGTGGAGGTCAGTGATGGCAGGTCTATGGACGTGCTGGTTGTAACGGATCACTTTTCCAAGATGGCCTATGCATTCCCGTGCAAGAATCAGTCTGCCAAACAAGTAGCTCAAAGACTCTGGAATGACTTCTTTCTCATCTATGGCTTTCCAAAGAGGATTCACTCTGACCAAGGAGCAAATTTCGAAAGCAAGTTGATCAAGGAACTGTTGTCTCTGTCAGGTGTCGAAAAGTCACACACAACACCGTATCACCCCATGGGCAATGGCGTTGCTGAAAGATTCAACAGAACCCTTGGATCCATGATAAGAACTTTGCCTCCAAAGTCTAAAGCCAAGTGGCCTCAGATGTTATAGCTTCTCACCTTCTGTTACAACTGCACAGAGCATGAAACAACTGGCTTTGCACCTTTCTATCTCATGTTTGGTAGAGTCCCCCATCTCCCAGTTGACATCCTGTTTCAGAGCGTCCTCTCTGATCAAGTGGTGGTGGACCACAGTGAGTTTGTTTCCCGTCTGAAGAAAGACCTGCATGAAGCGGTGCAGATAGCACAGAGACACAGTCAGAAAGAACAGACTCGACATGCCAGGCTCTACAACAGGAAAGTCAAAGGCTCATCACTTGCCATTGGAGACAGAGTGCTCATCGCAAACAGAGGTGAAAGAGGTAAAAAGAAGGTAGCTGACAAATGGGAATCTTCTCCATATGAAGTTTTGGCTGTGAATCCTGACATAAATGTTTACAAGATCAACGACATCAACTCTGACAGAGTAAGGGTAGTCCATAGAAATCTGCTGCTCCCTGTTGACTTCTTATCACTGGACAATGTGCAGGATCACCAGTCCAGTGACAGTAATGATGCGGTTCCTGAGGTCAACCCTCCAGATGAGGAAAACGGTGTAGGTGATTGGACTGCTCACTGGGTGCACACTAGCCCTGACGACTTTGAGTTGCAGGAGTCTCACCACACAGAAGTGCCAGACATGTCCGATTGTGTGCTGGACCCAGGTGACTCAGCGAGTGGCATTGCAGGTGAAGAGTGCGATCGGTACAGTGATGCTTTCCCTGTGAGTAATGACCCACAAGCAGCTGAACCTCACCCAGTAGTCCCCACCCATGAAGACACCATGTCAGATGAGCCTGCTGTATGCACTCAACCCCAGAGCTTTGAGAAAGCTGTTGCTCAGACCAGGCGAGGCAGAGCTATCAAACCTCCTAAAAGACTCATGTGAGATGAATGAACAAGCTCTTGACACTTCAGAGTCCACAGTGAACTCTTTCTTTTCTCTAGTTAAAAGCTTGTTAAGTTGAACACTTAGTATTAGATGTCATTTATAGTCAGGTGACACAGGATACAGTTAGAAGTGTCAGACACAGAGGGGTTTTTTTAGCGTTGTTTGAGGTGTAACAGGCATCTCTAGAGTCTACTTTTAGTCTGGGATATGGCGCCATTCCATTCTTTAAGTACTCCCTAGTTGGAGAGTTTCTAGCTTTTCATACTCTAGTGACGCACAAGTCTTTCTTCTTCTCTCTTCATAGTCATGTCAGAGATTTGTCTTTCTCTTTTCTTGAGATCTTTACGGTACGCCCCCAATTTAGCAGGATTTAAAGGGGGTGTATGTAACAGAGTTAATAAATAGTTATTTGTATTTTGCATTAAATCCTGCATAAATGGGTCAAGACTCTTATTTTGTAGCCTTTCTGTACAGTTTTGCATTGTGGGTGTTTTGCAGCAGGAAGAGCTTTACCCTGCTGCAGGTGGGTTGGGATAATGTGGGTTCTAGAGAAAAGTTATTAAGTCATATTTACACTGAATTATTTTAATCAAACAATCCCCTGATAAAGTATTAAGTTTCAAGTTTATTTGTATAGTGCTTTTAACAATAAACATTGTCACAAAGCAGCTTTACAGAATTTGAACGACTTAAAACATGAGCTAATTTTATCCCTAATCTATCCCCAATGAGCAAGCCTGTGGCGACGGTGGCAAGGAAAAACTCCCTCAAACGACATGAGGAAGAAACCTCGAGAGGAACCAGACTCAAAAGGGAACCCATCCTCATTTGGGCAACAACAGACAGCCTGACTATAATATTAACAGTTTTAACAGGTATAACCCTCAACTGTCCTCATGGGGCCGTCCTTCACAGGAGCGGTGCGATAAAACTCCGACCAGACACAGGGCACCAGGATGGATCAAGCAGGTCCGAGGGGCAGAAGAGGCCAGCATCTCAATCCCAGGATCAACATGTAACTCAGAGGGACAGATTGGGGGGGGGGGAGAGATTATGTATTATGTTTTAGGTCACTTATAAATCGCATTTGTGTGATGTTTTACACTGTATTGTTGTTTTTATTTCGTTTTGCATTTTCATTTGACCTTGAACCACGTTTGTCTTGATAAGTGCGATTTGTAATAGGACATTTATTCTGTTTAGGCAGACTCCACGTGTTCCCAACCCTCATTGTTTGTTTTTATTTTGATGACCCTTGTGCAGGTTACCAATCAGATTTATAGTTTAGTTTGTTTATTCTGTGAACGTTCTAAGTTTATCTCGTGGCTCTGCTAGCATTCGCGATCTTGAATGTGACTAGCCTGGAACGTTTTGACGGCATTCTTAGCTGCAGTACCAGTAGCGGCCACACGAGTGTACGAGCGCTGTTTTGCGCATTGTTATAATGGAAATGGATGAAGCAATGTTTTTCCTGTATGTTGTATGTCAGATTAGTTTCTTTTGGAATAGTTTACAGATCTGTATATTTTTCTGTATTTATGCATCGCCCTATATGATTACAATTTGAGAATTTATATAGATCAGAGATAGAACTTAAGTATTTCGTTCATTGCATTCACACTCATACATCCACATTCATGTTTTATAATACATTTTTCCCTTTTGGAATTTTTGTTTATTTCAATAACACACCTTATACTAGTAGAAACTGTAATGACGTAATTTTATTAAGTTTAGTAAAGTTCGCATGCAAGTATAAAGTGTATAGCAGCAGGAAGAGCTTTACCCTGCTGCAGGCGGACTCCACGTGTTCCCAACCCTCATTGTTTTTATTTTGATGACCCTTGTGCAGACTTATGCAGAGAATAAACAGCTTCATTATCCATCTGGGAGTCTTCTTTCAACACAACACAACGCAGAAGCAAGGTCCAGTAACCTGGGTGCCAGACACAGAAGCCAGTAACACGTATAAAGTACAACCCTGATTCCAAAAAAAGTTGGGACAAAGTACAATTTGTAAATAAAAACGGAATGCAATGATGTGGAAGTTTCAAAATTACATATTTTATTCAGAATAGAACATAGATGACATATCAAATGTTTAAATTGAGAAAATGTATAATTTAAAGAGAAAAATTAGGTGATTTTAAATTTCATGACAACAACACATCTCAAAGTTGGGACAAGGCCATGTTTACCACTGTGAGACATCCCCTTTTCTCTTTACAACAGTCTGTAAACGTCTGGGGACTGAGGAGACAAGTTGCTCAAGTTTAGGGATAGGAATGTTAACCCATTCTTGTCTAATATAGGATTCTAGTTGCTCAACTGTCTTAGGTCTTTTTTGTCGTATCTTCCGTTTTATGATGCGCCAAATGTTTTCTATGGGTGAAAGATCTGGACTGCAGGCTGGCCAGTTCAGTACCCGGACCCTTCTTCTATGCAGCCATGATGCTGTAATTGATGCAGTATGTGGTTTGGCATTGTCATGTTGGAAAATGCAAGGGCTTCCCTGAAAGAGACGTCGTCTGGATGGGAGCATATGTTGCTCTAGAACCTGGATATACCTTTCAGCATTGATGGTGTCTTTCCAGATGTGTAAGCTGCCCATGCCACACGCACTAATGCAACCCCATACCATCAGAGATGCAGGCTTGTGAACTGAGCGCTGATAACAACTTGGGTCGTCCTTCTCCTCTTTAGTCCGAATGACACGGCGTCCCTGATTTCCATAAAGAACTTCAAATTTTGATTCGTCTGACCACAGAACAGTTTTCCACTTTGCCACAGTCCATTTTAAATGAGCCTTGGCCCAGAGAAGACGTCTGCACTTCTGGATCATGTTTAGATACGGCTTCTTCTTTGAACTATAGAGTTTTAGCTGGCAACGGCGGATGGCACGGTGAATTGTGTTCACAGATAATGTTCTCTGGAAATATTCCTGAGCCCATTTTGTGATTTCCAATACAGAAGCATGCCTGTATGTGATGCAGTGCCATCTAAGGGCCCGAAGATCACGGGCACCCAGTATGGTTTTCCGGCCTTGACCCTTACGTACAGAGATTCTTCCAGGTTCTCTGAATCTTTTGATGATATTATGCACTGTAGACGATGATATGTTCAAACGCTTTGCAGTTTTACACTGTTGAACTTCTTTCTGATATTGCTTCACTATTTGTCGGAGCAAAATTAGGGGGATTGGTGATCCTCTTCCCATCTTTACGTTTGAGAGCCGCTGCCACTCCAAGATGCTCTTTTTATACCCAGTCATGTTAATGACCTATTGCCAAGTGACCTAATGAGTTGCAATTTGGTCCTCCAGCTGTTCCTTTTTTGTACCTTTAACTTTTCCAGCCTCTTATTGCGCCTGTCCCAACTTTTTTGAGATGTGTTGCTGTCATGAAATTTCAAATGAGCCAATATTTGGCATGAAATTTCAAAATGTCTCACTTTCGACATTTGATACGTACGTTGTCTACGGTATGTTCTATTGTGGATACAATATCAGTTTTTAAGATTTGTAAATTATTGCATTCCGTTTTTATTTACAATTTGTACTTTGTCCCAACTTTTTTGGAATTGGGGTTGTAGACATCTTGTGAACATCCATCCCATCCATTATCTGTAGCCATTTATCCTGTTCTACAGGGTCGCAGGCAAGCTGGAGCCTATCCCAGCTGACTATGGACGAGAGGCGGGGTACACCCTGGACAAGTTGCCAGGTTATTGCAGGGCTGACACACAGAGACAAACAACCATTCACACTTACGGTCAATTTAGAGCCACCAATTAGCCTAACCTGCATGTCTTTGGACTGTGGGGGAAAATGGAGCACCCGGAGGGGACCCACGCGGACAACATGCAAACTCCACACAGAAAGGCCCTCGTCGGCCGCTGGGCTCGAACCCACTGTGAGGCGACAGTGCTAACCACTACACCACCATACCGCCCCGACATCTTGTGAACATGTTAGCTCAAATACGCTCAGGTTTAAAGGGTTAAAAAGTAGCACAAGTCATAGAACTTGTAAATTGACACTTCTTATCTGACAAGGTGAACATGTTCAAGTGTATAGTGAAGGGAAATAAGTACTGAGACACTTTTGTTTGTTATTTATTTAATTTACTTTCAGTGCATAGAGTTTATCCACTTCAAATAATGGCCACATTTATCAAAAATCTGACACATAATGGTCCTCATTTATCAATCTAGCATAGAAACTAGAGCAAGTGTAGAAATCATCAAACGACAGTGTTCAAGTGTGATTCATGAAACGTTTGTATTTCACCAATTACAGTCTGAGAATGATCAAGAATTTATAAACGTAGTGGCTGAAAATCGTCATTTAAATAATCATGCCCTTAAATGTTCTTGGTTTAGAGGCCGCACCTCCAGGCTTTACGACGTGGAAGAGAAACTTCCATTCTCTACCCTCAAAATAGAAGCTCTAACTTTGTATGGCCAAGTGAATAAATTATTTTTTATTTCGAAGCCTGAAAAGTGGCACCATAGGAAGTCAGAAAGTGCAGTATGGAAAAAAAAATCACTGCTGCAGTCAGCTGTCAACAATCAAACTCCAGCTGACGTTTTAATATTTAATTTATACATCAGTGATATGAATAGACTATGAACTGTATATAATAGTAGTCTAAGAGAATAGGTTATATTGAAAATCTTTATAGGTGAAGAAAAAAATGGTCAGATCTCAAACCCGTCAAAATTACACGGTTGTAGAGTTTCTTTAGTTCCTGAGTTGAATAATGTTCTAGATCAATCACAGCCAGGCATCAGTGGTGTTCAGCCTTCGGCTAGACAAAACCAGCCTGGAGCCGCCCCACAAAGCCAGGCAACAGTGAGCTGAGAGAGAGAGAGAGAGAGAGCATATCCTCTGTACCCTGTGCTGCCACACCACCACCGTGGATTCCTTGGGAGATGAAAGCAACTTAATAGTCACTTGTCACTCTTCATAAAAAAAAAAATCTCTGTGCTCCTGATAAACCCATTTGCATCTTACAGATGTATAGAGATGTGCGACTGCTAGGATTTGATTATTGGTAAAGCTCTTGTGGCTGATGACTGAATAAGCATCTAACTTATCACATTGCAAATCATTTTGCCTACCAGTTACTTTTAATTGCTTAATTTTATTTGTAATTATGTCACCAGTAACCTACAGTAGACTAACAAGTAGGCTATCTTAAACTGAAAGAGAAATTAATCTTACAACAAAAAATTACAATTTGAAAATACTTACTTATTTAGCCCATGTTAAGTATATATATATAAGCACTACCTAAAAGTGGAGCTCCTGATGAGTGTAAAATGTGTTAATAAATAATCCCACTTTTTTTTTTTTTTAAGCAAATTAAAAATAAGTGCTGGATAAAATGTCAATAAGGATACAAATTTCCTTGTCCGGTGACCAAGTGTTTATGAGATACATTGCCTTCGACTTACAATCAGGTACCCTGTGGTGGTACACCTACATCGTTCGTACAACCCCGATTCCAAAAAAGTTGGGACAAAGTACAAATTGTAAATAAAAACGGAATGCAATAATTTACAAATCTCAAAAACTGATATTATATTCACAATAGAACATAGACAACATATCAAATGTCGAAAGTGAGACATTTTGAAATTTCATGCCAAATATTGGTTCATTTGAAATTTCATGACAGCAACACATCTCAAAAAAGTTGGGACAGGGGCAATAAGAGGCTGGGAAAGTTAAAGGTACAAAAAAGGAACAGCTGGAGGACCAAATTGCAACTCATAGGTTACTTGGCAATAGGTCATTAACATGACTGGGTATAAAAAGAGCATCTTGGAGTGACAGCGGCTCTCAGAAGTAAAGATGGGAAGAGGATCACCAATCCCCCTAATTCTGCGCCGACAAATAGTGAAGCAGTATCAGAAAGGAGTTCAACAGTGTAAAATTGCAAAGCGTTTGAACATATCATCATCTACAGTGTATAATATCATCAAAAGATTCAGAGAATCTGGAAGAATCTCTGTGCATAAGGGTCAAGGCCGGAAAACCATACTGGGTGCCCGTGATCTTCGGGCCCTTAGATGGCACTGCATCACATATAGGCATGCTTCTGTATTGGAAATCACAAAATGGGCTCAGGAATATTTCCAGAGAACATTATCTGTGAACACAATTCACCGTGCCATCCACCGTTGCCAGCTAAAACTGTATAGTTCAAAGAAGAAGCCGTATCTAAACATGATCCAGAAGCGCAGACGTCTTCTCTGGGCCAAGGCTCATTTAAAATGGACTGTGGCAAAGTGGAAAACTGTTCTGTGGTCAGACGAATCAAAATTTGAAGTTCTTTATGGAAATCAGGGACGCCGTGTCATTTGGACTAAAGAGGAGAAGGACGACCCAAGTTGTTATTAGCACTCAGTTCACAAGCCTGCATCTCTGATGGTATGGGGTTGCATTAGTGCGTGTGGCATGGGCAGCTTACACATCTGGAAAGACACCATCAATGCTGAAAGGTATATCCAGGTTCTAGAGCAACATATGCTCCCATCCAGATGATGTCTCTTTCAGGGAAGACCTTGCATTTTCCAACATGACAATGCCAAACCACATACTGCATCAATTACAGCATCATGGCTGTGTAGAAGAAGGGTCCGGGTACTGAACTGGCCAGCCTGCAGTCCAGATCTTTCACCCATAGAAAACATTTGGCGCATCATAAAACGGAAGATATGACAAAAAAGACCTAAGACAGTTGAGCAACTAGAATCCTACATTAGACAAGAATGGGTTAACATTCCTATCTCTAAACTTGAGCAACTTGTCTCCTCAGTCCTCAGACGTTTACAGACTGTTGTAAAGAGAAAAGGGGATGTCTCACAGTGGTAAACATGGCCTTGTCCCAACTTTTTTGAGATGTGTTGTTGTCATGAAATTTAAAATCACCTAATTTTTCTCTTTAAATGATACATTTTCTCAATTTAAACATTTGATATGTCATCTATGTTCTATTCTGAATTAAATATGGAATTTTGAAACTTCCACATCATTGCATTCCATTTTTATTTACAAATTGTACTTTGTCCCAACTTTTTTGGAATCGGGGTTGTATGTCCAGACGTTGTACGGTTGCAAAAACCATCAAAAATCAGGTTGATGCATTATCATATTCTCTTAAGTATAAGCTTCACTATGCAATAACATAGCTGATGTAGGACTTTATAAAATATAATATTTTGCCATATGTGAAATATTTTTAAGTGATATATGCTTAGATACCAGTCAGAATATACAGTGTCTTGCAAAAGTATCCCCCCCCCCCCCCCCCCCCTTTGGTGTTTGTCCTGTTTTGTCGCGTTACAAACTGGAATTAAAATGGATTTTGGAGGGTTAGCACCATTTGATTTACACAACATGCCTACCATTTTAAAGAAGCAAATTGTTTTGTTGTTTTTTATTGTGACGCAAACAATAATTAAGATGAAAAAACAGAAATCTGGAGTGTGCATAGGTATTCACCCCCCAAAGTCAATACTTTGCAGAGCCACATTTTGCTGCAATTACAGCTGCAAGTCTCTTGGGGTATGTCTCTATTAGCTTAGCACATCCAGCCACTGGGATTTTTGCCCATTCCTCAAGGCAAAACTGCTCCAACTCCTTGAAGTTCGATGGGTTGCGTTGGTGTACAGCAATCTTCAAGTTATGCCACAGATTCTCAACTGGATTGAGGTCTGGGCTTTAAGGCCATTCCAAGACATTTAAATGTTTCCCTTTAAACCACTCCAGTGTAGCTTTAGCATTTAGGGGGATGAATACTTTTGCAAGACACTGTATGTTCTTATAACAGTTGTCCACTTAGCCAGATTTATATGCGCTGACTCAAAATTTGCGTACACAAGGTGAGACTTGATCGTAGCCTCCGCTCACATCCACATTGATAAATGCTGAGCTTTGCGTGGAAAAGACCGTATGGCCAATTTTCTGTTGTATGTTCACTGCGTAAATGAGGGCCAATGTTTTTTGACTTTGTATGTATAAGTATAGGCGGCACAGTGGTGTAGTGGTTAGCGCTGTCGCCTCACAGCAAGAAGGTCCTGGGTTTGAGCCCCGGGGTCGGCGAGGGCCTTTCTGTGTGGAGTTTGCATGTTCTCCCCGTGTCCGCGTGGGTTTCCTCCGGGTGCTCCGGTTTCCCCCACAGTCCAAAGACATGCAGGTTAGGTTAACTGGTGACTCTAAATTGACCGTAGGTGTGAGTGTGAATGGTTGTCTGTGTCTATGTGTCAGCCCTGTGATGACCTGGCGACTTGTCCAGGGTGTACCCCGCCTTTCGCCCGTAGTCAGCTGGGATAGGCTCCAGCTTGCCTGCGACCCTGTAGAAGGATAAAGCAGCTAGAGATAATGTGATGTGATGTGATGTATAAGTATGAACAAGAACATCCAGTATGTCTTCATTAGCACAAGCAAGATTTGGTTAATAAATGAAATTGATACAGAGAAACGTATTCAGACATTAGTCCTTTGTTGCAAAGCTGTTGTTCTCAGTTACAGCTTTGAGACATCTATGTTAAGATGTAATTAGCTTTTTGCAGCACTGTGGTTCAATTTTCACATATTCCTTTTGGCAAATAATTTCATTCCCCAAGGTTATCAGGGTCCTTCTGATGGAATTGCAATTTCAAAATCCCCCATAAAGTTTCAATGGGATTTAAGCAAGGCCTTCTTGAGTTCTTTTGGCTGTATTTTTGTTGCCATTGTCTTGCTGAACCCTCCATGATCTTCCCAGATTTAGTCCCTTGGCCAATGAGATTAAATTCTCCTCTAATATGTCCCAACCCATTGCTCCATTCCTGTTTCCTTTGATAATGCGTAATGCCCCAGTAATGTTAGGAATGAAGCAGTCCCATATCATGATGCCTACACCTCTGGACTTCACTGGTGTTCTTTGGATTATTTGCACAACCCTTCGTTCTTCAAACATGAGTTCCAAATTTCAGAATGTCACAACAGCAAGACATTTATATTGATTTGTCTTGTAAACATGATGAACACAATCCAATTTGAACCTAGTGTTAATATCCTATGTGTAATATGGACATACTGGCCTGGATCATTGTGGTGAATAATTATGCTCAGAACATTCTCGGGGCCACAACTGAGGGTGTTTAATATTTCATTTTGAATAGTGCTTATGAATGAAAGCAGTTTATTCTGTGCCACTGGAAAGAAACTACAGAGCGTGGTAAATTGGCTGCTGGCTATGAATTATTATCCACGCTACTGGGTTGTTTGTGAAAAATCATAAGGGGGAAACAATAACTGGATTAGAAAGCCTGTAAAAGTTTTTTTTTCTTTTTTCATCTTTCTTTCTTCTACAGTACTGCATCATTCATACATTTCTATTTATTCAGTTGGCACTTGAGCCAAGGAAGAGTGAATCCAAGACAGAGCCCAGTCCAAGCAAAGAGATGAGCAGTTGAGTGTTAGCAGCAAAACAGTTGCACTCTACATTACAGGCGTTTAGTAGACACTCTTATCCAGAGCGATGTACAACATACCCAGAACAGCCTGGGGAGCAATTGGGGGTTAGGTGCCTTGCTCAGGGGCACTTCAGCCATTCCTGCTGGTCTAAGGAATCAAACCGGCAACCCTTTGGTCCCAAAGCTGCTTCTCTAACCAATAGGCCTTTACTTACTTAATCCTCTTCATCCCTACTGGGACATAAGGCCACAACCAAAAGGCCATGGCTTCCCATTACTCTAATAATCACAACCTTGTGGTCAGTGGAATAGAACCTAAAATACCATCTAGTACTGGTTGCTAGTTTATTAGATTCACCATATGTACTGGCATTCTCAATTCATCTCATCTCATTATCTCTAGCCGCTTTATCCTTCTACAGGGTCGCAGGCAAGCTGGAGCCTATCCCAGCTGACTACGGGCGAAAGGCGGGGTACACCCTGGACAAGTCGCCAGGTCATCACAGGGCTGACACATAGACACAGACAACCATTCACACTCACATTCACACCTACGGTCAATTTAGAGTCACCAGTTAACCTAACCTGCATGTCTTTGGACTGTGGGGGAAACCGGAGCACCCGGAGGAAACCCACGCGGACACGGGGAGAACATGCAAACTCCACACAGAAAGGCCCTCGTCGGCCCCGGGGCTCAAACCCAGGACCTTCTTGCTGTGAGGCGACAGCGCTAACCACTACACCACCGTGCCGCCCTGCATTCTCAATTATTTTCTTTAATATACAATTACATAGAGTTGTTCATATATTGTTCATATATAATGATCTGGGTGGCAGATCATTCTCAGCATAGCAGTCGCACTCGAAGAAGAAGCCTTTATTTGTCACATGTACAGTGAAATTCCTCCTCTGCACTTAACCCAAGTAGTGAACACACATGCAAGCAATCAGCACACACACATACTCAGAGCAGTGGGCAGCTATGCTACAGCTGCCGAGGGAGCAATTGAGGGTTAGGTGCCTTGCTCAAGGGCACTTCAGCCATGATACAGAAGCTCACATTTTTCCTGCCAATCCCAGGAATCGAACTGGCAACCCTTTGGGCTCAAGGCTGCTTCGCTAACCTTCAAGCCATAGCTGCCCTCAACAAGTGTCCACTATGTAGTGTACGTGGTGCTGCTACAAGTGCAGGATTTTTAAAAAGCGTGAATTGCTTCCTACTTTATTAGATGCATCTGCCTTGTTGATCCACCATGTAGGTGCACAGTTATAGATGAAGGATCTTTTTCGACACGTATACAGTACATGTGTCCAGCATTTGCTTCTTTAGCTTTGCACAGAAACTACAACTCTAATGTAGCTAACAATAATCGAAGTCTACCTCACTGAAAACCTTTTTGGTACGTTTATGCCGCAAATCTTAAACAAAATACTTGCATCAAACAGCATTATTAGGCTATGTAATCCATCCATCCACCTATTATCTAGACCGCTTATCCATCATGGGCCAAGCTAGAGTAAATCCCAGCTGAGTTTGGGCGAGAGGTGGGGTACACCCAGGGCAGGTCGCTAATCTATTGCAAGGTTCACACAAAAATGAACAACCATTCATGCTCACAGGCAATTTAGAGTAGCCAGCTGACCTAATCCACATGTCTTTGGACTATGGGGGAAACCAGAGCACCCAGAGGAAACCCTTGCAGGTACAAGGAGAACATGCAAACTGCACACAGAAAGGCCCCAGGTTCAAACCTGGAACTTCTTGCTTTGAGGCAGAGGTGGAAAGTAACGAATTACATTACTCGCGTTACTGTACTTGAGTAGCTTTTTTGTGTACTTATACTTTTTCAAGTAATTTTTAAAGAGTGTACTTTTACTTAAGTATGTTTTCTTTTAAGTAGTGTACTTCGGTACATTTTACATTACAACCGTTACTGAGTAAAAAATAAATAAATAAAAAATAAAAAAAGGCTAAAACGGAGAAGGGGAAATGCGTTCTGGAAATGAATCATGGGAAGGACAGTTGTCGCGCGCGCGAGTCTCACGCGGACATGCACCGGCGCTTTAAGGGGGGGGGGGGCCTTCGGGGGGCTCAAGCCCCTGGGCCACAGCCAATCAGGGGCCTTGTAATATTAATAAAATAATAAACTGTCGGAATCGTGGGCCTACATTAATGTACGGATAGAAATAAGGTTAGAAATAAATGAGCGCACAGTAGCCTGCTGTAAGAGACATGGTGGATGTGGTTTGCGAAACGAACACCCACAACTGTACCAGAATAAAATGGAACAAAATGTAACGTCACGCACGAAAGCGCGCCAAAGACTGCAGACTACTGAGACACAAATTTAGAGGCTTTGAAAGATGAAGCGTTCACATGTTAGCGGGGCGCATAAAAGGAAAAAAAGAGAGAGATGCAGGTAATGATAGAATTGTTGCCTAAAGTCACAGACTTTTTAAGGTAAGGATCACCAATCTGTTCAGAATATCAGCTACTTATCAGTTATCAGCCTACCAGCAGCTAGGCTATGTGCAGCTAGGCTAGATATGCCTGATCTGTCCAACAGTAAAATAAATCAGTTGTGATTTGAATACGTGTCGTGTGATTTGAGTTATAATCCTGTTAGTATAATAGCATATTTCGATGGGGATAATAAAATGTCTAAAACGGCATCTACTGAAGAAATTGATGAAAAGATTGTAGCCTATAATTTTCACAGTTCGGGCAGCAGACAGAGTAAGCATACTGAGGGGAATAGCAATACAAAGCTAGCGCATATCCACATTTCTCGCTAGCTGTGTTGGGTGTGTTGTTAACCCGTGTGGATTTAAGTGAAATACTTGAGAAGTTCTGTGGTCAAGACAATGTTTTAAGGTAAGGACGCTTGATTATTAATGTTTGCCCGCCGTGGCTTGTTGTTGACGAAAGGCCCACATGATTTTGCCTTATGCAGCTACTGCTAGTGTCATGCTTTGAACTAGGTTAAGCTCATTTGCGCTAAAGGATGGGTTTATTGAAGGACTTTGATGTAGCTAGTTTCTTTTTAAAAAATCTTATGCTCAAAACAGTATGCCCTTGTTCATCATGTTTAACTTTTTTCTTGATGGAGTGCGTGAAATATTGTTGCAAGTGGTATTTCGATGCAGTCATGTCAAAAAGGCAGTTGAATGCATGGTCTTATTCAAGGAGAAGGAAGACTTGCATGATGCTTGAACATAGATCAGTAAAATAGACCCTAGTAGGACTTGGTTTCGTGTATTTCAGTCTATAGAGTTATGAGTTTGGCCACTGTCCATGGTGTTTACGTTTCATGTGGCCACCGAGCCAAGTACCTTCATCATCATCATCATCATCATCATGTTCCCCTGTCAAAAGTTAAACTCTCTAGGGGTGCTTCTGCTGTAGCAGTTGCAGCAGTTGCTCAAAGTTTGATTTGTCCATCATCATACGTCTTATCTGTTGGGTGTCTATGCCCAGCAGATTTTCCCATTTCGTCCATTTGTAACCATTTTTGTCAAACAGGAGCTGCTTTTGCACTTGGTTATTGCCCATCCGGCAAACGTGAGCAATATATTTTAGTTGTTGTACGTAAAAGGATAGTTTTATATCCTGGGTTCCTGTCAGTTTCCGGAGGTCAGCATTGGACACCTTGTAGCTCCAGGCTATATCTTCATTTGTAGTGTTCTTTTGGTCAGGGGCAATTTCGTTTATATCCACCTTTAATCATTTTCCTTAGGAAGCCGTGCCACACTACCTCAATTTTGTGAATTTCACTGGATGATAGTTGCCATGCCTGTGTGCTGTACAGGAGGCGAGATCGAACGCATGCCACTAGGAACTTTATACGGGTTTTTAGTAGTATTCGGTGGTCGGTTAGAACGTGTTTCAGTTCATTCCATTTCATGAATCCAGCACTTATCCTAGCATGCAGGAAGTGTGAGGATTCATTACAGTTGCTGACATTATAACCAAGATATTTAAAGGTGCGGACGTTTTTAATATTAGTGCCGCCAAGGGAAATGATACTTGGTTTACATTTGATATCCTCACTGACGTTAAAAGCCATTGTTTCTGTTTTGACATATGATATTTGTAAACCAAAGCAGGTGTAGGTCTTATCATACAACTGAAGAATACTCTGAAGCTCCTCGATGGATCCAGCGAGTATGGCCTGATCATCTGCGTATAGAATCTCTGTTATGCAACCCTCTCCTGATGCTCGTGCTTTCGTACGCATTTCTCTTGTGGATACCTCATTTGGAATGCAATATCTGAACTTGAAGCCTGTATCTGGGTACAGTTTTGATATCTCATGCTGTGCAATCCTGACAACAAAGTCCATATAGATATTAAAAACTGATGGCAATTCTAGGGCACCTTGTCTTGCAGTGAATGTTTGTTTTCATGCTGCCGAGCTATTTTTATGTATTTTATTTTTTAAAAGGACTTGTCTGTAGGTGTGTGTATTTTATGTTTACAACACATAGGTCTACAGCGCACGTGCGCTTGTGTGGTTATCTCTGGCCATGCCCCTGCGTGAAAGTTACGCAGTATCACTGTCCTGTCCGTGGCAATAATCAGAACCGGCTCTGTAATGATAATGTGCGCATTCTTCTCTCCCTCTGTGGTTGGATGTGTTGAGCGATGTGAGCGTGGGCCTTGCGCAGCTACACTGAGCCAAACATAACCTATCGTAGGCTTCTAGGCTAATTACGCGCTTACACTGTAAATGCTTGACACGTATTGCAAATAAAATAAGAGTGTTTTCCTGGCCAACGGTAAGGGTAGGGTTGACAGGTAGCCTATGAGGGGCCTAGCCCCTGGGCCACGGGTGTTGATAAAGCACCCCTGCGGACATGGAGGAGACCGAGGAACCTGTGGTGGACGACCCTGCAGAAAACGCAATTTCTTCCAGTAATGAAGTGCACCCCTGGCCCTACATACGTGATCACTTCAGCTTCGTAGAGAAAAGGGGTGACAGTTTCATTATGCAATGCAGATTATGTGTGCCCAAGAAGACAACCATTGCGGCATACAAAAATTCAACGTCTAATCTGCGCAAGCATGTTGAGGTAAGTATTGTCATTAATCACGGGCGCAGATAGAGGGTGGGACGGGTGGGATTCGTCCCACCCAGATTTAAATTCACCTCGTTCGGTCCCCCGCACTTATAGGGAGGAAAAAACGTCTATGCTGTCTTTCTTTGCATAAGGCAAACCTCACGGAAAAATCAAAAGACTAATTACCATTCGGTTTATTGAGGTGCACAGCAGTGTATACATAGTTGCAACAACTCACATAAAACAAAACAAAGACTGATATTCGGTTGGTTGAGCTGCGCAGACTGCACAGGTTGCGAGCTCGAGCTTGGTTGCTATGGTTACCCACAACAAGTTTGACAGGCATATCGGGGTTGGGGTTGGTTTGCTGGCAGCTTTGTCCCCCCCAGTTTTTTGTCCCTCCCAGTTCAAAAAACATATCTGCGCCCCTGATCATAATGTTTCCTTTCCATAGTAAAACCGACAATAGGCTGGTTATATTCCAAAAATAGTGGATGGCATTGCTAATGTTGAAGTAGCAACCTGTTGGTACTGTAACATAACGGTAACTAGTCTGTTATTCGGTTGGCTAATCATGCAAGCAAGTTAGCTCGCCAACCTGACGTGATCAGTCCTCCTACCATTCTACATCCAACAGGCCAGAAAGGAATACTAAGCAAAACAAATAATGTTTGAATTGAATTGTTCAATAACACACAGTGCACACAGGCAAGCTACGAGATTTCAGTGCAACATTTCACTTTCATATTTCGTGTACAATGCTTTGTGTGTGGTCAGGGCGATGTAAACGACATGACTGTGTGTATTGACCTTTTTTGTTTGTCTCAGTTTTAATGCAGCATTATCCTAAGCATTCAATTTGATACACTTCCTTTAAATAAAACATCTGGGTTGAGATGTACATATATCCTTGTTTCCTCTTCTTTTTCATTTTTGCACAACACAATGGAGGCAGAAAACACCCATTGTTAAAAGTAACGTTTTACTTTTACTCAAAGTACATTTTAAATGATCTACTTTTTACTTTTACTTGAGTAGATTTTTTGTCTGGTAACTTTACTTGTACTTAAGTAAAATTTCATCAGAGTAACAGTACTTGTACTTGAGTATAACATTTTAGTACTCTTTCCACCTCTGCTTTGAGGCAACGGTGCTCACCACTGCACCACCCAGGCTATGTAATCAAATTTTTAATTTGGGTGTAAATTGAATTGAACTTTCTGTATTGCAGAGATCAATCCATCCATTATCCATAACCGCTTATCCTGTGCAGGGTCGCGGGTAAGCTGGAGCCTATCCCAGCTGACTATGGGTGAGAGGTGGGGTACACCCTGGACAAGTCACCAGGTCATCGCAGGGCTGACACATAGAGACAAACAACCATTCACACTCACATTCACACCCAGGGCCGCTGACAGCTTTGGCTGGGCCCGGGACAAAATGCTCTGAATGGGCCCTCCCCGGGCCAACCCCCCCCCACACACACACCCACCTCTCTTATCCCAGTCTCTACTCACTCCAACCCTTAAATGACAGGTATTCAAAAACCATTCAACCGGTCAACAACCATTTCATTTTAGCATTTCAACATTTTTACAGTTTTAACATTTTAACATTTCCTTAGTCTGCAACTATTCAGGTGCGAAATGCAATGCGCCGGACTTTTGTTGTGCGTGCGTGCGTACTGTCCAGTGTGAAAAGCAGAGAAGAACACACCGCTCGAGAAACGGCGGGATATGATTGCGGGCTAATGTGAATATTCTTAGCTTCAATCAGATATATGAAACACAATGTTATTAAGCCGTTGTGGTTATGAAATGATTCAATGCCCTGTGCGTTTGATATGGTGTTCAGTGTGACTTGCTCTCCCCTCGTTTGTAACATGAATTGCGTGCCGCACGTGCCTTGGTTGGGGTTACTTTACGGGGCTGGAAAAAGTTGGCTGTGTCTTACCCAGTGATGGGAATAACGGCCTTAGAAATAAACGGCTTTACTAACGGCGTTACTTTTTTTAGTAATGAGTAATCTAACTAATTACTTTTTACATCGTTATAACGCCGTTCCCGTTACTTACAATAAAATACTATGCGTTACTTTATTAAAGCTGTTCTCATCTGGCACGCTGCTCGTTCAGCCCTTCTTTACTCTGCTTTCGTGTGGGGCGGGGAGACACGAGACAACGGCACAGTAAGCCAATCAGAGTAGATTTGGACAACATACGTAGGTAGGCCACGCCTACTGCACTGCGCGCTCTTTCAATCGGAAGACACAGCGACAGTGAGCAATCAGCCCAGCACTGCGTTTTCACATTGGAAATACAGCCATTACTTTTCATTACTTGAAATAAAAGGCAAGAGTGTTTACGTGCAATGCACATTATGTCGAGGAACAAAGCGTTTGTCCTCGTCAGTGGCCAGTAATTAGTAACATAATTTTAATAACTACAAAAATATATTACATTTGATAGATGTCTTATCTCACATTGTCCCACAAAAATATTAATATAGTGTAGATAACATTACTAATTGGTTCTGTTAAGTGTCCATTTCAGTCATTAAACACATTTAACATTCACTTTTATTATGATTACACTAATTGAATTTGATTTTTTTTGAGGGGGAACAAAATGTAACGGAATAATTACTCATTCATCTCATCTCATTATCTCTAGCCGCTTTATCCTTCTACAGGGTCGCAGGCAAGCTGGAGCCTATCCCAGCTGACTACGGGCGAAAGGCGGGGTACACCCTGGACAAGTCGCCAGGTCATCACAGGGCTGGAATAATTACTTTCCCTGGTAATTAGTTACTTTTATGACAAAGTAACTCCGTTACTAACTCAGTTACTTTTTGGGAAAAGTAACTAGTAACTATAACTAATTACTTTTTGAAAGTAGCGTGCCCAACACTGGATTTACCTGGCTCAGCTGCCCCACTGCCTTTGCTAGTACCTGCTGCATCATCTGAATCTTTTTTAAAATATTTATGCAGTGCAGTGAGCCCCTGAGTCTCTTGGTTTCTTCCTCTCTTTTTCTCTTTTCTTTTCTGTGCTCCTGACTTGTGCATGTTGGCAAATGGCACGCACGCTGATTGTCGAAGCGCTATGATCGAACGATGTCGTTTTTTTTCCCCTTAATCAAAGAGTCAGACCAAACCATTTTCGCAAAAGGGGTGGTAGGGGGTTCTTGACGCCTTTTTCAAAGACAATAAAGGCAAAAGATCTAGAAATCATTTATTGAATGCAAATATAGCACATTTCTCCCCCAAATCAACACATTTTGAAATGAAATAAAATAATCGCAACTTCATGAGAGCCCAGTTCTGGGCCCCCCCTCCATTCCTGGGCCCGGGACAACATACCCGTTTGTCCCCCCCTGTCGGCGGGCCTGTTCACACCTACGGTCAATTTAGAGCCACCAATTAACCTAACCTGCATGTCTTTGGACTGCAGGGGAAACCGGAGCACCCGGAGGAAACCCACGCAGACACGGGGAGAACATGCAAACTCCACACAGAAAGGCCCTTGCTGGCCACTGGGCTCAAACCCAGAACCTTCTTGCTGTGAGGCAACAGTGCTAACCACTACGCCACCGTGCTGCCCTCAATTGCATACAGTACATGGTAAAATTTTACAGACCCCAGACACCACTGTATTAATAATAAGAACTTACAGAGGGTAGAAAACAATACGAGGATCATATCTGAGTGGATTTTGCTTGCTGAGATATTTGGGTTAACTAACACGCCTCCACGATGGTCTGAGCTGTTAAGTGTTTCGGCAGCCAAACACAAGTGCAAATACTATAACAAAGGCAGTGTGCATCACTCACTCACACACACACACACACACACACACACACACACACACACAAAATCACCCTCCCTAACTCCCTGTGGGGCATAGATGACAAAGCCAGCAGGTGTGCACTCCAAGTACCTCTCTCGAAAATGAATACCAGGTAGCAGGAGGAATAATTAATGCATTCTGAGAAGACAAACCTGAAACGTCTCACTTAAATAACACCTGCTCATTTTGAACACGGTTCAAGACCTTATTTTGCAAACAATCAGCACCTTCAGAAAAGATGACGGACGAGAGTTACTGCAATAAACTTTAATGTATGATTATATAAATATATACTTATAATATTTACTTATGTCTTTGACAGAATTTCTGCATAGATCATATTAAGTAAATAAGGTCAGCCTATTTAAAGGTGTTTTATACCATTATACTGTTGAATTCTTGAATGTGAAGTCGCTGATTAATTGTCGATAACTGCAGCACTGACAGGAGTTTCAGCTGTAATTTAAATTATATATATTAATTTGGGCAGCACGGCGGTGTAGTGGTTAGCGCTGTCGCCTCACAGCAAGAAGGTCCTGGGTTCGAGCCCCGTGGCCGGCGAGGGCCTTTCTGTGTGGAGTTTGCATGTTCTCCCCGTGTCCGCATGGGTTTCCTCCGGGTGCTCCGGTTTCCCCCACAGTCCAAAGACATGCAGGTTAGGTTAACTGGTGACTCTAAATTGACCGTAGGTGTGAATGTGAGTGTGAATGGTTGTCTGTGTCTATGTGTCAGCCCTGTGATGACCTGGCGACTTGTCCAGGGTGTACCCCGCCTTTCGCCTGTAGTCAGCTGGGATAGGCTCCAGCTTGCCTGCGACCCTGTAGAACAGGATAAAGCAGCTAGAGATAATGAGATGAGATATATTAATTTGCTCTTTTCAGTAAACTATTATTTCTGTAGAAACAGCTCACTCACAAAGCCTCACAGGAAGCTGCTCCACATAAGGCTATTTACAGTAACAGTTATTCCACAAAATCAAGTCGTACATGAGCTGATAGCTGATGAGGCACATAGCACCGAGTTGGCTATAAGCCATGTACAACGAGATTGAGTGGAATAACTGTTTTACTCTATCCACATTCACTGGATTTTGAGAAATAGAGCATAGCAAATTCAATAAATAAAAACTTTGTACAAAACATCCAACAAAATAATTTCCACTTAGAATGTAAACAAACCAGTGAAATGACAGTAGCAATTTGTGAAAAATGCAATAATAACTAGACAGGGACACTCTAACGAGTGCAAACCCCGCCTTTTCCCCATTAAAATACATTGGGCGAAAATTTCGAAGTTCTGCCATGACCTTGACCTTTGACCTTTGACCTCCAAAATTTAATGGTTTCCTTCCTGGGTGATTGGCAACACATGTACAAAATTTGGTCCAAATCGATCCATTGGTTCTTGAGATATCTTGCAGACACACAGACAGACAGACAGACAGACAGATACACACACACACACAGACTGACGCAGGTGAAAATAATAACCCCTCCGACTACTGTCGGTGGGGTTAATAATTCTTGAAAAATAAAAACAAGATACGTTCTTACCACCAAATACTTTCATTCCATATTTTGTTGCTTTTTTTATTTGTTGGGGTTTTATTTTCAAGTAGAGTTTGTATTTCATCCTCGGTTGGTTCAGCAACACGCGCTGCCATTTTGTTTTTCTCTACTCACAGTATATGAGCTGATATCCTAGTAGTAGAGTAGCCAATCAGAGTACGCGATTGCTCATATCCAGTGAACGTGGATAGAATAATAATGAATGGATTTTTTAAAATGTTGTTGCTTAGCAAAATGTATAATTGTTGATAAGGTGAAGTTAGGAGATGTTTATTTAATATTTACGGAATGAGTGTTGGGCGTCAGCACTTCGTAATTTTCACCACACAAAAATCTTCAAGACAGAGTTTGCAGCTTTCTGGTTTCTCCATAACATAGCAGACTGAGTATTTTTTCTTTTGGTGTTATTATATATAATAAAAATAATAAATAAAATAAAAATATTTGGCCAGAGACTGCTAACACTACACTACAGCAGCAGTTTGAACACCCTGATTGGGGTTTGTTTGCCACCCAGGCCTATACAGGTTTGCATACTGATGTTGAGGTGTATACTTCTGCTGTTTTAGAATACATTAATACATGCATTGTTAATGTCACCACTCAAAGGTTATTCAATTTTTCCAGAGGTGGAAAGAGTACTAAAATATTATACTCAAGTACAAGTACTGTTACTCTGATGAAATTTTACTTAAGTACAAGTAAAGTTACCAGACAAAAAATCTACTCAAGTAAAAGTAAAAAGTAGATCATTTAAAATGTACTTTGAGTAAAAGTAAAACGTTACTTTTACCAGTGGGTGTTTTCTGCCTCCATTGTGTTGTGCAAAAATGAAAAAGAAGAGGAAACAAGGATATATGTACATCTCAACCCAGATGTTTTATTTAAAGGAAGTGTATCAAATTGAATGCTTAGGATAATGCTGCATTAAAACTGAGACAAACAAAAAAGGTCAATACACACAGTCATGTCGTTTACATCGCCCTGACCACACACAAAGCATTGTACACGAAATATGAAAGTGAAATGTTGCACTGAAATCTCGTAGCTTGCCTGTGTGCACTGTGTGTTATTGAACAATTCAATTCAAACATTATTTGTTTTGCTTAGTATTCCTTTCTGGCCTGTTGGATGTAGAATGGTAGGAGGACTGATCACGTCAGGTTGGCGAGCTAACTTGCTTGCATGATTAGCCAATAACAGACTACCGTAGTTACCGTTATGTTACAGTACCAACAGGTTGCTACTTCAACATTAGCAATGCCATCCACTATTTTTGGAATATAACCAGCCTATTGTCGGTTTTACTATGGAAAGGAAACATTATGATCAGGGGCGCAGATACGTTTTTTGAACTGGGAGGGACAAAAAACTGGGGGGGACAAAGCTGCCAGCAAACCAACCCCAACCCCGATATGCCTGTCAAACTTGTTGTGGGTAACCATAGCAACCAAGCTCGAGCTCGCAACCTGTGCAGTCTGCGCAGCTCAACCAACCGAATATCAGTCTTTGTTTTGTTTTATGTGAGTTGTTGCAACTATGTATACACTGCTGTGCACCTCAATAAACCGAATGGTAATTAGTCTTTTGATTTTTCCGTGAGGTTTGCCTTATGCAAAGAAAGACAGCATAGACGTTTTTTCCTCCCTATAAGTGCGGGGGACCGAACGAGGTGAACTTAAATCTGGGTGGGACGAATCCCACCCGTCCCACCCTCTATCTGCGCCCGTGATTAATGACAATACTTACCTCAACATGCTTGCGCAGATTAGATGTTGAATTTTTGTATGCCGCAATGGTTGTCTTCTTGGGCACACATAATCTGCATTGCATAATGAAACTGTCACCCCTTTTCTCTAAGAAGCTGAAGTGATCACGTATGTAGGGCCAGGGGTGCACTTCATTACTGGAAGAAATTGCGTTTTCTGCAGGGTCGTCCACCACAGGTTCCTCGGTCTCCTCCATGTCCGCAGGGGCGCTTTATCAACACCCGTGGCTCAGGGGCTAGGCCCCTCATAGGCTACCTGTCAACCCTACCCTTACCATTGGCAAGGAAAACACTCTTATTTTATTTGCAATATGTGTCAAGCATTTACAGTGTAAGCGCGTAATTAGCCTAGAAGCCTACGATAGGTTACGTTTGGCTCAGCGTAGCTGCGCAAGGCCCACGCTCACATCGCTCAACACATCCGACCACAGAGGGAGAGAAGAACGCGCGCATTATCATTACAGAGCCGGTTCTGATTATTACCACGGACAGGACAGTGATACTGCGCAACTTTCACGCAGGGGCATGGCCAGAGATAACCACACAAGCGCACGTGCGCTAATGTAGACCTATGTGTTGTAAACATAAAACACACACACACCTACAGACAAGTCCTTTTAAAAAATAAAATACATAAAAATAGCTCGGCAGCATGAAAACAAACATTCACTGCAAGACAAGGTGCCCTAGAATTGCCATCAGTTTTTAATATCTATATGGACTTTGTTGTCAGGATTGCACAGCATGAGATATCAAAACTGTACCCAGATACAGGCTTCAAGTTCAGATATTGCATTCCAAATGAGGTATCCACAAGAGAAATGCGTACGAAAGCACGAGCATCAGGAGAGGGTTGCATAACAGAGATTCTATACGCAGATGATCAGGCCATACTCGCTGGATCCATCGAGGAGCTTCAGAGTATTCTTCAGTTGTAATGATAAGACCTACACCCGCTTTGGTTTACAAATATCATATGTCAAAACAGAAACAATGGCTTTTAACGTCAATGAGGATATCAAATGTAAACCAAGTATCATTTCCCTTGGCGGCACTAATATTAAAAACGTCCGCACCTTTAAATATCTTGGTTATAATGTCAGCAACTGTAATGAATCCTCACACTTCCTGCATGCTAGGATAAGTGCTGGATTCATGAAATGGAATGAACTGAAACACGTTCTAACCGACCACCAAATACTACTAAAAACCCGTATAAAGTTCCTAGTGGCATGCGTTCGATCTCGCCTCCTGTACAGCACACAGGCATGGCAACTATCATCCAGTGAAATTCACAAAATTGAGGTAGTGTGGCACGGCTTCCTAAGGAAAATGATTAAAGGTGGATATAAACGAAATTGCCCCTGACCAAAAGAACACTACAAATGAAGATATAGACTGGAGCTACAAGGTGTCCAATGCTGACCTCCGGAAACTGACAGGAACCCAGGATATAAAACTATCCTGCTACATACAACAACTAAAATATATTGCTCACGTTTGCCGGATGGGCAATAACCAAGTGCAAAAGCAGCTCCTGTTTGACAAAAATGGTTACAAATGGACGAAATGGGAAAATCTGCTGGGCATAGACACCCAACAGATAAGACGTATGATGATGGACAAATCAAACTTTGAGCAACTGCTGCAACTGCTACAGCAGAAGCACCCCTAGAGAGTTTAACTTTTGACAGGGGAACATGATGATGATGATGAAGGTACTTGGCTCGGCGGCCACATGAAACGTAAACACCATGGACAGCGGTCAAACTCATAACTCTACAGACTGAAATACACGAAACCAAGTCCTACTAGGGTCTATTTTACCGATCTATGTTCAAGCATCATGCAAGTCTTCCTTCTCCTTGAATAAGACTGTGCATTCAACTGCCTTTTTGACATGACTGCATCGAAATACCACTTGCAACAATATTTCACGCACTCCATCAAGAAAAAAGTTAAACATGATGAACACGGGCATACTGTTTTGAGCATACGATTTTTTAAAAAGAAACTAGCTACATCAAAGTCCTTCAATAAACCCATCCTTTAGCGCAAATGAGCTTAACCTAGTTCAAAGCATGACGCTAGCAGTAGCTGCATAAGGCAAAATCATGTGGGCCTTTCGTCAACAACAAGCCACGGCGGGCAAACATTAATAATCAAGCGTCCTTACCTTAAAACATTGTCTTGACCACAGAACTTCTCAAGTATTTCACTTAAATCCACACGGGTTAACAACACACCCAACACAGCTAGCGAGAAATGTGGATATGCGCTAGCTTTGTATTGCTATTCCCCTCAGTATGCTTACTCTGTCTGCTGCCCGAACTGTGAAAATTATAGGCTACAATCTTTTCATCAATTTCTTCAGTAGATGCCGTTTTAGACATTTTATTATCCCCATCGAAATATGCTATTATACTAACAGGATTATAACTCAAATCACACGACACGTATTCAAATCACAACTGATTTATTTTACTGTTGGACAGATCAGGCATATCTAGCCTAGCTGCACATAGCCTAGCTGCTGGTAGGCTGATAACTGATAAGTAGCTGATATTCTGAACAGATTGGTGATCCTTACCTTAAAAAGTCTGTGACTTTAGGCAACGATTCTATCATTACCTGCATCTCTCTCTTTTTTTCCTTTTATGCGCCCCGCTAACATGTGAACGCTTCATCTTTCAAAGCCTCTAAATTTGTGTCTCAGTAGTCTGCAGTCTTTGGCGCGCTTTCGTGCGTGACGTTACATTTTGTTCCATTTTATTCTGGTACAGTTGTGGGTGTTCGTTTCGCGAACCACATCCACCATGTCTCTTACAGCAGGCTACTGTGCGCTCATTTATTTCTAACCTTATTTCTATCCGTACATTAATGTAGGCCCACGATTCCGACAGTTTATTATTTTATTAATATTACAAGGCCCCTGATTGGCTGTGGCCCAGGGGCTTGAGCCCCCCGAAGCCCCCCCCCTTAAAGCGCCGGTGCATGTCCGCGTGAGACTCGTGCGCACGACAACTGTCCTTCCCATGATTCATTTCCAGAACGCATTTCCCCTTCTCCGTTTTAGTCTTTTTTTATTTTTTATTTATTTATTTTTTACTCAGTAACGGTTGTGATGTAAAATGTACCAAAGTACGCTACTTAAAAGAAAACATACTTAAGTAAAAGTAAAAGTACACTCTTTAAAAATTACTTGAAAAAGTATAAGTACACAAAAAAGCTACTCAAGTACAGTAACGCGAGTAATGTAATTCGTTACTTTCCACCTCTGAATTTTTCCCCAGGGCACGTGACAATGCTTTCAGATCGGTTGATGAAGAGGCCTACAGCTCTTATAGGGCCAAACTGAAAGAGGCATTAGACAAGCCAAACACACAAAGTACCAACTACACACCGAGGACCATTTCAACAACGCGGACCCTTATCTTATGTAGCAAGGGCTTCAATAGATCACAGACAACAAGCCCAAGTCTACAGCTATGTGCCCATTTCTGGTTGAGAGTACACTGTACGCATTCTGGCTGCTGCTTTTCACCAGAGCTTTTTATTTATTTTTTTTATTTTCCCTTTTGTTTTTCTTTTTTGTGTTTGTGTAGTTTGATGTTTGGTTTTTGTTTGAGTGTTTTGTCCACCGGTTGTGGTGTAGCTCCAGACCCAGTTTTGGGCGTCGGTTCTCTCCAGGCCTTGGTCTGCCATGGGTGATGCCTGTGCTCCTCACTATGGACTGCAGTGAGCTCGGTGCTCTTTTAACATCAGGGTTGTCGAGCGCTATGTGCGACGGTGCTTTTGTGCTTCGTGTGGTGTTCCAAGTGATGTTGCCCAGTGGCGTCGCAGTGGCTGTGCAGGTGGTTTGGGACATACCAGCACTCTGCGTGGCGGTGCTTCTGTGCTTGCTTTGTGGATCCATGGCACGGTGTTCTGAGCGATGTTGTCCAGTGGTGTCGCGGCGGCTGTGCAGGCGGTGCGGGATTTATTTTTGTGTGCCTTTTGGTGAGACTGTGGTAGCTATGCCATTAGAATGACATCCTGACCTTCTTTTGATGGACTTTTTTTCCCCCTAATTGTAAAATGACCTTGGGTATGAGAAAGGTGCTATATAAATTCAACTGATAATTATTATTACAGCTACACCAATCAATAACGCCAACGTAGCTAATGAACTAAACAGTTTCTATTCCTGGTTTGACCTCGACAACAAGGAACCCACTACTAAAATTTTACCTCCACCAGATGACCAGCCCCTCCACTTCTTTAGCACTGATGTGCTTGCCACACTCAAGAAGGCAAACCCGAGGAAAGCTGCTGGCCCTGATGGCATTCCTGACAGTAAGTTATGGTCCTGTGCTGAACAACTGGCTAGAGTATTTCCTAACATTTACAATTTGTCACTAGCCCAGTCAGTTGTTCCCAAGTGTCTGAAAGCAGCTACCATTGTTCCTGTGCCAAATTATTTTGTGGAAACAAGTCTGAATGATTTCATGCCTGTTGCACTCCAAATGATCATCAGCTGCTTTGAGAGTTTGGTTCTGGGTCATCTGAAAACCTCTTTATCTCTGTCATTGGACCCCTTTCTGTTTGCCTACTGTTCAAATTGGTCAACGGAGAATGCAATCACCACTGAACTGCACTCCGCTTTGACTCCCCAAGCCCTATGTGAGGATGTTGTTTGTTGACTTAATTCAGCATTCAACACTGTCCATCCATCCATGCAGTCACTAAACTCTGTGACCTTGGTTTTAGTCCCTCCACATGTAACTGGTTCCTGGACTTCCTGTCAGATTGGATAATCAAACCTCTGGCATCCTAACTCTGAGCACCAGAGTCCCACAGGGCTGTGTCCTCAGCCTCCTCCTCTATTCCCTCTTCACCTAGTTACATGACAGTAACTCCATCATCAAGTTTGCAGTTAAGTGCTACAGAGCATGCTGTTATTTGAAAATAATCAACTTTGCAGTAGTAACAGCAACTCTGATTTGGGCCAAGTCATATCTCACTGATCTCTCATTAATTATTTTCTTATACAGTAACAACACACCCTGAAGTGAATGTATTCTTTGCTTAATTGCTAGCTTGCTAGCTAAGTGTGCTATTCTCACACAGTGAATGCCATGTTTTGAACAAGATGTTGGTTACACGCCATAGTGAAATGAACAGAATGCCTAATCGATTTACTTTCTAAACAAATGTTCCATAAGAGTAATCAGATACAGTAAGTCAAGATCGATGATGAGGCTCAGATATCTTAAACACAGTGATAAGACTGCAGAGACTGATGATGGGGATGATGCTGATGATCAGTGTAATTACTCATTTTCCACTGGAAATGTATAGTGTTTGATAAGATGTCCGTAATGTTGTTTTTCCATTACTGGAATGTAGAGGTGGGCAGGATGTTAGTGTGTTTGCAATAGCCTGTCAACTCAAGATAAAAATTCCAAATAAGATAAGATTATGGAGGACTCCAATTCCATCCATCCATAACCGCTTATCCTGTGCAGGGTTGCAGGCAAGCTGGAGCCTATCCCAGCTGACTATGGGAGAGAGGTGGGGTACACCCTGGACAAGTCACCAGGTCATCACAGGGCTGACACATAGAGACAAACAACCATTCACACTCATGGTCAATTTAGGTGGTGTTTACATTAGACTGTATCAGTGGATCATCAGATTAACGTTTTTAAAACGATTCGCGTGCACACAGCAACGCCAATACACGATTCGCGTGCACACAGCAACGCCAATACACGGATACGCTCGGCTCCGCAGGCATCCTGCGCTCCAAATCACTCCGCCCTGAACAGCGAGTGCCCTCTGGAGGATGCGCACTCCGGCCCTGCGCAGCTCACAGAGCGCGCGAGTGAAGCGCACGAGCAGTGATTCGGGACAAACAGCAGGAAGTGAAAGTCTGCGCCGTTTTTCAGCAATCGCGTCACATGACCAACGTGGCATGACCAACGCCAGCGAATCAGGAAGGTGGATGTCACAGTGACGTTGTCCAATGACAACGTCATCTAGAGCTCAGCACAGCGTATCCTCGTTCCTCAATGTTTACACAGCACCGGATCAGATACGTAATGGATTGAATACGTGGGCCCTGGCGGATTCAAGTTGTTCCGCCTGTGGAGTCGTTTCCCGGCGTTTTAATGTGAACGGACAGTGCATCCACGACGAAAACGAGACGGATACGGTCTAATGTAAACACCACCTTAGAGTCACCAGTTAACCTAACCTGCATGTCTTTGGACTATGGGGGAAACCGGAGCACCCGGAGGAAACCCACACAGACACGGGAAGAACATGCAAACTCCACACAGAAAGGCCTCCATCAGCCACTGGGCTCGAACCCAGTACCTTCTTGCTGTGAGGCAACAGTGCCAACCACTACACCACCCAAGAACGCCAATTGTAGTTTATAATGTCAATATTATAGATTAAAAATAATCTCTAAACATTATTTGTGCCTTTAAACTTTGGAGATATTATTATTAAACATGGAATGACTGCTGGATGAGTGGGACAGTCGGCTATGAATAAAGGCTGATATTACCATAAGGGGCCAGCACGGTGGTGCAGTGGTCAGCACTGTTGCCTCACAGCAAGAAGGTTCTGGGTTCAAGCCCAGTGGCCGACGGGGGTCTTTCTGTGTGGGGTTTCCATGTTCTGCCTGTGTCTGCGTGGATTTCCTCTACAGTCCAAAGACATGCAGTTAGGCTAATTGGCTACTCTAAATTGCCCATAGGTATGAATGCTTGTGTCTGGGAAAGCCATGACAGGCTGGCAAGCCAGCGGTAGATGAAGTGTGCCCAGGATGGATGCAAACAGCCTAGTTGGAGGCTGGCAACTGACATGGGCTGCTGAGGTCGGTGTAAAGAGGTAGGGTTGGTTTCCTGCAGCAGAACTTGAAAAATGTGACAAATAATATCTTGAAACTTGGTATATAGTTGATATATAGGGTGGGGGATATAGACGACTCTGTCTTCTTGTTGTCTTGAAAATGGAGCTAATAAAACAAAACAAAAAGGTGCTGACACTAGCAACTCCTTCCAAACATCAAGATCTGCTCACAGAAAACTTCACCAGATCAACAATTAAAGTCTTTTTAATTTGGTTATGTTGAGCATCTGTCATACACATCCCCAGCTAAACTGTTAATATAGAAATAGTAAAATAATTCCAGGTACTGGGGGTGTCGTGGCTCAGGTGGATAAGGCGCCATACCATAAATCCGGGGACCTGGGTTCGATTCTGGCCCCAGGTCATTTCCCAATCTCTCCCCGTCTCTCTCTGTCCCGCTCATTTCCCGTCTCTACACTGTCCTATCCAATAATAAAGGTGAAAAAAAAAACCCCAAAAATCTTTAAAATAGTTCCAAGTATTGAAATCTCTAGTGGAACAAAAGCAACCCGAAAGAGTAAGACTGTGGGAGTAAATACCTGAGTCACATGAGTGTCACTATATAAATACCTGAAACTAGCCAGACAGAACTAAAGAAGCCTTATGGATGAGAGGTGAAATGATTTCAAGCAAGTCCACTTGCCTTCTTTAGCATGGTTTAGAAATAGCAATGTATTAGAATAAGCAGGTTAATATAAACTACCAGAGGTACTGTTCGAGAAGCTGAATTGATGCCTTCTGACAATCAGATTCAAGAACTTAACAATGTTATTGTATTAATTACAAATTATTCTGCTTGATGAATGTCAATATCTATAAACTGTTTGCCACTGTAATAAACACCCTGATTATGCTGGTCACCTTGTAGATGTACAGTTATAGTGTACATGAGAATAGCTGAACTTTTCTGCAGTGTGTGTAAATCATGCTCTAACCTTCTATGCCATTTATCAGTGTAATAATATAATCACAGCACTGGTTAGTGCTGTCGCCTGATAGCAAGAAGGTTCTAGGTTCAAGCCCGGTGGCCAATGGGGGCCTTTTTGTGTGGAGTTTGCATGTTCTCCCCGTGTCTGCATGGGTTTCCTCCGGGTGCTCCAGTTTCCCCCACAGTCCAAAGACATGCAGGTTAGGCTAACTGGTGGCTTTAAATTGACCGTAGGTGTGAATGAGAGTGTGAAGGGTTGTTTATCTCTGTGTCAGCCCTGCGATGACCTGGCGACTTGTCCGGGGTGTACCCCACCTCTCGCCCATGATTTTTTCATGACACAGATGCTTAAAAACTGCTGGAACTTGATCAAGTCATATACAGTATATATATATATATATATATATATATATATATATATATACACACAATACTGTGCAAAAGTCTTAAGCACCCTATTTTTTCATGCAAACTTTGTTACAGATTTCTATTTTATGACTTCTACATTATCGTGTCAGTACAAAAACATTTTAGAGTCCAAACATTCGTTTTCCAGCAAAAAATTAAATGTTACAGAAAAAAAAAGTTTGTATCTGAGCAGCATATTACATAAGAGAGCACATTTCAGATTAAAAAAGAAAACATAATGAAGGCTGCTGGGTTTTGGTGCAAAATGAAGAAGCGAGTGTGACAGTCAAAGTGTCCAGAAGAACTGTGGCTGGTTCTGCAAGATGCTCAGTAAAACCTACAGCTCATTTCCATATATATATATATATATATATATATATATATATATATATATATATATACAGTGGGGCAAAAAAGTATTTAGTCAGTCACCAGTTGTGCAAGTTCTCCCACTTAAAAAGATGAGAGAGGCCTGTAATTTTCATCATAGGTACACTTCAACTATGAGAGACAGAATGAGAAAAAAAATCCAGAAAATCACATTGTCTGATTTTTAAAGAATTTATTTGCAAATTATGGTGGAAAATAAGTATTTGGTCAATAACAAAAGTTCATCTCAATACTTTGTTATATACCCTTTGTTGGCAATGACAGAGGTCAAATGTTTTCTGTAAGTCTTCACAAGGTTTTCACACACTGTTGCTGGTATTTTGGCCCATTCCTCCATGCAGATCTCCTCTAGAGCAGTGATGTTTTGGGGCTGTCGCTGGGCAACACGGACTTTCAACTCCCTCCAAAGATTTTCTATGGGGTTGAGATCTGGAGACTGGCTAGGCCACTCCAGGACCTTGAAATGCTTCTTACGAAGCCACTCCTTCGTTGCCCGGGCGGTGTGTTTGGGATCATTGTCATGCTGAAAGACCCAGCCACGTTTCATCTTCAATGCCCTTGCTGATGGAAGGAGGTTTTCACTCAAAATCTCACGATACATGGCCCCATTCTTTCTTTCCTTTACACGGATCAGTCGTCCTGGTCCCTTTGCAGAAAAACAGCCCCAAAGCATGATGTTTCCACCCCCATGCTCCACAGTAGGTATGGTGTTCTTTGGATGCAACTCAGCATTCTTTCTCCTCCAAACACGACAAGTTGAGTTTTTACCAAAAAGTTCTATTTTGGTTTCATCTGACCATATGACATTCTCCCAATCCTCTTCTGGATCATCCAAATGCTCTCTAGCAAACTTCAGACGGGCCTGGACATGTACTGGCTTAAGCAGGGGGACACGTCTGGCACTGCAGGATTTGAGTCCCTGGCGGCGTAGTGTGTTACTGATGGTAGCCTTTGTTACTTTGGTCCCAGCTCTCTGCAGGTCATTCACTAGGTCCCCCCGTGTGGTTCTGGGAGTTTTGCTCACCGTTCTTGTGATCATTTTGACCCCACGGGGTGAGATCTTGCGTGGAGCCCCAGATCGAGGGAGATTATCAGTGGTCTTGTATGTCTTCCATTTTCTAATAATTGCTCCCACAGTTGATTTCTTCACACCAAGCTGCTTACCTATTGCAGATTCAGTCTTCCCAGCCTGGTGCAGGTCTACAATTTTGTTTCTGGTGTCCTTTGACAGCTCTTTGGTCTTGGCCATAGTGGAGTTTGGAGTGTGACTGTTTGAGGTTGTGGACAGGTGTCTTTTATACTGATAACGAGTTCAAACAGGTGCCATTAATACAGGTAACGAGTGGAGGACAGAGGAGCCTCTTAAAGAAGTTGTTACAGGTCTGTGAGAGCCAGAAATCTTGCTTGTTTGTAGGTGACCAAATACTTATTTTACTGAGGAATTTACCAATTAATTCATTAAAAATCCTACAATGTGATTTCCTGGATTCTTTCCCCCCATTCTGTCTCTCATAGTTGAAGTGTACCTATGATGAAAATTACAGGCCTCTCTCATCTTTTTAAGTGGGAGAACTTGCACAATTGGTGGCTGACTAAATACTTTTTTGCCCCACTGTATATATATATATATATATATATATATATATATATATATATATATATATATATATAAGGAAAATAAATAAAAACAAAAATATAAGAATAAGAAAATTGTTTTGTTTTCTTTTTTTTTTTTGCTATTCCCTATTGCTTTTCCCTATTGTTTTTTTCTTTTTCCTTATTGTTTTTTGTTTGTTTGAATGGCTAAGCTTTCAGTCAACTGGCTGTGGGCGGACCTTCCTGCCCAGGTTGAGCCATCAATTTCTGCACACATGAATCCTGTTTTGCACAGTGTGAATATGCTAGTGGTTTGAATACGGGAGGGAAGGAGAGGATTTGCTTCTTCTATGTGTACGCTGGCTGCTATCTGGTCTTATCCTTTTACAGTTTTAGTTTATTTATGACACTCCTATGACAGTGTTCTGGTTCCTCCATATTATTTCTCTATGTAAAATGACTTAAAAATGACTCATTATTTACTTATATGTAAATGGCTGTCTAGTGTATTGGGTAGTGTCACTGCTACAGAGCTTGAAGGTTGCTGGTTTGATCCTCAGCTTGGGTTAGGGCTTAATAAGAATTTTACTTTTACTCCAGGACTCTATCAAATCATCCTAGCTGTACTAAACAAAATGTAACTGCAGCTCAGTTTATTCATGTACAACCAATGTACACATTTAAAGCAGGTAAATTCTATGAATTATTTTCAGTGTAATATCATAACAGAGGATAATTTCGGCAGCACGGTGGTGTAGTGGTTAGCACAGTCGCCTCACAGCAAGAAGGTTCCGGGTTTGAACCCAGTGGCCAGCGAGGGCCTTTCTGTGTGGAGTTTGCATGTTCTCCCCATGTCTGTGTGGGTTTCCTCCGGGTGCTCCAGTTTCCCCCACAATCCAAAGACATGCAGTTACAGTAGGTTGACGTGGGGCGGCCTTGGGCTGAGGTGCCCTTGAGCAAGGTACCTAACCCCTGACTGCTCCTCGGGGGCTCTGGTGTGGCTGCCCACTGCTCTGAGTGTGTGTGTGTGTGTGTGTTCACTGCTTCAGATGGGTTAAATGCAGAGGATGAATTTCACTGTGCTTGAAGTGTGCATGTGACAAATAAAGGTTTCTTCTTCTTTCTATATTTACTGGTTGTATTGATGACATTATGACCCCAAACAAGCATCTTGAATCAATCCTTGTAATATATATCTGAAAATAAAACCTCCACATGGTCAGACACACATGGGGGTAATAAGTGGCACTGCTTATTAAGTGCTCACCCAAGCTGAGGATTGAACCAACAATCTTCAAGCTCTGGGGCGGTGACACTACCCACTATATATGGCTTGTTGTCATGCTGGCTTTACTCACCAGCACTGTTTTGCCAAGGCCTTAATGACCTGTGCACTAGAGTATAGCCTCCATGGCTCTATTATTGTCTTCTGATGATTAGACTTCTCCAGCTTGTGGTGATAGTTGAGTGTTCATTAGGGAATGTGATACTTGGAAAGGGCCTCAGGTGCTCAGGGAGCTCATGAAGGCCATATTGTTCAAGTTCAGTATGCAGAAGATCCAGGTAACGGCTGCGTCATCACTTAAAGCAATGTGGAAAGTTCTGCAATGATTCAACATACTATTAATGTATCAAAGTCCCTTCTCACGCCATGTGGCGCAGCCAATCTCCATAGCCCTCAGCCTCTCACCTATTACATAGCTAGGGTTACAGTGGGGAGGCTAGTCCTCTGGTAACAGCGAGAGTTTGACTACTTCATCTCATCTGTATTGCAGCATGCCTTGCCAGATGGCAGTAGGTACCATTTTTATGATGGTCTTTTGGTATGACCCGACCGTGAATAGCACTCCTGATCGAGAGGCGGACACGCTAACCACTAGGCCAACTTGCGGTACAATTTATGTATAGTTCTTCAATATTCCTTTGTGTAAATAAGATATCTACAAATAGTTAAGTGGTTCCACAGGATCAATGCTCTTATGTAGGTGATAGAGGGGTGTAACACAGTGGAACACATCAGAAAGTGATAAAGCGATAAATAAACTGTGATCTTTTCCGATAAAAATTTCCCAAAGGAACATGATGCAACATGGTGCAACTATTTTTTTTTTACTCCACATTCAATAATTTAATTAATCTGTGGTTCAAAATCCTTAATCAATATGTTTTTACTTGCTTTTTTCACACTAATGGTTCTTAAACTGGGTGGCACAGTGGTGTAATGGTTAGCACTGTTGCCTCACATCAAGAACGTTCTGATTTTGAGCCCAGTGGACAATGAGGGCCTTTCTGTGTGGAGTTTGCATGTTCTCCCCATGTCTGCGTGGGTTTCTTCCGGGTGCTCTAGTTTCCCTCACAGTCCAAAGGCATGCAGGTTAGGCTAATTGGTGGCTCTAAATTGACCGTAGGTGTGGATGTGAGTGTGAATGGTTGTTTGTCTCTATGTGTCAGCCCTGCAATGATCTGGCAACTCGTCCAGGGTGTACCCCGCCTCTCGCCCAAAGTCAGCTGGGATAGGCTCAAGCTTCCTCGTGACCCTGCACAGGATAAGCGCTTACGGATAATGGATGGTACTTAAACTCTCAAATAATCAATATCACTTTTTTTAATCAGCGTGGCATTTGGGGCGGCACGGTGGTGTAGTGGTTAGCACTGTCACCTCACAGCAAGAAGGTCCGGGTTCGAGCCCCGTGGCCGGTGAGGGCCTTTCTGTGTGGAGTTTGCATGTTCTCCCCGTGTCCGCGTGGGTTTCCTCCGGGTGCTCCGGTTTCCCCCACAGCCCAAAGACATGCAGGTTAGGTTAACTGGTGACTCTAAATTGACCGTAGGTGTGAATGTGAGTGTGAATGGTTGTCTGTGTCTACAGTGGTGCTTGAAAGTTTGTGAACCCTTTAGAATTTTCTAAATTTCTGCATAAATATGACCTAAAACATCATCAGATTTTCACAGAAGTCCTACAAGTACGTAGATAAAGAAAACCCAGCTAAACAAATGAGACAAAAATATTATACCTGGTCATTTACTGAGGAAAATTATCCAATATTACATATCTGTGAGTGGCAAAAGATTATCCAGCGTGGTGGTGCATCAGCAATATAACTGGGGGGGGGGGGTTTGGATTGACCCAATAATCCCTGTTGCTATGACCTTTGCTGCATTTGGCGGTTCAGTGTGCTGTATAATTTCTGTGTCAGATATCAGTCCTCATTTGTTTACTGTTCTTTGTAGTTACGTACTAGTCAGTGCACCTGAAACGTTATAGTAACCTGCTGTGACATAATCCGAACATGATAAATTACTAAGCAACCTGAAACCTCAAAACTGCTGCGGAGAGGCAGAAAGTGATTTACATTTGCATTAAGGCAAAACACAAGAGGTTGGGTCATTATTATTATTATTATTATTATTATTATTATTATTATTATTATTTGTTTTTTGAACTAATACACATCATAACTTTATGGTGTCTTTTTTTGTCTTTTTTCAAGTATTTTTCCTACTGGAACTTTAAAAAAAAGTGCACTAATTTATGCAAATGAGGCTTTAAAAATGCATACATTTGCATGCATAACAAAACCAAAAATCTAGCCTTTTAATCATGATAGGTTTGTGTATGTTACATCTATTAATTTTTTTTTGTTAACAAATTGCAAAGATGTTCAAAAGAGTCAAAAATTTATATTTACAAAAACAAATTTTTATGAAAACATTTCAATCAAATACATGAAGATAGTTATTTCCTTCTTTTGCCATTTTCATTTCTAAAAGAAAAACAAAGGAACACAACGCGCACAAACCTTGTTAGTACAGTGGTGCTTGAAAGTTTGTGAACCCTTTAGAATTTTCTATATTTCTGCATAAATATGACTGAAAACATCATCAGATTTTCACACAAGTCCTAAAAGTAGATAAAGAGACCCCAGTTAAACAAATGAGACAAAATATTATACTTGGTAATTTATTTATTGAGGAAAATGATCCAATATTACATATCTGTGAGTGGCAAAAGTATGTGAACCTTTGCTTTCAGTATCTGGTGTGACCCGCTTGTGCAGCAATAACTGCAACTAAACGTTTCCGGTAACTGTTGATCAGTCCTGCACACCAGCTTGGAGGGATTTTAGCCCATTCCTCCGTACAGAACAGCTTCAGCTCTGGAATGTTGGTGGGTTTCCTCACATGAACTGCTCACTTCAGGTCCTTCCACAACATTTCGATTGGATTAAGGTCAGGACTTTGACTTGGCCATTCCAAAACATTAACTTTATTCTTCTTTAACCATTCTTTGGTAGAACACCTTGTGTGCTTGGGGTCATTATCTTGCTGCATGACCCACCTTCTCTTGAGATTCAGTTCATGGACAGATGTCCTGACATTGTCCTTTAGAAATTCGCTGGTATAATTCAGAATTCATTGTTCCGTCAGTGATGGCAAGCCGTCCTGGCCCAGATGCATCAAAACAGGCCCAAACCATGATACTACCACCACCATGTTTCACAGATGGGATAAGGTTCTTATGCTGGAATTCAGTATTTTCCTTTCTCCAAACATAATGCTTCTCATTTAAACCAAAAAGTTCTATTTTGGTCTCATCCGTCCACAAAACATTTTTCCAATAGCCTTCTGGTTTGTCCATGTGATCTTTAGCAAACTGCAGACAAGCAGCAATGTTCTTTTTGGAGAGCAGTGGCTTTCTCCTTGCAACCCTGCCATGCACACCATTGTTGTTCAGTGTTCTCCTGATGGTGGACTCATGAACATTAACATTAGCCAATGTGAGAGAGGCGTTCAATTGCTTGGAAGTTGCCCTGGGGTCCTTTATGACCTCGCCGACTATTACACGCCTTGCTCTTGGAGTGATCTTTGTTCGTCGACCAATCCTGGGGAGGGTAACAATGGTCTTGAATTTCCTCCATTTGTACACAATCTGTCTGACTGTGGATTGGTGGAGTCCAAACTCTTTTTAGAGAGGGTTTGGTCATCTTTTCCAGCCTGATGAGCATCAACAACACTTTTTCTGAGGTCCTCAGAAATCTCCTTTGTTCGTCCCATGATAAACTTCCACAAACATGTGTTGTGAAGATCAGACTTTGATAGATCCCTGTTCTTTAAATAAAACAGGGTGCCCACTCACACCTGATTGTCATCCCATTGACTGAAAACACCTGACTCTATTTTCACCTTGAAATCACTGGTTCATCCTAGAGGTTCACATACTTTTGCCACTCACAGATATATAATATTGGATCATTTTCCTCAATGAATAAATGACCAAGCATAATATTTTTGTCTCATTTGTTTAACTGGGTTCTCTTTCTCTACTTTTAGGATTTGTGTGAAAATCTGATGATGTTTTAGGTCATATTTATGCAGAAATATAGAAAATTATAAAGGGTTCACAAACTTTCAAGCACCACTGTATGTGTCAGCCCTGTGATGACCTGGTGACTTGTCCATGGTGTACCCCGCCTTTCACCCGTAGTCAGCTGGGATAGGCTCCAGCTTGCCTGCGACCCTGTAGAACAGGATAAAGCGGCTTGAGATAATGAGATGAGATGAGACTGGCATTTGTATACATTTCTTGAAAGTGTAATGTCACCCCCAGCTCTGAGGTTAACTCCACCCACTGCATACTCATGGCGGCGCATGTAGATGCAGCGACCCAGTGCTCCTCTTTAGTTAGCAGCTACACATTGAGAAGGACTTATACCCGAACTGAACTTAGCAGCCTCAAACAACATTGGACTGGCTGGACCCCGGGAGGGTTCGACTCGTTCTCGGAAAGGATATGCTGGCGAGAACGGACAGAGAGGAGGCGACAGTGGCGCTGCAAAAGACGCCTGAAGCGGGGCAAATGATCCGGCATCAGAGCTAGGCTAACCAAGACCAGTGGTTCCAAGCATTTTTCTCGCCAATGTCCGCTCCCTGGTCAACAAGCTGGACGAGATTAAACTACGGGACGTTAACAACCAGATAGACAGCTGTATCATGGTGATAACAGAGACTTGGCTGCATGAAAACATCCCGGACCTAGCTGTGGAGCTAGCAGGTCGTACAATTTTCCGGGCGGACCCCACATCAGACTCGGGTAACATGAGAGGAGGAGGTGTGAACGTCTATATCAACAACAGTTGGTGCACGGACAGCTGCCGTTATTGAGAGACACTGCTGTCCAGACTTAGAGTTTCTACTGTTAAAGTGCAGACCTTTTTATCTGCCCAGAGAAATCACTCAATTGTTTGTAGCTGCTGTGTATTGAGGTATTTCACTCACGTGACCAAGTCATGTGACGCTGCCATTTTGGACGGCACGGCTCGAATCAGTTTGAATGCTAGGAAGGCGACAAACGAAAAACATAAAAGAAAAAGGAGCGAGATGCAGAAAACACCTTCACTATCCAGCGACGTAGGGCATTTACAGGGCGAGCAGAGGGAGAGGTATTTGCAAAAATTGAGGTTAGCAGGCTTAGAGAACGACGTTTACCTGCTTCCACCAGGATTGTTCACTGACAGCTAAGATTTGTTCACATTTTTATTTACTTTCGGTCCTCAGGATAAACAAAATGTTATTAAATGTCATTGAAATAACTTCTTAGTCTGTTGAGACATGGCCCGTTATAAGTTTTTCCTTTACTGTATTACTATTTACTAGTTTACTGAGCGCGCTCCGGGGCGGGCTGGCTGGCTGGCTAGCTAGCGCTCCGGGGCTAGCTAGCGCTCCGGGGCCGGCTGGCTAGCGCTTCGGAGCCGGCTGGCTGGCTAGCGCTCCGGGGCCGGCTGGCTGGCTAGCTAGCGCTCCGGAGCTGGCTGGCTGGCTAGCGCTCCGGGGCCGGCTAGCGCTCCGGGGCCGGCTGGCTGGCTAGCTAACTAGCGCTCCGGGGCCGGCTGGCTGGCTGGCTGGCTAGCTAACTAGCGCTCCGGGGCGGGCTGGCTGGCTGGCTAGCTAGCGCTCCGGGGCGGGCTGGCTGGCTAGCGCTCCGGGGCCGGCTGGCTAGCGCTCCGGGGCCGGCTGGCTAGCGCTCCGGGGCCGGCTGGCTAGCGCTCCGGAGCCGGCTGGCTGGCTAGCTAGCACTCCGGGGCCGGCTGGCTAGCGCTCCGGGGCCGGCTAGCTAGCGCTCCGGGGCCGTCTAGCTAGTGCTCCGGGGCCGGCTAGCTAGCGCTCCGGGGCCGGCTGGCTGGCACTCCGGGGCCGGCTGGCTGGCGCTCCGGGGCTGGCTGGCTGGCGCTCCGGGGCCGGCTGGCTCAGTAAACTAGTAAATCCAGTAAAGGAAAAACTTGAGACTGAAAGGTTTTAACAGTCATCCAAATGACTGAACGTAAACATTGCTACAGTAACATACCAGCTACTGTTGTTGACATTAGCTAGCTTGCTGTCCAAAATGGCGGACACCGGGGCGTCACGTGACCCTGTGACGTCAGGTGAAATACCTCAATATCCACCCGCGAGCTAATGCTAATGTAGCTATGAGCAGGCTGCATGATAGCATCAGCAGGCAGCAGAATAAACACCCAGAGGGCTTCTTCATCATGACTGGGGACTTCAACCACACCAATTTAAAGATTGTGCTCCTCAGATTCTATAAGAATGTGGACATTAAAACAAGGAAGGGCAGAACAGTAGACCAGGTCTACACCAACATTTCTGGAGCCTACAAAGCCCGCCCCTCCCCTCACCTCGGACACTCAGACCACCTTTCCCTATTCCTGACACCAGCTTACAAGCCCCTCATCTGCAGGTCTAAGCCACAGTACAAGTCCATGCAGTGCTGGACTGAGGAGGCCACACTATCCTTGCAGGACTGTTTTGAGGACACCATATGGGAGCTCTTTGAGGAACCAGACATTGAGCTCCACACCTCCTCTGTACTGTCATACATCAGTTTCTGCATGGACAATATAACAACTAGGAAACGGGTGAAAATATTCCCAAACCAGAAACCCCGGTTTAACACCAATCTCAGAGCATTACTCCAGGCCAGGGTTTCAGCACTGAGGTCAGGAGACAGGGAGGCCTACAGGAAGCTAGAGTGGACCTGAACAGAGGCATCAAGGCTGCTAAAACAAAATACAGAGAGCAGATAGAGGCCAGTTTCAGGGAAAACAACCCCCACTCCATGTGGAAAGGCATCCAGAACATTACAGACTACAAACAATGCCACAACACCCCTCCCCCACTGACACTTCTCTTCCAGACCAACTTAAAGAGGCATTCCACCATTGGATGTGCTCTTTGGCATAAAATACAATATACTTTTATGACAACATGACTAGACAGAGAAATCTTTTAGCTTCAAAATGATATATCAAACATAATTTTTTGACAATGACAAGTATATTAATTTTGCGACCAAAGTCACCTACCCTTTTAATTTCCGCGCGGTAGTGAAATGTGATGTCATCGGCAGGTGCCCCTTCTTGTGTACCACGTGATGGTGTTCTGTAAAGTTGACCCCCCACATGCGCACACACACACACACACACACACACACACAGTACTACCTCCCAGTCAATGGACAATAACTCTTGCACCTCAAATACAGACTGCACCTTTAATACAGACTATTTATATATAACATTTTATCTGCACTTTACTGTTTTTACTATTTATGTTTAATATATTTTCTTGTGACTGTGACATGTAGCTGCTATAAGAGAGATGCTGCCAAACGGAATTTCGTTGTATTCTTGTACAATGACAATAAAGCTTCTTCTTCTTCTAATTTTGAAAAATGCTAAAAAGTGGGTAAGGGGATGTGGGGCTTCGAAAGTGCGTGTGTGTCTGTGTCAAAGAGGGGCTGAGGAAGTGGGGCATGTAGTGAGGGGGGCGCAAATGTGTGAGGCATATTTGTAAATTAACGTAGTTTCACAAACTCCCACTCAAGGGGAGGGGCTGGGGGAGATGGGCCACCCACCTCTGATTAGAAGGCATTAACATTTTTTTTTAAATTTAAATTTCACGATGTAGAGAAGTACCAAACAGTCGACTCTACGTCGGCATCGGCCTTGCAAGGTTCAGGATGATTTTAACCAGTAGATGGCATTTTAAACCATTTTCAACCCATAAAATGCCAATTTTTATATAAATAGTAATTATATCAATATTAAAATGAGCGCTGATGCGTTTCATCACAGTACAGTAATATCATTTAGTTTACAGTTCACAAAACACACTGAAGTGTACAGGACTTATTTAAAAGAATAAAAAGCTTGACTGACCCTCATTACTGCTCAAATTGAAATATGTCTTTTATTATGATGAAATTAGTATGAAATTAACAGGGAGGCACGGTGGTGTAGTGGTTAGCACTGTCGCCTCACAGCAAGAAGGTTCCAGGTTTGAACCCCATAGCTGACAGGGGCCTTTCTGTGTGGAGTTTGCATGTTCTCCCTGTGTGGGTTTCCTCCAGGTGCTCTGGTTTTCCCCACAATCTAAAGACATACAGATTAGGTAAAATACCCAGCCACTGGGGTTGTACAAGACAGTGCATATTTAGCACCGGTCCCAAGCCTGGATAGACTGGGGAGGGTTTTGTCAGGAAGGGCATCTGGTATAAAACCTCATCTCATCATCTCTAGCCGCTTTATCCTTCTACAGGGTCGCAGGCAAGCTGGAGCCTATCCCAGCTGACTACGGGCGAAAGGCGGGGTACACCCTGGACAAGTCATCACAGGGCTGACACACAGACAACCATTCACACCTATGGTCAATTTAGAGTCACCAGTTAACCTAACCTGCATGTCTTTGGGGGAAACCGGAGCACCCGGAGGAAACCCACGCAGACACGAGGAGAACATGCAAACTCCACACAGAAAGGCCCTCGCCGGCCCCGGGGCTCGAACCCAGGACCTTCTTGCTGTGAGGCGACAGCGCTAACCACTACACCACCGTGCCGCCCTGGTATAAAACCTATGCCAAATAAAATATATGGAACAGAGCTGTTGTGGTGACCCCTAACAGGAGCAGCTGAAAAAGGGTTATTATAAAATGATTTATCGATACACTGCATTTTTACGAAAGCAACTGATGCATGAATGTGCAAACCAGAATGTAGTGTTAGCACAAGCACTTTTATGCCCAACATAGTGTGATATTTGCATGGACAGCAATAATGTATCACGTTATTCAAATAATCAGTAAGGCTTTATTAGCCATACATGCATTTTGATTTATTTCTGTAATGGAATTCATGCCGACTGACCCTCGTTTTTGGATTATTTTCTGTGGTTGAATGCAAATACTTGTATGTTGTTAATTGGCGCTTGCTTATAGTTACAATTATCAAGAAAGCATTTGAAATGACTTACATCAGAAGCTGAACTTAATAATCAAATAATCAGTATGACGTTACTGCTATGTACAGGGTGGCACGGTGGCGTACTGGTTAGCACTGTCACCTCACAGCAAGAAGGTTCTGGGTTCGAGCCCAGTGGCCTTTGTGTGGAGTTTACATGTTCTCCCCATGTCCGCATGGGTTTCCCCCACAGTCCAAAGACATGCAGGTTAGGCTAATTGGTGGCTCTAAATTGACCGTGAATGTGAATGGTTGTGTGTCTCTATGTGTCAGCCCTGCGATGACCTGGTGACTTGTCCAGGGTGTACCCCGCCTCTTGCCCATAGTCAGGACAAGTGGTTACAGATACTTATCTGGTTACTGATACTTATCGCACACTGTGTGTGCGCATATGTGTGCTGAAGGAAGATTAATTTACTACCAGCCCTCATCTCTGTGTGTGTGTGCATGAATACAACTGTGTGTTTGTGTATTCATTATTAATGAGAGCTGCCTAATTTCCAACATAGATCACTGCTGTTATACGCAGTAATTGTTTATCTAGTTTATAAACTTCCTTAGGTAATCAGAACATCTTTTATTTGTCATAACTGCATTGCCCAACCATCCGTTATCTGTAGCCGCTTATCCTGTTCTACAGGGTCACAGACAAGCTGACTATGGACGAGAGGTGGGGTACACCCTGGACAAGTTGCCAGATCATCACAGAGACAAACAACCATTCACACTCACATTCACACCTACGGTCAATTTAGAGCCACCAATTAAGCTAACCTACATGTCTTTGGACTGTAGGGGAAACCAGAGCACCCGGAGGAAACCCATGCAGGCGGGGGTGGCACGGTGGTGTAGTGGTTAGCACGGTCGCCTCATAGAGACAACAAGGTTCTGGGTTCGAACCTAGTGGCTGGCAAGGGCCTTTCTGTGTGGAGTTTGCATGTTCTCCCTGTGTCTGTGTGGGTTTCCTCCGGGTGCTCCGGTTTCCCCCACAGTCCAAAGACATGCAGTTAGGTTAGGTTAATGTGGCTGAGGTGCCCTTGAGCAAGGTACCTAACCCCTGACTGCTCCACAGGCGCTCTGGTATAGCTGCCCACTGCTCTGGGTGTGAGTGCGTGTGTTCACTGCTTCAGATGGGTTAAATGCAGAGGATGAATTTCCCTGTGCTTGAAGTGTGCATGTGACAAATAAAGGTATCTTCTTCTTCAGACATGTGGAGAACATGAATACAGAAAGGCCCTCGCCAGTTATTGGGCTCGACCCCAGGACCTTCTTGCTGTGAAGTGACACTACTCTGTTCACGCCTGAGGAGCATGTTCATGCAAAACTGAGAGTACTGCTAGTGACATCCATCCATCCATCCATCCATTATCTGTAGCCGCCCATCCTGTCCTACAGGGTCGCAGGCAAGCTGGAGCCTATCCCAGCTGACTACGGGCGAGAGGCGGGGTACACCCTGGACAAGGGCTAACATATAGACACAGACAACCATTCACACTCACATTCACACCTACGGTCAATTTAGAGCCACCAATTAGCCTAACCTGCATGTCTTTGGACTGTGGGGGAAACCCGAGCACCCGGAGGAAACCCATGCAGACACGGGAAGGACATGCATACAGAAAGGCCCTCGCTAGTCGCTGGGCTCAAACCCAGTGTCACAGTCTGATTGTGCGCTGGTACAAATTTACCATGCGCAGACCAATTTTTTTCCCCGGTCAACTTCCGGGAAGTCTAAATTTACCATTTCTTGCTGCGATTTTGTACTGAGCATTTATGGACTAATAGAACGCGAATTGTGACTACAATTGTGAGATTTGATTATCAGTAGACAAGAATGGTTTGGAATGAATTTTATTAGTATATGTGTAAATGAAGTTAATAAAGTTGTTCAAAACACTTTACATTCTGACTTCGTTCTTTCATATATACTTAAACAAATCAATATTCATGAAGATAAAGTTCATCATTCCTGGCTGCTGGCTGGTCCTGATCAGCCTACTTAGTGCATAAACTGGAACTAAAACACGGGTCATTCATTCATTCATCAAGATAAAGTGAAAATAATGTATTTGTGGATCAAGTATGAACGTAAATCCCATATCATATTGGGCTGGTAAATTCTGACTAGGCCCAATGATAGCAGTCTAATTATACCAAATTGGTAAATTTGAGAGAATAACTAAATTATTATAATCATGAGGAGTCTTACTTAACCCTTTGATGCAAAACATATGCACACCCCTTCTAATGCACAACATGGGTCAAAAATGACCCGCATTCATTTTCCAGGTTATTTCATGCTGACTGAGTTTTTCTTTGCTCTATCTTTTGAAATCAATTTATTTTAGGATTGAATATTCCAAGTATTCTTTCAATATCTTGTTTTTAATTACCACAAATCATTAATTTAATTTTTTCTTTCCTACTTTATGAACTAAAATACTTTTTATATTACTACACATGGGTCATCCAAGTGTGATTTAAAATTAAATTTCTTAATACTATAATAATAATTTGTTTCAGGTAATTACTTTAGCAGTGAATGGGGCCAGTTATTTATTTATTAACTATGTAGTTAGCTAAGCCAACTACAATAAAATTAGCTAACTAAAGTAGAATATGTCAACAGCTCGGTAGCTAATAGTAATTACTTGTAACTTTCTGACAAGTAATCTACTCACTCTCAAGGTAACCTAAACATAATCAATTTTTTTCTAAGGTAATGTTAGAACAATTGAAAAACATTACTTACTTATTTGTATTAGATGGGCAAAGGGTGCTGTGCTGAGCTGTGAAATGTCTGACACAAGCACAATTCATAGTTCCCACCAAACGCTGGAGTAAATGCATGCAGGTCGTTTCTGACCCATGTGTGTAAACTTGATGTAGAATTACAAAAGCTGGGCTTGTTCATAACTTCATCTCATCTCATCTCCTCTAGCCGCTTTATCCTGTTCTACAGGGTCGCAGGCAAGCTGGAGCCTATCCCAGCTGACTACGGGCGAAAGGCGGGGTACACCCTGGACCAGTGGCGGCTGGTAGTCTTTCAAACAGGGGAAATGATGGGAAAAAAACCCCATCAATTTTGCCCATACTCTTGCCTCTGATCTGGCTGATTGTTGGCAGCATCACAAACTGTGAAATAACAGGTTCTTTTGGCCCATTAGCCTACTGTCCAATATACATGATGGTGGTGTTGGGGGGGTATATTTTAAGATTTTATATTTTAAAATTGTGGCATGTTGTTTAAAAATTGATCATTATTGAAAGCAGCTCTTTGTCAGGAACCTCAGCAGTAGAGCTGGGTGCCACACATTTCATTCAGTGACACTTTCCCTATATTTTACTTATTTTGACTGAGAAATGTTTTATTGACAATTTTGATAACCCTTCACTTTTAATCCAGGTCTGTAGTGTGAAATGTTCTCGGCTGTGTTTTTGTTTAAAAATGTTTTCCAAATTGTAGCTGTGTTTAATTCATATCCAGAAAAATATATATTCCAATATAATATACTCAGCATAAACATTTTAAATAGATTCTATATTTTTGGTCCATCCATGACATATTACTAAAGTAGCCTATTTACTGTTGTTGATGTGGGTCACTTGCTGTTAGCCAATTCACTTTCTCGTACCAGGAGAGCTGAAAGGAACGAGTATTATTCCCTACCTTTTTCACCAAGTCAATTTGAGGTGTTGGTCTACCCTGCTCTTTAATTTTAATTTTTTCCTCGAAAGGAAGACTGGCAAATGGCTTCACCAAAATTAAATCAGCAATGCTTGGCCTCTGTGCGCAGCTTTCTTGCTAGCTGACTAGCCCCCTCAAGTTCAAGTTCAGTCACTCAAATAAATGAAATTTCTGGAACTAAGATAGCAAACTTGACAACACTATATTTACACTTTATTTACAATGAAAATATATACAAACTAAAAAAGCTGGTAGAAACCGTATGTAATGAATGAAATCGAAATGTAAGCCGATCTCTGGGCGGCACGGTGGTGTAGTGGTTAGCGCTGTTGCCTCACAGCAAGAAGGTCTGGGTTCGAGCCCCGTGGCCTGCGAGGGCCTTTCTGTGTGGAGTTTGCATGTTCTCCCCGTGTCTGCGTGGGTTTCCTCCGGGTGCTCCGGTTTCCCCCACAGTCCAAAGACATGCAGGTTAGGTTAACTGGTGACTCTAAATTGACCGTAGGTGTGAATGTGAGTGTGAATGGTTGTCTGTGTCTATGTGTCAGCCCTGTGATGACCTGGCGACTTGTCCAGGGTGTACCCCGCCTTTCGCCCGTAGTCAGCTGGGATAGGCTCCAGCTTGCCTGTGACCCTGTAGAAGGATAAAGCAGCTAGAGATGATGAGATGAGAAGCCGATCTCTTACAATACACCACACCACTTGCGAATCCGCATGGGACTGAACTGAAATTCACCGCTGCCTGTCTATAGTTGAAACGAGCTGTCAATCAAAGAAAATATCCGGCCGCTTTCACCAATCACCAGTCTCCTCGCGGAAAGCTTTGCCATGTCCCTCCCATGTGAGGCTCGGAGTCCGTAGGCGGGCGTTTTCGCAGTATTTGTCCAATAACTGTCTTGCATTTTGAGATTGAAAAGCGCATAGCTCCCAAATGCCATTGAAGTCCACTGAGGCTGGGCTGCATCGCGCTGTCACGAGGGGGAAAAACTCACGCACACATTAAAGTTATAAGGGAATGATTTCGCACTGTAGTGGGTTGAGCACATATATATTTCTATGATTCTGGATCGGAAATAGCAATGTTATAAGGTCGGCTATAACATAAGCCTAGCACAATTCATCCTACACGATGTTCGTCATTTTTAGAGGAGGCTGAGCCTCCCTCATTGTCTTAGAGCAATTGCCCGTGCCCTGGACAAGTCGCCAAGTCATCGCAGGGCTGACACAGACACAGACAACCATTCACACTTTCATTCACACCTACGGTCAATTTAGAGTCACCAGTTAACCTAACCTGCATGTCTTTGGACTGTGGGGGAAACCGGAGCACCCGGATGAAACCCACGCGGACAACATGCAAACTCCACACAGAAAGGCCCTCGCTGGCCACGGGGCTCGAACCCGGACCTTCTTGCTGTGAGGCAACAGCGCTAACCACTACACCACCGTGCCGCCCTGTTCATAACTTAAGAAAGGAAAAATAAAAATGATGATTTGTGCTAAACAAAAACAAGATATTTACTGCATATTTGGAAAAGTAAATGACAAAATGAATTTATTTCAAAAGTACATCATAGAAACAGGGGCGGCACGGTGGTGTAGTGATTAGCGCTGTTGCCTCACAGCAAGATGGTCTGGGTTCGAGCCCCGTGGCCGGCGAGGGCCTTTCTGTATGGAGTTTGCATGTTGTCCACGTGGGTTTCCTCCGGGTGCTCCGGTTTCCTCCACAGTCCAAAGACATGCAGGTTAGGTTAACTGGTGACTCTAAATTGACCGTACAGTGGTGCTTGAAAGTTTGTGAACCCTTAAGAATTTTCTATATTTCTGCATAAATATGACCTAAAACATCATCAGATTTTCACACAAATCCTAAAAGTAGATAAAGAGAACCCAGTTAAACAAATGAGAAAAAATATTATACTTGGTCATTTATTTATTGAGGAAAATGATCCAATATTATATATCTGTGAGTGGCAAAAGTATGTGAACCTCTAGGATTAGCAGTTAATTTGAAGGTGAAATTAGAGTCAGGTGTTTTCAATCAATGGGATGACAATCAGGTGTGAGTGGGCACCCTGTTTTATTTCAAGAACAGGGATCTATCAAAGTCTGATCTTCACAACACATGTTTGTGGAAGTGTATCATGGCACGAACAAAGGAGATTTCTGAGGACCTCAGAAAAAGCGTTGTTGATGCTCATCAGGCTGGAAAAGGTTACAAAACCATCTCTAAAGAGTTTGGACTCCACCAATCCACAGTCAGACAGATTGTGTACAAATGGAGGAAATTCAAGACCATTGTTACCCTCCCCAGGAGTGGTCGACCAAGAAGGATCACTCCAAGAGCAAGGCGTGTAATAGTCGGCAAGGTCACGAAAGACCCCAGGGTAACTTCTAAGCAACTGAAGGCCTCTCTCACATTGGCTAATGTTAATGTTCCTGAGTCCATCATCAGGAGAACACTGAACAACAATGGTGTGCATGGCAGGGTTGGAAGGAGAAAGCCACTGCTCTCCAAAAAGAACATTGCTGCTCATCTGCAGTTTGCTAAAGATCACGTGGACAAGCCAGAAGGCTATTGGAAAAATGTTTTGTGAACGAATGAGACCAAAATAGAACTTTTTGGTTTAAATGAGAAGCGTTATGTTTGGAGAAAGGAAAACACTACATTCCAGCATAAGAACCTTATCCCATCTGTGAAACATGGTGATGGTAGTATCATGGTTTGGGCCTGTTTTGCTGCATCTGGGCCAGGACGGCTTGCCATCATTGACGGAACAATGAATTCTGAATTATACCAGCAAATTCTAAAGGAAAATGTCAGGACATCTGTCCATGAACTGAATCTCAAGAGAAGGTGGGTCATGCAGCAAGACAACGACCCTAAGCACACAAGTCGTTCTATCAAAGAATGGTTAAAGGAGAATAAAGTTAATGTTTTGGAATGGCCAAGTCAAAGTCCTGACTTTAATCCAATCGAAATGTTGTGGAAGGACCTGAAGCGAGCAGTTCATGTGAGGAAACCCACCAACATCCCAGAGTTGAAGCTGTTCTGTATGGAGGAATGGGCTAAAATTCCTCCAAGCCGGTGTGCAGGACTGATCAACAGTTACTGGGAATGTTTAGTTCAGTTATTGCTGCACAAGGGGGTCACACCAGATACTGAAGCAAAGGTTCACATACTTTTGCCACTCACAGATATGTAATATTGGATCATTTTCCTTAATAAATAAATGACCGAGTATAATATTTTTGTCTCATTTGTTTAACTGGGGTCTCTTTATCTACTTTTAGGACTCGTGCGAAAGTCTGATGATGTTTTAGGTCATATTTATGCAGGAATATAGAAAATTCTAAAGGGTTCACAAACTTTCAAGCACCACTGTAGGTGTGAATGTGAGTGTGAATGGTTGTCTGTGTCTATGTGTCAGCCCTGTGATGACCTGGCGACTTGTCCAGGGTGTACCCCGCCTTTCGCCCGTAGTCAGCTGGGATAGGCTCCAGCTCGCCTGCGACCCTGTAGAACAGGATAAAGCGGCTACAGATAATGAGATGAGATGAGACGCCTGAGGAGCATGTTCATGCAGAAGTGACAGCTCTTGTTGAAATCCAGACTTGCCCTAGTAATCAATATGCTCGTGCATATGAAACAGCATGATCATGCATGCATGTTTTGTGTGCGTGTGTGTGTGTGCATGCAGACCTGTGTGTTGGGGAGCGCTCCCTGCTCGGTGTCCCCCCCTCCCTCCCTCCCTCCCCCCTTGAGGCTTTGCACAATAAGGTACGTAATGGAAAATCTCAGTCCCTTAAATCTGCTCCTATTGTTGCTCTCTCTCTCTCTCTCAGGATCTCTAACAGAGTGGAACACAAACAGCACGAGGAATTTACAAAAAAAAAATTTAAATAAATAAATAAAGAGGAAAAGAATAATAATAGGTAAGCAGAAGAGTTTGGAGAAACTTTGCAGAACATCCAGCTGCTGTTCGCTTCCTCGCGCGTCCGAAGCGACGCTTTGTAAAACATGCGCGAGCTCGCGGGCACGCAGGAAGGAAGGACCGGAACAAACAGCGCGCGAGCTCGAGGGTTCGCAGTGTCGCAAAGTGAAGCGAGCTGCAGAGGAGAGGAGAGGAGAGGAGAGGAGAGGGGGAACGGGCCGGGGTTTAGAGCGGCATGGAGTGAATGCAGGGTTGCTTAAACATCACATTGCAAACTGCAAAAGAAGATGGGACTCGCGCGCGCCTTTTCGGCTTTAATTTCTAGGAGAAATTAAAAAAAAAATAAAAATCAATAATGCATGGTGATCTTGATTCCTCTTTCCTTCTGCAGGTAAAAGAGGGAAAAAAATATATCCGGATCAGGTGGTCAGGTGCGCTGCAGGGGGCGGAGCATCAGATCTCAGAGAGAGAGAGAGAGAGAGAGAGAGTGGATGCACACAGACTGCGCGCGCGCCTCTTCACACAGGTAAGGGCAATGCAATGCAATGCAGCGCGGACACACCGCGGCACGCGCCAGCCGGACGTGCGTTCACGTGAGCGCGTGCACACGGCGCCGCTGAGACTATTCTGATTTGATGAGATGAGAGGTTGAGCAGGACATGATGCATGCTTGGGTTCTGGATGAAAGAGCTGCATGGACATAGATTTATGCATTTATTATTATTGTTGTTGCTGTTGTTTTCCCCTTGCACACTGAGCTGAAGTTTTGACTGTATGATTGTTTTATTGGGATTTTCAAGTGCATGATGTGCTGTACAGCAAGAACTTCATCATAAACCTAAGTGCAATCCCTACCATGAATAGGGACCCTACTACAGTATATCTTTTTTTCCTCCGTACAAACTTTGATATTGTTGTCCGCATGGGTTTCCCCCACATGCAGGTTAGGTTAACGGGTGACTCCCTAAATTGACCGTGAGTGTGAATGGTTGTCTATGTGTCAGCCCTGCGATGACCTGGCGACTTGTCGAGGGTGTACCCCGCCTTTCACCTGTAGTCAGCTGGGATAGGCTCCAGCTTGCCTGCGACCCTGTAGAACAGGATAAAGCAGCTAGAGATAATGAGGTGAGGTGAGATGAGATGATGTGCTGTAAGAAGGTCATCGTAAACCTAAGTGCAATCCCTACCATGAATAGGCTACAGCACTGTGCAAAAGTCTTAGGCACCCTATATCTTTTTTTTCCCCCCATACAAACTTTGATATCGGGCAGCACGGTGGTGTAGTAGTTAGCGCTGTCGCCTCACAGCAAGAAGGTCCGGGTTCGAGCCCCGTGGCCGGCGAGGGCCTTTCTGTGCGGAGTTTGCATGTTCTCCCCGTGTCCGCGTGGGTTTCCTCCGGGTGCTCCGGTTTCCCCCACAGTCCAAAGACATGCAGGTTAGGTTAACTGGTGACTCTAAATTGACCGTAGGTGTGAATGTGTGTGTGAATGGTTGTCTGTGTCTGTGTGTCAGGCCTGTGATGACCTGGCGACTTGTCCAGGGTGTACCCTGCCTTTCGCCCGTAGTCAGCTGGGATAGGCTCCAGCTTGCCTGCGACCCTGTAGAACAGGATAAAGTGGCTACAGATAATGAGAATCAGACTTTGAGATCGACTTCTACATTATCGAGTCCGTACAAAAACATTTTCGAGTTCCAAACATTCGTTCGTTTTTTTCCAGCACAAAATGAAATGTTACACAAGGAAAAAGTTCATATTACACTTTTCAGATTAAAAAAGAAATCATATCGAAGGCTGCTGGGTTTTCATGCAAAATTAAGACGTAAGTGTGACAGAGTGTCCAGAAGAACTGTGGCTGGTTCTGTAAGATGCTCAGTAAAACCTCCAGCTCACTTCCTTATAAAACTGCACTCGTTGTGCCTGCGACTATTTTTTTTCTTTTTAAAGCAAATGGTCGTGTCACACCAAATATTGACTTTGTTTCATGTATTATGGCTCACTGATAACTGTTTATAGTATTTATTAATGTTGAAACATTTTCATTATTTTTAAGCCATTTTTGGTCTTCAGCATGTGCATAAGACTTTTGTACAGTACTGTATGTACATATTTTTTTTGTAGTAAATGGATGTTTGGGAACTCCATTGTGTATAGGGCATTGTGTTCAAGGCTACTTTAATGACCAGAAGGTTTTGAGTTTGATTCTCAGGACTACCACAGAGTCTCAACCAGAGGTGGACAAAGTACCCAACTTCATTACTTAAGTCAAAGTACAGATCCCACTCGTCAAATGTTACTCCGATACAAGTGAAAGTTGTCCAGTCAAAATTTTACTTAAGTTAAAGTACTGAAGTGTTTGCTTTTAAAAATACTTAAGTATTAAAAGTATATTTTCTGTCAATGCATCGTTGTATTATTGCCACAACGCTTACAAAACATAATGCCGTTACCAAAGAGAGAAATGTGAATTCACAAAATGAACGCATGCTGTGCATCATGGTGGTTTAACGTTAAGCTAGCTAGTTAGTGAAGCTCCACCTGACATGCTAGCAAACTCTTTTCAAACTCAAAACCATATTGGGTAGTTAATGCTACTAGAAAAGAAAGATTTCTACATTGTTGATTTGGCAAGATTATGCTAAAGCATATTTCTGAAAGGACTTCAGATAAGTTAATGTTATTAATGTTAGCGTAACTCTGTTTTTACATGCTAACTAAGAGTGTCCAAGTTAACCAGCTATGTGTTAACGTTAGCCGTGGACAAAGCGACGGCAACTTGACGGGCAAATCCATAGAAAGTCATTTGACTAACCAGACTGTGTCGCTATTGCAACATTATCGCTAGCTCTAAAAGCACAGATAACTTCGTTGCAAGCTTTCTCTTGGAATAAAACGTTTATATACCTCAATATGCTTCTGCAGTTTGGACAGCGAGTTTTTGTAGGCCGTGATGTGGTTCGTTTTCGGCAAACAAAGCAAACATTTAAAACGAAACGAATCTTTAAACCTTTCAGAAAACTGAAACATGGGTTCTAGGTAAAGCCATGGGTGTGTGCATTCCCTAGAAGAACCCCCTCCTTCTATTCTTCCATCAACTGATTGTGTTAAATAATGCTGCTGAGAAATCACTGATCTTTATTTTATCCAGTCTATGGACGTGACGTGATCCGAGTGATTACTGATCGGCTGTCTCAGTGTCACCTGCAACAAAATCAATCACGTTTTAGAAAAGAAAAGAAAAAAACATCCACTTTCAAAGCTGCTTCATAGTAACAAGTAACGAGGACGTTGATAGAAATGTAGTGGAGTGAAAAGTACAATATTTATCTTTCAAATGTAGTGAAGTTAAAGTCATGAGTTTCCAAAAAAAATACTCAAGTAAAATACAGATACTCAAAAAGTGTACTTAAGTACAGTACTCAAGTAAATGTACTTCGTTACTGTCCACCTCTGGTCTCAACTCCATGTTCGTGTATGGACAGGATTCGTCTAATGCCAGTGAAAATGTGTGCTCGGTCCTGAGATGTGTGCTTGTTACTTTTATAAACTGAAATGCACCTTATGTTCTGAAGCGTCTCCTTTTTGTTGTGCTCTGCTTCACAAGCGTCTTCACAAGCTCATTATTTCTTATCGTAGCATCAGGGGATGTTGCTTGGTGCCATAGGAACAAATGGACCTAAGCCTACTGGAACACTGATTCAAGAGTTGCTTAGGTGAAGGATGGAGTGGATAAAGGCAAAAATATAGAGATTAACCCATAAACTTAGCAATAATATTTCTGTGCATAAGTTTGGCTATAGATGTTCAATAACGAACACTGTACTAATTAATCAGCATTGTGCATTAAAAGTATAATTTACTGAGTTTATGGGTTGTTTGAATTTTAAAAATGTAATTATTAACTATAAAGTTGTGTGACCACTAGCTGTGGAAATCACTAGCTATAAATGTTTGAAATTTGCTGCACAAAAATATACTTTAGCTTGCATTACTTTTGTAGTTGATCACCATGGTGGAGTGGGGATTGTAGTGGTGCTAAATAAATGGCTGTGCAACAAAAAAAAAATTCTCAAAAAGGCTTTAGAAGAGGGTAAAATGTGTTAGTAAATAATCCCATGTTAATTTTCAAAAAGCAAATTAAAATAAGTTCTGGATAAAAACCCATCTGTCTCATGTAAATGAAGAAACAAATTTCATTGTCCGGTGGTCAGATGTTTATGAGATGCATTGCCTTGCAATTATGACTGGGTGCCCTGTGATGGCACATGTACGTTGTTAGTTCGTATGGACATCATACGGTCGCAAAAGCCATCAAAAAATCAAGTCGATGCGTTACCATATTATCTTAAGTATCAGAGATGTCCACAAGCACCGGTGACCGCCGAGCTTCTCCTCCTACACAGATGGTCTGCGCCAGCTACTCGATCCCAGAAAAAAATAAAAACTTGCCTTTCAATGTTCAAGTGATTTATATTGTCTCCGCTGCTCATAATTTGCTGCAAATCCAATTATTCCACCACGAAATTGTCTTCAATTCGGGTCATGACTGGACACGACGCCATATTTGTTGATCGAGTCTCGCGCTCTGGTTGGCTGAGCCAGACCACGTGACCACGCCATAGCGTCTGTAGTTATGTTACAGAGCCAGACAGCGTACTACAGAGGGGTGACTGAGAAAACCGAGCAGATGTACATCTGGAGGGAAATTTCGTACATATTTTGCAAGTATTTTACAGGGAAATGGTTAGTAATTTATTAGCTGAGAGTGCACCAGAAAGCATGTAAATTTCAAAATTTTCTGGGGGAGCATGCCCTCACACCCCCCTAGCATTAGTATGCCTTTTCTGCCACAAATTCCAGAGCCGCCTACTACTTGTTTCTTAGCCAGCTACTTCAGATTTTCTGGAGAGCCCTGAGTATGGAGCTTCACTCCATGTGCTTTGCACATGGGGAGCTCCACTATACCAGCAGAATGTAGGAGGAATTAATGCATTGAAATACAGGAGGCAGCCATATGCGAAGCGAAACAAAACATAGTGGGGCGTTTTGCCAAGAAATGTAATTTTAATCAGAAACATTTCCAAACTAGAAAAGCACTCGGAGAGCGCAGACCTCCGCCAAGAATCCTTAAAAAAATTCCGGGATCCAGACGGTAATCCGGATCACCGCCAAAATTTAATGGATTGTTACTTGTGCCCAGTCACACCTCTGGGAAAAATTTCAGAGCAATCCGTTTATAACTTTTTCTGTAATGTTGCTAACAAACAAACAAACCAACAAACCAACGCTACCAAAAACATAACCTCTTTGGCGGAGGTAATAAACTACAATTGAGTTGTGGTTTCATAAGCTCTGACGTGAGCGCTATAGAGAAGAGTAATTGCAGATAGACTTCACTGTTGTTTGCCAGATTGTTGGTGGTTGGCTTATACAGTCATGTTTTCTGTCAAAATTAGCATTATGTGCCATACGACTTTACAGATGAATGTCGTAGAATGAGTTTTACTCAGTTTAACAGGTAGATTTTAGCCTAATTGATGATAAGTAGCTTGGAATAGCTACGTGAATAACTTCATATTTTGTGTTCATGCTTGGCTGTTTACAAGACCCTTATCAAAAAGAAGTATACTTTAAGTTCATTTTATTAAGTATACTTAAGTAAAGTTAAAGTATATTTCCTTAAGTATACGTTTGTGTACCAAGTATATTGATATCAATGTACTTACAGTATACTTGTAAGTAAACTAATCTAATACAGTACTTCTTGGGACTAAATTGGCCCATTTTTAGTTTATAAAAAGTATACTTTAAGTCTAAGAGAAGTAAACTTTGAGTATACAACTAGTATTTTTTTATTTTGTACTGCAGGTATATCACAAGTAAACTTATATACTAATAGTTTACTAGTTCTATACTTGTAGTTCACTCTAGTTTACAAAAGCATACTTCATAGTATACTGGAAATATACTATGAGTTTACTTGTTTTATTTGTCTGCTTTATCTGTCTCTTTGTGGGTTAATAACAGTATGTACATAAAAGATAAATTTAAGTTCCAACACTGTTTACTCTTAAGCTATTCCATCCCAGAGTTGACCACAAACTTATGGTACAAGGTCAAGGTCAAGGTATCTTTATTGTCCCAAAACAGGGAAAATGGATTTGCAGCCAGGAAGATGCACACAAAGATATTCACACACAATACACAACAACAGACAACACGTCATGGGCAGGGTCCATACAAATTAAACATAAGCACTAAACAATTACAAACATAGAGCTAACTACCATTCAGCACCTGGATGGCAGTGGGGACAAAGGAAACCTTAAATCTCTTAGTCCGAAGAGCAGGCACGCTCCACCGACGGCCTGAGGGCAACAGTACAAATTCAGGCCGAAGGGGATGATCTACACACTCTAAGATCAAAAAAGCCTTCCTGAACACTTGTCTGTTATACAAATCAGTTAACTGAACCTGACTCCTCCCTATAACCTTACTGGCCACTTTAACAAGGTTACCAAGCCTGTTTTTATTGGCCAGGGTCAGATTTCCATACCAAGCGACAATACAAAACATAAAAACTGATTCAATAAAACTTCTATAAAAGAGGGTCATCATCTCTGAGCGAACATTAAAAGAGTACATTTTCCTCAAAAAATAGAGCCGTTGCTAAACTTTTTTTGCTGTAAAGGCAACATGAGCATCAAAGCTCAATTTGTTATCCACAACCACTCCCAAGTATTTGTAGCTGTTTACCAGCTCAATATCTACACCTTTAATGCTGGTTACCACAGGACAAGGACTAGACGTTCTAAAGCTGATTATCATATCCTTTGTTTTAGACACATTTAATTGGAGAAAGGATTCATCACACCAAGATACAAAATCATCTACAACAGGCCCATGATTTAGCTCCTCCCCTTCAAGAAGACTCACAATGACAGAATCGTCAGCAAATTTAATAATGTGTCTATTTGCGTAGTTGCTGCGACAGTCATTAGTGTACAAAATGTATAATAATGGGGAGAGACAACAACCTTGAGGAGAGCCAGAAGAGGAATGCAGCTGATTTGAAAAGCAGCCATTAACCCTCACACACTGGGACCGATTGGTCAAAAAGTCCAATATCCAACCAACAAGATTAAAATCCAATTAAAAAAAACTGATTAGCTTCTCTGCTAACAGATGTGGCTGGATAGTGTTAAAAGCAGATGAGAAATCTACAAACAACAGTCTTGCCTGAGCTTTGGATCCCTCAAGATGGTGATACAAAAAATGTAGCAGTGTGACGGTGGCATCCTCCACACCTCTACCTGGCCTATAAGCAAATTGTAGGGGATCCAAAAATACATGTACTGTAGGTTTAAAAGATGGGATTTAAAACATGCTGCTGTATATCACAAAGAAGCCAATATGTGTGGAAAAAGAAGTATTTTATAGGCTACTATCAAAAGTATAAGCACAACTACAGGGTAAGTACACTTAAACATAAGGCACAAATATTTTAATACTTTATTACACGGGGCGGCACGGTGGTGTAGTGGTTAGCGCTGTCGCCTCACAGCAAGAAGGTCCTGGGTTTGAGCCCCGGGGCCGGCGAGGGCCTTTCTGTGCGGAGTTTGCATGTTGTCCGCGTGGGTTTCCTCCGGGTGCTCCGGTTTCCCCCACAGTCCAAAGACATGCAGGTTAGGTTAACTGGTGACTCTAAATTGACCATAGGTGTGAATGTGAGTGTGAATGGTTGTCTGTGTCTATGTGTCGGCCCTGTGATGACCTGGCGACTTGTCCAGGGTGTACCCCGCCTTTCGCCCGTAGTCAGCTGGGATAGGCTCCAGCTTGCCTGCGGCCCTGTAGAAGGATAAAGCGGCTAGAGATAATGAGATGAGATGAGACTTTATTACACTTTTGTTGAGTATATCTTGACCAAAAGTTTAAGTATAAGCTTAATATACTTAGACTTTTCTATATACTTTTCAGTATAAGCCAAGTATACTTATGTATAACTTTATTCAGTCTATCTCTGATCAGTAAATACAAAGTAAACTGAAAGCATACTCTCTTATTTTTAGTTTAAAAGAAGTATACTCGAAGCACGCTTGAAGAAACTTCTTTTTTGTAAGGGGAGGCAACATTTTCCAAAAGTCAAATGGTTCTCAGACAGATTATTTAAATCCAATTTGTTGATAATTTGACAATAATTTTCAGCAGTTTATAGAAAAGTTTTGGGCATTTGTGTTTATAGAATGAAGTCAAAAGTTAGAGCGGCCGTTTTGGTTCTTCAGTCACGTTTGACGTGTCATTAAGGTGCAGGCTTAACGTTCATGATAATAATTGATGACTTGTGATTACTTCTATAGTACGACTTGCTTGATTTACAGTCAACACTACATAACTAGTCAGTTTCAATAATAAATATGCTTGATGCAATTGTCAGGATCTGTTTTCAGGCTAAGCGATGGATTTAAACTGCCTTATTGTTTGGAAAAACACAAGACACCTTTCCATGTCTCATGACCTCAGCATGAGGAGGTCAGACTCCAGTCTGACCTTCTCATATGTAGATGTAGTTTTTAATCTAGAAATTGGATCTAGACTACTTGGAGGCGGTACGAATGTGTGAGATTATTCCTTTGATCAGCTTTTAGAGTGAAGAGGAAACAGTTACCTTTAAGTAATTTGAGTCTAAGATATATATGTATAGCATGATGCTAGATCGTGATCTTAGAATCACAGGTTTGCATAACCCCTCAATTAATTCAAGGTCCAAGTATGATGAGTGTATTTGGTTAAGAAGTCATGTTGATACTGATACCTTGTTGGCGCTGTAGGTTGTTTGGAGTTTGATCAGTATTTGTATGTATTCGTCTGAAATCCACCACATAGGATTTGAAATGAAACAATGGCTATGTTCACATTACAGGGTTAGAGCTGGACAAGTTTCCTCCTCTAAATGGTACAGATCAAAGCAAAAGCATTTTATTTTTAACTAAAATCAGATCTGACCCACTATCTTATGTAGTCCTAGGCTGGGTACTTATCTGATATGTGGGCATGAAACTGTAATGAGATTGGTCAGATTGGAATTCAACTGTGTCCTTGTTACGTAATGCTGTCATGATTATCCAGCGTGGTGGTGCATCAGCAATATAACTGGGGGGGTTGGATTGACCCAATAATCCCTGTTGCTATGACCTTTGCTGCATTTGGCGGTTCAGTGTGCTGTATAATTTCTGTGTCAGATATCAGTCCTCATTTGTTTACTGTTCTTTGTAGTTACGTACTAGTCAGTGCACCTGAAACGTTATAGTAACCTGCTGTGACATAATCCGAACATGATAAATTACTAAGCAACCTGAAACCTCAAAACTGCTGCGGAGAGGCAGAAAGTGATTTACATTTGCATTAAGGCAAAACACAAGAGGTTGGGTCATTATTATTATTATTATTATTATTATTATTATTATTATTATTATTATTATTATTATTATTTTTATTATTATTTGTTTTTTGAACTAATACACATCATAACTTTATGGTGTCTTTTTTTGTCTTTTTTCAAGTATTTTTCCTACTGGAACTTTAAAAAAAAAGTGCACTAATTTATGCAAATGAGGCTTTAAAAATGCATACATTTGCATGCATAACAAAACCAAAAATCTAGCCTTTTAATCATGATAGGTTTGTGTATGTTACATCTATTAATTTTTTTTGTTAACAAATTGCAAAGATGTTCAAAAGAGTCAAAAATTTATATTTACAAAAACAAATTTTTATGAAAACATTTCAATCAAATACATGAAGATAGTTATTTCCTTCTTTTGCCATTTTCATTTCTAAAAGAAAAACAAAGGAACACAACGCGCACAAACCTTGTTAGTACAGTGGTGCTTGAAAGTTTGTGAACCCTTTAGAATTTTCTATATTTCTGCATAAATATGACTGAAAACATCATCAGATTTTCACACAAGTCCTAAAAGTAGATAAAGAGACCCCAGTTAAACAAATGAGACAAAATATTATACTTGGTCATTTATTTATTGAGGAAAATGATCCAATATTACATATCTGTGAGTGGCAAAAGTATGTGAACCTTTGCTTTCAGTATCTGGTGTGACCCGCTTGTGCAGCAATAACTGCAACTACACGTTTGCGGTAACTGTTGATCAGTCCTGCACACCAGCTTGGAGGAATTGTAGCCCATTCCTCCATACAGAACAGCTTCAACTCTGGAATGTTGGTGGGTTTCCTCACATGAACTGCTCGCTTCAGGTCCTTCCACAACATTTCGATTGGATTAAGGTCAGGACTTTGACTTGGCCATTCCAAAACATTAACTTTATTCTTCTTTAACCATTCTTTGGTAGAACGCCTTGTGTGCTTGGGGTCATTATCTTGCTGCATGACCCACCTTCTCTTGAGATTCAGTTCATGGACAGATGTCCTGACATTGTCCTTTAGAAATTCGCTGGTATAATTCAGAATTCATTGTTCCGTCAGTGATGGCAAGCCGTCCTGGCCCAGATGCATCAAAACAGGCCCAAACCATGATACTACCACCACCATATTTCACAGATGGGATAAGGTTCTTATGCTGGAATTCAGTATTTTCCTTTCTCCAAACATAACGCTTCTCATTTAAACCAAAAAGTTCTATTTTGGTCTCATCCGTCCACAAAACATTTTTCCAATAGCCTTCTGGCTTGTCCACGTGATCTTTAGCAAACTGCAGACAAGCAGCAATGTTCTTTTTGGAGAGCAGTGGCTTTCTCCTTGCAACCCTGCCATGCACACCATTGTTGTTCAGTGTTCTCATAAACATTAATATTAGCCAATGTGAGAGAGGTCTTCAGTTACTTAGAAGTTACTCTAGGGTCCTTTGTGACCTCGCCGACTATTACATGCCTTGCCACGTCTTGGAGTGATCTTTCTTGGTCGCCACCTCTTGGTGATCTTTGTTGGTCGACCACTCCTGGGGAGGGTAACAATGGTCTTGAATTTCTTCCATTTGTACACAATCTGTCTGACTGTGAATTGGTGGAGTCCAAACTCTTTAGAGATGGTTTTGTAACCTTTTCCAGCCTGATGAGCATCAACAACGCTTTTTCTGAGGTCCTCAGAAATCTCCTTTGTTTGTGCCATGGCACACTTCCACAAACGTTTTGTGAAGATCAGACTTTGATAAATCCCTGTTCTTTAAATAAAAGAGGCTGCCCACTCACACCTGATTGTCATCCCATTGATTGAAAACACCTGACTCGAATTTCCCCTTCAAATTAACTGCTAATTCTAGAGGTTCACATACTTTTGCCATTCACAGATATGTAATATTGGATCATTTTCCTCAATAAATAAATGACAAGTATAATATTTTTGTCTCATTTGTTTAACTGGGTTCTCTTTATCTACTTTTAGGACTTGTGTGAAAATCTGATGATGTTTTAGGTCATATTTATGCAGGAATATAGAAAATTCTAAAGGGTTCACAAACTTTCAAGCACCACTGTATGAAAACATGTATTTCACTGTACAGATGCTCTCAAGAGAATTTTACAGAAGAGGGTGTTAGAAACCCATTTCTTTATTGTTTAAATCACAAATTGCCATGCACTGTTATGACATAGTTTATCCGAGTTTATGAAATATTTTATGCCATTTTTAGCTCATCTGGCTGTAGACCAGGTCGGATGAGCTTACGCGATCACACATTGTCCATCGTCTGTCGTCTGTCGACAATTTACAAAAATCGCTACTCCTCCTACAGGATTGATCAGATTTCGATCAAACTCACATATAATGTTCCTCAGGTTGGTGTGCATAAAATTTGTCAAGACGGTGGCGCCACCTGTCATATTTACGATTTTATGGGTGTCTGAAATTTTTGGGTGACTCGTCACATTAAACGCTACTCTTTGTAAACTGCTGGGACGTTTTCACTGAAACTCACCCAGAAGACTCTAAAGACGTATTCTAACAAGAATTGTTCACCAGGTGGTGCCACCTGCCATGGACGCGGCTACACAGGGGTCATATGCAATTTCACAAAAATCGCTGCTCCTCCTACAGGAGTGATTGGATTTTGATAAAACTCATATGGAATGTTCACCAGGTTGGTGTGTATAAAAGTTGTCAAGACGGTGGCGCTGCCTGTCACACTTTATGGGCGTTTGAATATTTTGCGTGACTCGTCACACCAAACAATACTGTTTGTAAACTGCTAGGATGTTTTCACTGAAACTCACCCAGAAGACTCTAAAGACATATTCCAACAAGAATTGTTCACCAGGTGGCACCACCTGCCATGGAAGTGGCTACACAGGGGTCATATGTAATTTCACAAAAATCGCTACTCCTCCCACAGGATCGATCTGATTTCAAACTTGCACACAACAACAGTGGCCGGTATGAGCTACAGCCTCATTGAGGCTAGAAAAATGGTTTACAAAATGCAATGTGATGTGTTATAACAGGTGACATGTATATCATAATGACATATAAACTGACATATCACTTTTTTCAGGGTACCAAGTGGGTGGAGTTTCAGATAATGTAGTGATTGTGAGAAAAAGTGAACATTTTCTGCTACACTTTGATATTTTTGTTGCTACAGGTTAAGAGAAGACATGTTATAAATACAGTTTATCCAAAAAAAAAAGATTGATCTGACCAAAACGTCTACCTGTAATGTCTTGACATGACTACACCACTTACACGTGCCTGTTGGCTTGATTGGTCATTAAACACCATTTTGATTTACATTTGTATATAAAGTTAGTCATACTCGTTTCCATCTTGACATTGTGGAAAAAAATTGTTATGCCATGTGGTACTTGGTGTAGTAGTATTGTGCATGGTGTCTACTGTGTACTGTATATGCCTGATTTACAGTTCGCTGTGCGTAATAATATAGTGCATTCTCCAGGGAATATGTCCACAGACAATTCAGACAACATGACAAAGCACTGATACCTTATGATCATAGGTGTATATGCAGTCAGTTTGGACATGATATTTGCCGATGAGCTTGTAAGAGGTGTGGCTTCTCTTTGGACGTAACTTGTTAATTCCTATTTCCTGCATCCATACTCCTGCCTGTGCCCTTGTTTTGCTTTGCCTTGCCTGGCTTGTTTGTGATTTTTGCACAGCTCTTTGCCTCCTGCCTGTGTATTACATTACGCCTGTTTTCCACATGCTCTGCTTTACTGTTTGGATTTGCTTTTCTTTAGTATAATGTCTAGATATATCTGTAAAAACTGCACTGAAAAGCAAAGTTATGGGAAAGTAGTCTGTTTTTGTTTAGTTTTTACCCCTGGTTATTAGTCAGATAGGGATTTAGGGACTATATTGTATTTTGTTTCTCTTTGCGATTGGGTGGGTTGGGAAGAGTACTTGTTTTATAGTTATTTTATGACTGTGTTTATGCGCCTATTAAACACAGAGGTGCCAATATCTATGGTTTAGTGTTTATGATGTTGACCCCCTTCTAAAGCAATACAGGAATCACCGTAAAAATACACTTTTCGCTTTTCTCAAATAAAGCAGTGGTCAGGTCGGATGTGATTAATAATCGCCTGGCGTAAAAGTCAGTTCACTCAATGAGCAGTCACACCTTGCTGGTTCCTTACTGTTGCTTAGGGTTCAACGCAATACACCCCCCACCCCCCAAAAAACAAAGAAAGAAAGAAACAAACAAAAAAGCAAAAAACCTCCCACACCAATTAGCTAGCTAGTTAGTACTGCCCTTACATTCTCATTATCATGTAATTAGCATCAAGCCGTTCTGTCCGCTGACATACACTCAGGGTTTTGTTGGTCAATTTCTGTTTTCTTCTCAATAGGCCTTGTTTATCAAGCTGGATATGAGCGGTTTTATCTGTAAATCATTTGTATGAGCCTTTACACAAGATAGTAGCTAGTATTCATGAAAATCCCATAATTTCAGGGGAACAAATGTTCATATCCTTACCATGCTCCTGAGTGTGTGTAAATTTATGTGTACGAAGACAGAATTAAGAAGAAATGTAAAGCTCAATTGATTGGCTTCAAATCATTATTTGCGATGAGTAAATTGTGATGAGTTACAACACTTTTATATATTGATTATGGTGTCAAGTTTAAATAGCTGATGTGTTTCAGTTATACACATAAATTAAATCAATATTTTGTGAAACCCAGGCATTTCATATTAATAGTATTAACTCAAGTGTAAAAAAAATGTAAAGAACTCAAGTCCACCTAAGCTGATAAATTCAGACAAATAAGATTAGACGTTCAATTAAGAATGTTGCTATATAAAAAAGGATGTTACTCAGTGAATTAATTGGTTCCGTTTGCCACACTATCATCTTTTAACGCTCTGGGGTCTGAGGGTATTTTCTGGTACTAATGATTTTTGCATGCTCTGATTTTGTTTTCAGTTTCAACAAATCTAAGCAGTATTTTCAAAGTCATATGACTTTTTTTGTATTCAGCACAAGTTCAGCTACAATAATATCTGTGCAGTATGTATGTCATGATTGTACTTTAAAAAAATAACATAAATGAAGATGTTGTAAAAAGCAGTTTTAGAATGTGTGAATGTGTGAAAAAAACATGACCTTATTCATTGTGGTGAACCATTTTGATTACTTGAGGTACTTCTGTTCAGTCTTAGGAATGTATCAAGCACAAAAACTTAAATCTGCGCCATTGATTTGGACAATTAACTGGCCATCAATAAGAAGAGTAAAAAATGCCATTCCATTCAATGAGAGGAGTGAAAACCCCTCCCAATGCCATCTCTTAATCCCATCAGGTCAAGTGATCAAAACGGTTCCGCACAACAGGTAAGGTGATGTTGTTGGTTTTTTTTCATACATTCCAACACAGTTCTAAAACTACTTTTTACAACAGCTTCATTTATCTGTTATTTTTTAAAAAAGTACAATCATGACATGTGTACATACTACATGGATATTATTGTACCTGAACTTGTGCTGAATACAAAAAAGTCATATGACTGAAAATCCTGCTTAGATTTGTTGAAATAAACGACAACATCAGAGCATGCCCAAATCATTAGAGTGCAAGAAAAAAAAGAAGAAAAGAGAGCAAACAAGCACCGGTGCATATTTTGTTTACTCAAGAAGCAAGCAAAAATTGCACAAGAAATTTGCCTGAGTAAAATTTACTCAAATTGAAGAAATTTTTATTCTACACCAGATAACATTTGGTCCCTCTCTAAAAAGAGTAAAAGTGACTCTTTTGATAGAGCTGTTTTTCCAGAGTAAATTCTCAATTCAGTGCTAATATTTTACTATTTGTGGTGGTATTTGACTCTATTCAGTGTGTCTTGAAATTAACTCTTGTGCTATTTTGCTCAGTTCAGAGCCACAACCAGCTCTGTTACACAATTACTCTGTAATTTTGCTCCCACTCCAACTCCAAATTTTACTCTGCAAACTCAAAATAGAGCAAAATTAACTATTTTTGAGGAAAATACTTTTAACTCTGGAAAAACTGCGCAGTCATTTTTCCTGTGTACGCACTACAGTGCACCCATATCACCCGATCTGCTCATAAGAAATAGAAGAAATATTTACACTTACTCAAGTTGATCTTTGGCTGGATCAAGTTGAAGTAAAAAAAAAAAAGGCACCGCTTATCATCAGTGTCGCAGTTCTCAAGATTGAATTGAATCGCTGTCCTGAATCATGAATTGAATCGCTGTCCTGAATCAGCCGAAGCACATCAAATCGCCATGCCATCTCGCAACAAGTTCTACCTCCAAATAGCCTAAACTGTGGCTGACAGATTTTATCCTGTTTACGGTGGGCATTCCCACTGCGAAAGCGAAACCAATTGAAGCCAAAAGAGTGAAAGTGATTACAGTATCAAGCTGTTACCATATGAATAGTCTTTTACAGGGGTTAAATTGGGATTGGTTATGTGGGGGGGCTCTGCCTCGTACCCGCCCCTGCCCCCGCTGCCCTGCCCCAATATACTTTTTGGAAAATAACCCTCTAATTTGATAACCATATCATATTGCACAGAGATATACACCTTATCTGTGTGTTGTAGGCCTATGTGTGTCTTGTAGTGCCCCCCTACACATTATGGCAGTTTGAATGTAGATTGGTTGGCCAGTGTAACAGATTGTACAGGTTGTTGTACATTGGTTTGAAGGAAATGATTAGTGGGGGGTCTGGGGGTCCTCCCCCAGAAGTTTTTTATTATCATACATGTTATTTGCTGAATTCTAGTGCATTTTAATAAGTTGTTAGGTGACTTTACAGAGGTAGGTTGAGCAATATCATGTTAAATCTTGTCACATGCCTACAGGTGAAAAATGTGAAGGAGAAATGTTCAGTAAGAAAATTTGAAGGCTTGCACAATCTTAAACCAAAACAGTTGATTTATTTTGGAGGATAAATGTTAAATATGCCAAAACACTGTCAGTCAAATTGTCAATCAAATATATTCATGCAGTGAATGCAACCAAATACAAACAACACTATAACATTGGAAGCATTTATTATTATTGTTATTATTATGTATTCAATTATTTATTTGGCATGTGGTGCTTTTTGTATTGTCTAGAACATACATAAGATGAGCATATTATAGCAGCAAAATAGAAGCACAATCATTTGAATGCAGCAAAAGTTTTGCTGCATTCAAATGACTGTGCTTCTATTTTGCTGCTATAATATGCTCATCTTATGTATGTTCTAGACAATACAAAAAGCACCACATGCCAAATAAATAATTGAATACATAATAATAACAATAATAATTACACTAATAATAGGATCGTATGCAGGTAAAAGGGGAGACGGTGTACGGAGAAAATTATAAACAAGTCACAACGCTGAAACACAAGCCCAAAAACCCGCAAACCACGACTTCTGATTTTTTTTTAAAGCGAGCCCACAAAAAAAGAAACCCCAAAGTCGCTTATAAAAAGCGGAATTGGCAACCCACGCAGTGTTCCAGAAACCAGAATCTCTGATCGCAAGTTCTGTTCTAAATAGCTTTGACAGGTCGTCTTGTTATCAGGAAAACTATGATCTATCTCATAAAAGTCATGGGTTTATTGATTAATAAAACGATATTTAATTATTCAGAACTGAAAATCGTGAAAAGGGTTTGTTGCTTTTGATGTGTGCCTGATCATATGCCATCCGCTCCGAGCTTATGTGCCGGGGCTCAGCCCCGGACAGCCCCGGCCCAATTTAACCCCTGGTCTTTTATGAATATGGGCTCTCAGTGCTACGACTCCGGTGTGACTGAAGAAGGTGACAAGTTTTATGTTTCATCTAATTTAGGTAATTTTAAAAAATATAATATTATTTGGCAGTGGACACACGGGAAAGTGTAAAATTTCTGTCAATACGTTTATCATACTTGTACAATAAAACTCGAAAAGATATTTATCTAAATACATGACCTACTCATTCTAAACCTGCCGAGTTTTGCTAGCGAAGCTCTCGACCCCAGAGGGTTAATGCTGTACAACATTTTACCAGAGCCAGCACTAAGTGACCGATAAGTAACCAATCTGTCTCAATCTGAAAGGTACTGTATACTGACTTCCTGTGACACCCGTATGAGAAGGATTATTGGTGTGAGATAAATTTCTGGGCAAGAGCTGCTGAAATACTTTGCTTTCAATTAAAAAAAAAAAGAGATCAGTTTTTCTTCATGTTGTCCTTGATGTCCATAATCACCTGAGTACAGTCGATATTTTTCTCCATTTTTATGTGAAACCATTTTCTTTTCACCTCATTTAGTTCACTTCTAATTCACCTGTTCTGTAATTTGGCTCCAGATGTTGGCGTTTTTAAAGGGGTTGTTATGCTGTTAAATAACAGGCCAGTATATCTTTCTTGGCATAGATGTGAGTCAAAATAACTTTAACTTCTACCTCTGAGAAAGTCGCTTTGCCATGTAGGTGTCATTTCAGTTGTGTAAGCTTTGCCTTTTATGGATGGTTTTGGATGTCACCCAAAGCAAATCAGCTGTGCCGTGTATACACCGAGTAAATTATGGGTAATTGTCTTTCAGCAACGTGCACATGCGAGTACGAAGAAAATCTGCATTTTGGAAACTTTTCTAAATCTGAGAGAAATGTTTAGCTTGGTTTGGTAAGTTCACAAATGATCACACACAACTTTAAAGGCGACGTATTATACCCTGTTTCCACAAGTTGACACAGTTCCCTGAGGTCTTAAGAACATGCCTGTGACATGCTTTGGTCAAAATAGTACAAGGATAAAAGACGACAGCTCCTTTCTCACCCTGTCTAAACAGCCCTGTTCAAAACGGCCAATTTCCCTTAAATTATAACAAACGGGCAATTCCATGTAAATGTCAACCTCACCATCAAAAATAAAGCAACATGTAATACATCAAAACCACTCCCAGAGATATCACCTAGGCCTATATTTTACAGATGTGAATAAGTTGAACCAATTTGTCACGTTTTGATCACCTAATATGTCACTGTCAGTCTTTCTTTCTTATAATGTAAACCCCAAGCTAAAATCAACTTTGATCATGTACAATTCTATATTATTGCCACAAGCCACAGAAATGTATGCTAAAATCCACAAAACAGCAAAACAATAGCCATCCTAAATATTATTTAAGAACTTTGATAGTTTTAGCTGATATTTAGAGAGTTTTTCAAAGGGTTATGGTGGTTAAATTGCTGATTTTCTAAACATATGCCATATCTATTTCAGACGCGTCACATCCATAACGGAATTTCGTCACATCCATAACGCTGACTTTTCCTTCCGAAACTCTGCATGAAATACAAAATATTTTAAACAAAGATTTTTTTAATATTCACCTTGGACCCCTCTATCAAATGGATATCTCCATTTCGACATTAGGTTTACGATTTCACAGAGTTTGATAAAAATGTACAGTCACCCAAGAAAAGTGATACTTTTTCTGTCACATCCATAACGCATCTTTTATTGGCATTTTCTGGCATGCCCTAGATGTACTATGGGAATTGTTCTTGTTCTATCACTTCTCCAGTATGGCACAGCCTTAAAATATGCAACACCTGTTTAAATACTGGGAGACAGTAAAACATGCACTGGGTCATTTGTTGCCATTTTGAGTTCAAGTGTCACGTCCATAACGCTGGAATTGCTCAAACCACTGCTCACCCCACCCCCCTCTTCCTCCAGCTAATCAGGTAGCACTTTACTCATAAATATTCATTTGCAAAGTCAAGTCATGAGTGGAGATAATCAGATGAAGGGGCGGTATAATGCTAATGATCTCCTCTTATGACATAGAAAGTGGAGCCAAATCTGAACGGCTTGTTGAAGGACATGTTTTCTGAAATAGGCGGCCCAAAAGAAACTGACTGGGTGTCTTATTTCAGAGTTTGTGGGTTGGTAGGCTTCAGATACCCTAATGGATGTGTACAACCACCGAAAAAAGTAGATTTTTTTTTCATAATATTTAAAGATCCTTTCAAGATCAATAAATGAGGCCCGACGTTAGCAATGTTGGTATCTTTGTTAACAACACAAACACAATCCCGGTCTTGCCGCCTCCTACTTTATGTTATTTCCTGATCTATTTAAAAACTGCATTTGGCATCTTCTGAGCTTTTCACACAAATCGTCAACAGCTGACAAGCCTCAGTGATTAAATCCTTGTTCATGTTAGCTACTACACTGATATGATGCCTTACAAATATTGACATTTTTGTGGTTTCTGGTCCAATGTCGCGTTATTTATTTGGAAAACTTGTACTTACAGCAACGCTCTGTTTACAGCAATGGCACAGGTCACAAACAAATACCAACAGGAATTGTCAAAGAAATATTACAAGTCAATAATAAGACTTGTAATGTGAACATAATGCAATTAGGTTAGTATGCAGAATGCCTAATATAATTTGATGGTTTCCATTTCTGTAATGGCTAAACCATACAGCCCATTTACTACACTGAATGTTTTAATGCTAATGTTTTGAACAGATTTATTGATTTTGCATGGCCTGCTTTACTGGCATTTGCACTTCTAAAACCCTTATATTGTGAGACCGAAGATGCAAAAGTCATATCTATAATCAACCCTTAACCTGACCGCTCCATGTACACTGACCGGCCACTTTAATAGGAACTTGTTCTTGATTCTAAGACTCCTGTTCTTGGCTGCAGGAGTGGAACCCAATATGGTCTTCTGCTGATGCTTTTCTGCTCACCACGGTTGTAAAGAGTTGCTGTAAGTTACTATATCCTTCCTGGCAAAAAAGCTCGACCCAATCTGGCCATTTTCCTCTGACCTTCTCTTATCAACACAGAACTGTTGCTCACTCACTCGATGTTTTTTGTTTTTTTCGCACCATTCTGTGTAAACTCGAGAGACTGTTGTGTGTGTGAAAACCCATGGAGATCAGCAGTTTCTGAAATACTCAAACGAGCCCATCTGGCTCAAACCAACACCCACGGTGTCACAGTAAAGGAAAGTCACACTTTGAGATCACAATTTTTCCCATTCTGATGTTTGAAGTGAACATGAACTGAAGCTCTTGATTTGTATCTGCATGATTTTATGCATTGTGCTGCTGTCAAGGGATTGGCTGATAAAGTGGCCAGTTAGTATATATTAAATGGATGCAAGGACAAATCACTGAACAAGAAGTATCTAGGCCAGTTGATGTATCACCATTGATCCTTAGGAACGGAAGGTCTGATTATAAAAAGGGCTGTGGTTCCTATGTGGTTGTGAAAATATAGGGTCCTTACCCTCATGTTGAAGCTGACATTCTGCACTTTTGCTTTATAAATCCAGTGTTCTGGACTGCAGGTCCAAACGACAAAAAATGTGTCTGTGTTTAATTTGCTTACAGGCCGCACTGTATGTGTGTGTGCTGTGTTGTATTGCTCAGCAGGCGCAGTCACTAGGACCACATAATCTGCATAAGAATTTCACACACACACACAGGCGTAGAGTAAAAAACTGTTAATAAGCATGCCTGTTATATTAAGCTCGGATGACGTTTGACTGCTATCGGGTTGTTAACCTGTTGTCGGTGTGTGCTTTGGTTTTAACAACTTTAGCCAACTTTTAGTGTACATGTAGAGAATGCTGATTAAAAATGTGTCTGGCTGATGTCATGTATGCCAATTAAAAATGATCACAAGCACAAAGTTGTATTCGTGCCAATGTAAGTTTGTATGCTGTTGAAAACTACTGGACTGAAAGTATCTAATAAGGCTAAATTCATTAAGCAAGGTATTTTTAGCTCAAGTGGGTTCTGCTGACCCACTGACCTGAACACTTTCAGGTGATCCTGACTGCCAGCATACCTGATGTGGTTTGTGAAGGGTTTGTTAATGAAGTGAATCAGGTGTTCTACAGCAGGGAAAACTGTACAGAGCAGTTTGTCACCAGGACTGCATCCAAAACCTTCATCCAGCATGCCCTCATGGAATTTCTCTCATGACTTGGAACCAAAAACTAGTTTTGAAAATATCAGTTTGTATGATAATACATAGAACCGTAGCAGAAATAAAGGTTGGTAAGGGAACGGCTCTTAATAGCTGCTATAAGGTATACTCACCGGCCACTTTATTAGATACACCCATCCACCTGCTGCTTTATACAGTTATCTAATCAGCCAGTCCCTTGACAGCAGCACGATACATAAAATCATGCAGATACAGATCAAGAGCTTCAGTTAATGCTCACTTCAAACATTAGAATGGGAAAAATTGTGATCTCAAAGTGTGACTTTCACTGTGGCACTGTGGGTGTTGGCTTGAGCCAGATGGACTGGTTTGAGTATTTCAGAAACTGCTGATCTCCTGGGGTTTTCACACACAACAGTCTCTCGAATTTACACAGAATGGTGCGAAAAACAAAAAACATTAAGTGAGTGGGTGACAGTTCTGTGGGTGGAAACGCCTTGTTGATAAGAGAGGTCAGAGGAAAATGGCCAGATTGGTTCGAGCTGCCAGGAAGGATATAGTAACTCATAATATATAGATTTAGGCACTGCCTAAAAGTGGAGCTCCCATCTGTTTCTGGGTTGTAGGATTTTCTTATATCATAGCCAGCCTCTTTTTTTTTTATTTCTTTACCGGCTAACACTGGCCACTAGGTGGTGTGTCTCATCTCATCTCATTATCTCTAGCCGCTTTATCCTGTTCTACAGGGTCGCAGGCAAGCTGGAGCCTATCCCAGCTGACTACGGGCGAAAGGCGGGGTACACCCTGGACAAGTCGCCAGGTCATCACAGGGCTGACACATAGACACAGACAACCATTCACACTCACATTCACACCTACGGTCAATTTAGAGTCACCAGTTAACCTAACCTGCATGTCTTTGGACTGTGGGGGAAACCGGAGCACCCGGAGGAAACCCACGCGGACACGGGGAGAACATGCAAACTCCGCACAGAAAGGCCCTCGCCGGCCCCGGGGCTCGAACCCAGGACCTTCTTGCTGTGAGGCGACAGCGCTAACCACTACACCACCGTGCCGCCCTAGGTGGTGTGTATGACTGGTAATTACAAACACTGACCACTAGGCGGTATGTATGAGACTGGTAATTACTAACACTGGCCACTAGGCGGTGTTTAGGGCTGTTAATTACTAACTCTGGCCCCTAGGCGGTGTGTATGACTGGTAATTACTAACACTGACCACTAGGCGGTGTTTAGGACTGGTAATTACTAACACTGACCACTAGGCGGTGTTTAGGACCGGTAATTACTAACACTGGCCACTAGGTGGTGTTTAGGACCGGTAATTACTAACACTGGCCCCCTGGCCCCTCGGCGGTGTGTATGACTGGTAATTACTAACACTGGCCACTAGGCAGTGTTTCCCCATCTCATCTCATTATCTCTAGCCGTTGTATCCTGTTCTACAGGGTCGCAGGCAAGCTGGAGCCTATCCCAGCTGACTACGGGCGAAAGGCGGGGTACACCCTGGACAAGTCACCAGGTCATCACAGGGCTGACACATAGACACAGACAACCATTCACATTCACACCTATGGTCAATTTAGAGTCACCAGTTAACCTAACCTGCATGTCTTTGGACTGTGGGGGAAACCGGAGCACCCGGAGGAAACCCACGCGGACACGGGGAGAACATGCAAACTCCGCACAGAAAGGCCCTCGCCGGCCACGGGGCTCAAACCCGGACCTTCTTGCTGTGAGGCAACAGCGCTAACCACTACACCACCGTGCCGCCCTAGGCGGTGTTTAGGACTGGTAATTACTAACACTGGTATGGTGGAGGCACGCACAGGACCGAAACCATCAGAAAACAACTCGATGGGTTTCTTTATGTATCCAAACTCTATGCCTATGGGGCTCCGCAGGAGCTCCGCTATAATCACTCACTCTTTACAACCGTGGTGAGCAGAAAAGCATCTCAGCATGCAACAGCAGAAGACCACATTGGGTTCCACTCCTGTAGCCAAGAACTGGGATCTTAGAATCAAGAACAAGTTCCTATCAAAGTGGCCGGTGAATAAGTGATATCATAGTGTACAGTTTCATGGGTGTTCCACAAAAGTAACTGTGGCTATAAATGGGTAAAAAGTGCAATGCAGCATTGTTTAATAAATAAGAAATGGTTAAGGTTTGTGTTTATGGGGAAACTAATCAACATTGAAGTGGTAACAGTAACTTCTTTTCATGCTCTTATCCATAACGATGTACAACAGGACCCACAGCAGTGGACAGCCTGGGGGTTAGGTGCCTTGCTCAAGAGCTCTTCAGCCACTCCAGGGAATCAAACCGGCAACCTTTTAGTCCCAAAGCTTCTTCCCTAAGCATTATTCAATGGCTTCACCAATGCACAACCATGTTGCTGATTATTTTCTTATAACAGCATGTCCTGTTTGTGTTTTACTACTCCATTGGTAGATACTTGGCTGGCTATGCTAACATAATACATACTTTATTAGGTAGCTCCCAAAATGTACCTAAAATATTCATTAGCTAGCTATGTAAAAATTGTAGGCTTTACATTATGCTGTATATGGATCTATTATCAGGACTTCTAGACGTGTCCTTTGCTCCTGTGGTGTATTATCGTACGCTGCTGTAATTGAATCTCTTTTGCTGACCTTCAGTCTGTAGTGCTGCAGATTCAGTGTCATCTGCCTCTGATTTCCTGACCTCAATTATTCAATTCAGTGTCGAATGTGATTGCGAAGCGCTTTACCTCGTTCCTGTTTGCCCTTGAAAACTATATACGTATTATGAAATGATCGAGCGTGTAGTCTTAATCCATATCCTCAGTTACATTGCATTTAGTGTAAACATTTACTGAGGAAAATGAGATTGTTAAGGTTTGGGTTTGTCATTTATCATGGCATCTGCTAGTTTAGTTTTTTTTTTTTGTGGAAATATGACATTAAATCCCATAAAAATGTGCAATGGCAATTCATTCTGTCAACGTGAAATGGATATTTTTCCACAAGTCACATATTTCTGAGTGAAGCAACATATTTGGTGGATGAGAATTGGCTTTTAAAAATCGGGCATTCGAAAACAAACATGTACTCAGATTTAAATGATGCAATTATGCAATTATTCTGCAATTATGGAGGACTACTCGCCTCCCACAATGTCACTGGCACTTGACGAGGCAGAGACAGAAAAATCCTGATAATACAGGAGGAGCAGATTGAGAGAAAAAAAAAAGTGGAAATTTCATCCCAGGAGTGAAGTTTTAGTAATTTGAGGCAGTGATGTAGGTGGTGACTCGAATGCCTTGGCCTATGTTTGTGCTCATGGGTGCCAACTTGGGTTGGCATTAAGGATTGTAAAAGAATTATCAGATTGTCCGATCCTGAAGAGTCTTGTTGAAGCTGTTGCGAGGCCTATTCTCATTCGCTTGGCAGGATGTGGGATGCAGGTTTGTGTCTCGTACCTTCGCTTTAACACCTGTATGAGACACAATTAGGTCTGGATCCGTTGAGCTTATGGGACGAGCTTATGTCAGGTGATTTTGTTTACATCTGCCTCTACTGTGACTATGATCAATCGACTTGTCCATATTTGTTTTGAAATGAACTAATATGAGGTTATAGATTAGCTAGCCAGCTGAAAGTGTAAATTGATTTTTTTTTTAAATTTAATGAAAGGTGTTTCACTTGAGGGGAGGGGATGTATGAACAGGAATTAGGCATGAATGTTTTAAAATTAGGGTGGCATGGTGGTGTAGTGGTTAGCACTGTTGCCTCACAGCAAGAAGGTTCTGGGTTCAAGCCCAGTGGTCGATAGGGGGCTTTCTGTGTGGAGTTTGCATGTTCTCCCTGTGTCTGTGTGGGTTTCCTCTGGGTGGTCTGGTTTCCCCCAAAGACTATGCAGGTTAGGTTAATTGGTGGCTCTAAATTGACCGTGAGTGTGAATTGTTGTTTGTGTCTATGTATCAGCCCTACAATGAGCTGGTGACTTGTCCAGGGTGTACCCCGCCTCTTGCCCATAGTCAGCTGGGATAGGCTCCAGCTTGACTGTGACCCTGCACAGGATAAGTGGTTATGGATGGATATTTTAAAATTAATATGCATAATTTATTGGAATTGTTTTGCTGTACATTTTAGTTATGATATTCAATTTATTTTAAGGACCGATCTGAATGCTTTGCACTGTTCTACCATGGGTGTGTGTGTGTGTGACTGAGGCCCTGTCCACACGGCAACGGATTCAGGTGAATCTGATAAAATTGTTTATCGTTTCGGCCTGGCGTCCACACGGCACCGGCGTTTTGGGTGCCCCAAAACGATATTTTTTGAGAACGGGTTCCAGAGTGGAAAAATCTGGCAACGGCGCCGTTGCGAAGTCGTCTGGATGAGTAGAACAGATTTGTTTACGATGACGTCACAACCACATGACTAGAACAAGCAGTACTCTCGCGCGCATCATTCGTAACAACAACAGCAACAATGGATAAGAATCTTTATTATTGGATAAGAATCTTTTGAAATTGTTTACACATTAACCTGACTGACCTGCCAGACAGACAATTTACACCTGCTTTGATGAACAGAAAGTACAGCCTTCCACACAAAGCAACAGTTGGAGGCAGAGGGGAAAAGGGTCAGAAGACCCTTCAACAGACTGTTTTGTATGAACCACTGCATTGCATTCACTTTTGTATACAGCTTTTCTTTTAAATAAACAAGTAACTGAACCATTTCTTGAATTTCTTTTTTTTTATTGGATAAGACTGCTTTTCAAAATGTTCACACACAATATAAAAAGTTATATAAATTATATAAAAATGCTTTTCAAAATGTTCACACACAATAAGAAAATTAAGTTATATAAAACTATGCACACTAATAAAACTAATTTGTACACACAGAAGGCACGATTTCCTCGCGTAGTCGCAGCCATCTTCTTCTTGTTGTTGTGTGCTTGTTCCTGTGAGTGCTTCAAGCCGGGTAGAAGAAGGGGTTTATGCGCATGCGTCCTACTTCTTCTATTGTTCTGGTGTCTCCGATGGGACCGTCTTACAGCGCACGTAGAGGTGTGGCATGTGTATTGCATCGTTTTCAGCAAGCGTTGCATTGCCATATGTACCTGATATTTTACTGATCCGTTGCCCATGTGGATGCGATATTTTTTTTATCCGCTAAAAAAAAAAATCTTGTTGCCGTTGTCGTGTGGATGTAGCCTGAGTTACCCCACAGACCACACCTATGGTTGCACTCATCATCACAAAGGAGGGTGAAGGGGAGGTGCAACATTTTCTTCCACGTGCAATTCTACCAATGATGTAATAATAATAAAATAAATCAGGGGGAAATGTTGCTGCACTTGTAGAGATTTGTAGAAATCTGACCAAGGACATGGGCAGGTTCATTTTGATTTCAAGTTGTCTGAATCTTATTTCTGATGACTAATTCTGAATCTTTGAGACTTGCTCTTACTTTGCGTTCCCACTGGCGGCGACACGATGCAACAAACCACCAAAGATCTTTTTCAGTTATTTCTGAATTGATAATTTACAGTGACCTGAGGCAGAGAGTAAAGAAGTACGCTTGCAGAAGTACGAAGGGCAGATCCAGGCATAGTGATAGTTGCACAGATTATAACTTTATGCAAAAACAAAAATGAAGCAACATGGCAACTTCCACAAGAGGTCTAGTCAGTGAGAGGACTGCCCTTTTTTTTTTTTTAAGCTGCCGTCAGATATTTGTTCCTAATCAGAAAAGAACACATATGTGATGATGGATATGACAGTAGCTTTAGTAAAAATCCTCATACAAAATGGCAGACAAGACATTTAAAAAATGCAGGTATATAACATGAAATGTAAACAGCTGTATACATAATCAAATATATCTCATTCTAATGAGTTATTAAGGTTCTGTTTTCGCCTCCGTTTGTTTACTTGTTAACTCATCTGGCTGACAGGCGATGAGCTTATGCCATCCTGTGTTGTCCGTCGTCCGTCTGTCATCGTCCACATTTCATGAAAATCGCTTCTTCTCTTTCAATTCTTCACCGATTTTTATTCTTTTTGGCAGGAAGGTAGGTCTGGCTGGGGTGCATATGGCTTCTACCCAAATTTACATAATTGCAATTAATAATGAAGATATGGAGTAATTAAGCTGTAACGAACAGTTTCCACACAAATCGCTTCTTCTTCCTCAATTCTTCACCGATTTTGATTCTTTTTGGCATGAAGGTAGGGGTACCTAGGGTGCATGTAACTTCTACCCAGATTTGCTTAATTGCAATTATTAATGAAGTTATGGACTAATTAAGCCTTAATGAGCAGTTCAACAAAAATCGCTTCTTCTCGGTCAATGCCTTGCCATTTTAGATTCTTTCTGGCAAATAGGTAAGTATATATAGAGTGTATATAGCTTGTATATAGTGTATATAGCTTGCAACATTTATTGCGCAAGGTGGCCCACTTTAGATCATTCCTTCTGGACTAGACGGGGCCGGAGTGACCTACGCCGTCATTGACGGCCTCATGTGTTTGTCTATTCCCAACATAACTCAAAAAGTAGTGAACAGATTTGGATGAAATTTGGAGGAAAGACGGGCCATGGGCCAAGGAACAATTGATTAGATTTTCATGCAAATCCAGGTGTGTATGTGGATTCAGGATTTTTTTGTCTGTTCCCAGTGTAACGCAAAAGGTAGTGAACGGATTTGGATGAAATTTGGTCTGCAGCTTTAGTATTATCCGAGGTTCAAGTGATTTGATTTTGATGTTGATAATATGTGGTTTGGCAGAGCGATGCGCTCTACCAAGTGCCCTTCTAGTTGAATATTGCACTTAATATATTAATATTTAATATTGCTTTACCATGCAGTTCCTTGACTTAAACAGTCCGTCTCACTTTTTCTTTTTCTTTTGTGCACCTGACTGACATCTTAGCAAACTTGCATGAATGAAAGCATCTAATAATCAGAAACCCCCTACATAAGAGAAAACATCTGTAATTAGCCTAAATGTGTGTGGAAGCTCAAGATACTGCAGAAACACAGCAAAATATAACAGTGCATAGGCTGATATTTTCGACCAGCAATATTTGATCAAAAAATATATTTTAAATGGTTTTATTTTGCATGTTAATGGAGAACTAAACCCTCCTGTCCTGCTTATCTAGCCTAAACTTGGAGTAGGCGAAATTGTTTTAAAAATCTTGCCTAAGTGCATGTCTCAAAAAACACACAGCACACCCCACCTCAATTACCTCATTGCTTTGTAAGGATGTTTCTTCAAAGTGCTATATAAGTAAAATTTAAATTAAATCCATACACCGTTCATTAATCACAATAAACCCTGATTATAATCGAATTTAGTAGGAAGATTGTGTTGCCAAGAGGGAAGCAACAATAAGAGAAATGTACAGTCAGCATAATAAATAAGCAATATATTTTCCAAAAACAATGAGCAGTAATTGATCTGGGCTTTTATTAATTCTGTTGAGCTCACTCTTTATTTACAGATCCTCCTTTGGTGTCATTATGGTGAACGGTAGCTGAAACACTATCTAACACTGATGCAGTGAGCCGATTGTGTTCAGGTATACTTCTAGTCTGACCTGTTTCTATGAGTCCTCATCAATTATCAATCAGTTGGTCTAAATTATTCACCCATGACAGTTCAGGGAACTGACTTTTCTGGTAGTGGTATTCACCCTTGATCACTTGACCGTCTGTTATGCCAACATGATACAAATGTGCCACCTAGTTTGGCATTCTTCAGAGGAATAGTTTTACATTTTGGCTTGTTGTTTGTCTCTGCTTGCGTTGAGTCTGAATCAATTAGTGAGGTCAGCTATTTGATTTCATAGAGGCAAATGATCGTTTAGCTCATCAGCAGGAAGTGGTGCCCTTCTTTTTGCACTGCTGGCTCCCCACCTCAAGGGAGTCTTGATCATAAGAGGGTCGAAATTCCCCAAGACAGGTGGCAGACCAACTGATGATCCCGCTGGTGATAGCACAGGGTAATTCCATCATAGCGTCTGTGTATACTCAACAACTGCAGATGGTAGCAAATACAAGACATGAGGAAATGGGGCAGTGGTTAATATTTTGCTCTAGTTTCCAGAGCGTATTGAGTACGGTTGAGGAATACGATGATATAATATTTAACAATTATTCCACGAAATCGAGTTGTACATGAGCTGATAGCCGATGAAGCGCATAGCACCGAGCTGGCTATAAGCCATGTACGACAAGATTGAGTGGAATAACTGTTTTATTCCATCCACATTCACTGGATTTTGAGAAACAGAGCATTTTTATTTTTTGCAAATTTGATAAATAAAAACTTTATACAAAACATCCGACAAAATAATTTCCACTTAGGCGGACTTCTTAAAAGCCTATCGATGGCTGCATGAATTGACTTTAGTGTTGTTGTTTTTTTGTAGAAAGTGCCGTCTTGCTGAGGTGTAGAATAGCTTTAGACATTTATTTAATCCTTCCAGTTGTGTAATTTTCAAACTTCTATGAGCTTTTGAACCAGTCTAAAAAAAAATTCAACAAATTTTAAAGCTTAAAGATGAAGAATGTAAAGAAACCAGCGAAATGATAGTAGCAATTTGTGAAAAATGCTATAATAAAAATTCTTGAAAAATAAAAAAAGATATGTTCTTACCACCAAATACTTTCATTCCATATTTTGTCGCTTTTTTGTATTTTTTGGTGTTTTGTTCTTGAGTAGAGTTTTTATTTCGTCCTCGGTTGGTTCAGCAACACACTGCCATTTTGTTTTTCTCTACTCACGGTACATGAGCTGATAGCCTAGTAGTAGAGTAGCCAGTTAGCGCATGCGATTGCTCATATCCAGTGAATGTGGATAGAATAAAATATGATATCATGATATTGTATGTCATATAGTCAGATTTTTTTTGGTAATATCACACTTCTTATCAGTATGTCTATAACTTCAGCTAGCATAGTTGTTTCTTGGATTTCATGTCATCATGGTTTTGCTTTATCGCACATCCTGTTTGTGAGTCACTCAGTACGTTTACATGCACATCCAAATCGAGCTACTGTTGGTAATCGAGCAAAGGGTCCCAGCAGGGGTGCCAGAGAAATCCAATCCTACATGCACACAAGCAAATCGAGCTATTGTGTGAGGTACATTGTGCACCTGAGCCACAGGTGGCGCTACACGCCCCATCGTGTTGGTACACTTCCGATTGTCGTCATGAAGAAGAGCTATTCAAGAGTATAAACAAAGTTATCAGCAGTGTTGCCAGATACTGCTGACGTTTTCCAGCCCAAAAGATGTTCAAATCCGCCAAAATGCACTTAAAACCGCCCAATCTGGCAACACTGGCAGTTCCGTGTTCACAAGTTCCGTGCTCAAGCTGTTAGGCTGGCTCTAACAGACTGTATGGCTACAAACTGTCCTGCGCAGACCACTGTTTTGTAAGACAACTTATTTTGCACAATTGTATATTTTTCTAAAGTCCATTTTTTGCTTACAAAAAAATATTTTTTTTTTGCTTACAATTTAACTTATGTCTTAATAAACACACAAAAAGTTCAATTGTTTTGTTTTTATTGACATTCTTCAGATGTTGGACATATACCGGTGTGTGTGTATATATATATATATATATATATATATATATATATATATATATATATATATATATATATATATACACACACACACACACAAATACAATGACTTGTTTATGTACACAATTCACAGCTATACAACAGCTGTACAGATGTATTTGGTGATACAGTAAGTGAGCTAAATTTTAACAGTGCAAACAATGCCACAAAAAGAAAAGATTCATGCCGTTGTCATGATTCGTTGTCATGCCGACCGAGGCTGTTGTGTTTCCCGCTTGTGGTCTCGTCACTCGTCACTTCCGGAAGGGGCAGTGCTGAAGTAAGTAGCTCGAATACGTAGCTCGATAGAGTTTACATGCACTAAGTAGCTCGGCAGAAATCGCATAATCTAGGTCGTGTAGCTCGATTCCGAGAAATCAAGTTCGGTTCAATTTCAGCCGAATTAAGGCGTATACATGGCATTTTGAACTTTGATTTCAGTTGAGCAACGGCAGAAATTCGATTCTCTCTATGTGCATGTAAACGCACTGACTGTTGTGCTTCTGAGCAAGATATCAAAGCCAACTGCTCAGCTCTGTGCTTGGATTAGTTTCTAACGGTCACTTAGATAAAAGCCAAATCTCTAAAAAGACTCACATGCACCTTCTAGCATCTCAGATGGTTTGGTATTTTGACGAATAATCGACAGTGAGAGTTGTGGGCTCACACAATTGATTTTACATCACAACTTTGACACTTTGTCTTCTCATTTTTGTAGAGCCCATTATTTATCCAGCCTGTTTATCCATTGCTTGTCAGGTGCCAGGTTTAGTGTTAACTCGCTTTGAATTTGGAAGCATCATTTTACAGAGATCTTTCTTTCTTCAGTCACAGTTAGTCATCTTTTTTGTCGTTACAGAAGCACACAGTACCATGGCAAATATGATATGATGTTAGTTGACAGTGAAGGTATTGAACATCACATCAGATTTAGTGCTATGTTTGCTCTATGATGAGACTGGAGCCAGTAATGATATGTCACAACTTTGAAAATCATTAGAGCTGTTTCCTTCTTCCCAGTTCTTTAAGACACTGCATACTGCACTTCTCAAAAATGCAGTGTGCTGAAAATATTTTGCTTATATTTAATAGGAATTGTATAGAACCTTATTGCATTTTTATATAGGTTTAATAACCTGATGTACACATTCTGTAGGTTGTGGGACAAAACAAACACTTTAACACAGGACATGAGTGGATCTGCCCAATCGTCTTGTAGTACTTAAGATCAGTCTTGGTCTCGAGACAACTTTTTGAAGGTCTCTGTCTCACCTTGGAATCGATCACATTTTTACTCAATCTTGTCTCACTCTCAGACACAGAGTACTTGGGATTTTCTTTCAAGACCGGTCAAGTCCACAATTGTGGGGATTTCACTAATTTGCCGATGCATCATTACTGTCATTGGATGTCAAATACAACTAATAACATGACTCATGGCATATTTTAGGTTTTTGTTACTAATAATGGCTGTCGGGCGGCACGGTGGTGTAGTGGTTAGCGCTGTCGCCTCACAGCAAGAAGGTCCGGGTTCGAGCCCCGTGGCCGGTGAGGGCCTTTCTGTGCGGTGTTTGCATGTTCTCCCCATGTCCGCGTGGGTTTTCTCCGGGTGCTCCGGTTTCCCCCACAGTCCAAAGACATGCAGGTTAGGTTAACTGGTGACTCTAAATTGACCGTAGGTGTGAATGTGAGTGTGAATGGTTGTCTGTGTCTATGTGTCAGCCCTGTGATGACCTGGTGACTTGTCCAGGGTGTACCCCGCCTTTCGCCTGTAGTCAGCTGGGATAGGCTCCAGCTTGCCTGCGACCCTGTAGAACAGGATAAAGTGGCTAGAGATAACGAGATGAGATGAGATAATGGCTGTCACCCCTCCCTGCCCCCTTCACATGCATTAATCTGGTCTTGACTTGGTCTCACCCTGCCTTGATTTTGACTTTGTCTCAACCCCTCAAAGTCTTGGTCTTGTCTTGGTCTTGATATACTCTGGTTTTGATCATGACTTGGTTTCGGTGGTCTTGACCAGGCTTGTAGTACTCGAGTCCAGGACTTGGACTCAAGTCCGACTCGTGCCCTAATTTTAAGGACTCGTGACTTGACTTGAGCACTGATGACTCGGACTTGGACTCAGACTCGTGCATTAACTGCATTCGGACTCGTAAATTGGAGACGAGGACTCTGATTGTTTTTCTTTATTTTTTGTAACATGCCATAGTAATTTGGCATAAGATATTTATATCTACATTATTTTTTTACTAATTCTGTACAAGAGAATGCACATTCACCTGTTCATACGTTATGTTCAGGAGCAAACTAACATTAATGGCGCTAAAATGCCTGAAGAGAAGCCCCTAGTCCGCTTTGCTTATACAGACTTCTCGTGCAGTGGGAAAAAATGCACTGCTATGTGTTCCATATGTAGAAGAACTATCGAGGAGACGACGGGCACAACCTCGAACTTCAATCATCATTTATCAAGACTCCACCCAGAGAAGGAAGTGATACGCTATGTTCATTGCTCTGTTGATAGCGGGGCTTGCTGAGCGATGAACTAGCTAGTGTTAACCCTCTCATGTTATTTGCCCTGTTGATAGTGGGCGGGGCTTGCTGAGCGATGAACAAGCTTTTTATTTGTAGCCTGTTAACTAAAATGGGGCAGTCAAGCAGTAACGCTAGTCCAACACAGTAGCAGAGACAGTTTCACATAAAGGCAGCAACAGCCACCGTCAAACGGTGCAGTTGGAGTCTTGTTCTTCGACTCGACTCGAAATTTTCTTTAATGACTCGGACTTGAACACTGGAGACTCGAGACTGGACTCGGACTCGAGGTGTAGTGACTCGACTACAACACTGGTCTTGACTACAACACTACTGCCCAGTTTAATAAAGTATCATCAAAAACTGTTCCACTGGAACAAATAAACGTTAGTTAAAATTCTGTATTAATGACTGGAAGGTTGTGAGTAAAAATAATCTCAGGGCAACTCGATTTAGCCCCATGAGTTCTGTGTTTGGCTTGGGCTACGTATGATTTGCTTGTAAACCACTTTGGATAGACTGAATCCATGTAAATATGAAGTAAACCATTCTGGCACATTTTAAAACAGCACAAAGACATGGAACATGATGTTCATGAATCTTTTGCACACAGTGACTGGGTTTAATGGGTTCGATTCTTTATCCAAGAGGTTTTTGACAACACGTACTTATACACCTTTCATTACTTCAGTCTCATCTTTCTGACAGCTGCAGTGGTTTACTGCTTTGTGCCTTTGGGTTTATCTGAGACCTTGTACAGTCACGCAGACATTTTTCTATACACACTTTGTACTATTTCTAATCTTCTGTTTATTATCTGGGAAAGTTATGTCCCACTGGCCATTTTAGAATGTATAGAAATACAATTGTAACATTAATTTTAAAATATCTGATACATCTTGTTTTCCAAATTGCTGGTGGGAGTACAAATACAAGATAGGGAACGTATAGTAACATTACCTTTTTTGGTTTTATATACAGTTTTATTTCACCTTAGTACTTGAGGGAGAAAATATCTCAGAACATCCAGTGGGTGGCCACAAAGGAAAGAAAAGATAAGGCATATTTTGTTCAAAGCTTCCATGTATCACACATAGATGAAGAAAAAGTTTGAGATGGGTTTCAAAAGGATCACAGACTTTGAATTTGAGAATTTGTGGAGGTTTTGCTGCACAGAGAGGTAGCAGAGGAGCTGTCACGTGTGTTCCAAATGCAGTGGCCAGTATGTGGACAAAAACAGTGAATTGGATTCGATAAGGGGCGAGTCGGCCCCTTTAAAGATTTTTTTCATTCTGTTAGAGAACTTATGCAAATCACATAAAATAAGAAGAATTTTTTCACCTTTATTGGATAGGACAGTGTAGAGACAGGAAATGAGTAGGAGAGAGAGACAGGGAGGGATCAGGAAATGACCTCAGGTCGGAATCGAACCCAGGTCCCCAGATTTATGGTGTGGAGCCTTATCCACCTGAGCCATGACGCTCCTGAAATAAGAAGAATTTTTTAGCTTTAGTAAAAGGTAATATGAATCATTTTAACCCCATCAGTACAAGTAAAAGGTGAATTAATGTACACATATCAGAATCAGCGGTGGTGTAGTGGTTAGCGCTGTCGCCTCGCAGCAAGAAGGTCCTGGGTTCGAGCCCCGGGGCCGGCGAGGGCCTTTCTGTGTGGAGTTTGCATGTTGTTCGTGTGGGTTTCCTCCAGGTGCTCTGGTTTCCCCCACAGTCCAAAGACATGCAGGTTAGGTTAACTGGTGACTCTAAATTGACCGTAGGTGTGAATGGTTGTCTGTGTCTATGTGTCAGCCCTGTGATGACCTGGCGGCTTGTCCAGGGTGTACCCCGCCTTTCGCCCGTAGTCAGCTGGGATAGGCTCCAGCTTGCCTGCAACCCTGTAGAAGGATAAAGTGGCTAGAGATAATGAGATATCAGAATCACTTTTATTGCCAGGTATGTGAACATACACGAGGAATTTGACTCCGGTTTCACTTAGCTCTCTTAGTACAAACAGATAAAAAGCGTAGACAAAAAACAAATTATTACATTATTACTAATGTATATTATTAATGCTTATGTACATCACATTACTGTATTTAAGGAAGTGCAAATAAAATGCCAAAGCACTTTCATGCTGTGATGCCAAAAAAAATCTCAAATTCATCATAATTCATTATATTTCATATTTCACACCTTTTCCTAAGCACTTTTGTTTTCCTAAATTTGATGGCTGCCGAAAACCGTAATGAAATTGCTTAATGAGCATTATCGGATGACTTTTATCTGGTTTATATCTATTTTTTGACAAAGAAATGACAATTGACTCATCCAGCTATTATTAACGAGTTATTTATTTATTATAATTTTTATATTATGTATTTTTTTATTTATTAACTTATCATATACCACTGGACATTTCCTGGGGTGGCACGGTGGTGTAGTGGTTAGCACTGTCGCCTCACAGCAAGAAGGTCTGGGTTTGAGCCCCGTGTCCGGCGAGGACCTTTCTGTGCGGAGTTTGCGTGCTCTCCCCGTGTCCGCGTGGGTTTCCTCCGGGTGCTCCGGTTTCCCCCACAGTCCAAAGACATGCAGGTTAGGTTAACTGGTGACGCTAAATTGACCGTAGGTGTGAATGGTTGTCTGTGTCTATGTGTCAGTCCTGTGATGACCTGGCGACTTGTCCAGGGTGTACCCCGCCTTTCGCCCGTCGTCAGCTGGGATAGGCTCCAGCTTGCCTGCGACCCTGTAGAACAGGATAAAGTGGCTAGAGATAATGAGATGAGATGAGAGATTGTTAGCATGTCGCTTATCCTATGTGTATTATGTCACTCTACCCAATGGAGAATGGGCGTTGAATATGGTTTATGATATTCAAGACAACATGCCATCACACATCGGACACATAAAACTTCCGCACTAGCCAGCGACTGTGACAATTTGTTTACAAACATGGTCACCAGGTTTGCTTCATTAAATATGGAAGATTTTGAGAGAGTTTTGAAAGAGAAAGATGCTTTGAACACCCACAAGGAATGTCACGGCTCGAAATTCGTGGTGGTCCGGTCGCCCGAGGCGACTTAATTTGTCATTTGGCGGGTAATTCCTGTCACTAGCCAGCCCGGCTGGCTAGTTGAAAATAAAAAATATATATGAAGCGAAGATTCAGACTAGGGCTGTGCGATATATTGAATATACTCTATATATCTCTGAAAATTCTGTGTGAGATACATAAAATTATTATATCGTAACTATCGAGTATTTTATGGTCATCTGCCGACTTGCGTTTGTTTAAAACATTTTCCGGTGGTTTTCTCCCTGTCCCTCAGGCAGTAACGTGAGAGGCTGCCTAAGGGTAAAAAAAACAATAATGTCACGCACTCGCCAACCAATCCCGGGCGACATCTAGGTGCTGAAAGGAACTTGCGGGAAGATTTTCTAGTTTCAGTTTATAGCGCTGATTCAGTTCATGCAATCGCTGGTGTTGCATAGGCTACCGTGTAAGCTCTGTCAATTTCAGCGACAAATTAAAAATGGAAGCGGACGAATTGGTTCCTAAAAGAACTAGTAAGGGGTCAGTCATCTGGCATTTTTTTGGATATCGCGAGGAGGACGTGGGACAGCAAATGCCAGTTTGTAAAGTGTGCAAAAAAAACTGTCATCACGAAAGGCAGCAGCACTACAAATATGTTCCATCACCTGAAAACTCACCCGGTACAGTATGAAGAGTCTCTTAAACTCCGAACTACTTGCCCATGAGCTAAAACCCCCCCACAAGCTAAACAAATGACCATAGCGGCCTCGTTCTCCAAAGCCACCCCATATGAGAAAACGAGTCAGAGATGGAGAGCTATAACGGATGCAATCACTAACGTCATTGCCGAAGACATGATCCCAATTAGTATAGTGGAAAAACCAGGCTTCCAAAAATTACTAAACACACTCGATCCCAAATATGAGTTGCCTGGTCACAGACATTTTACAGAGAAAGCAATAGCGGAATTATACACATCTGAGAGGCAGAGCCAGAAAACATTCAGTTCAAAAGTGTGCAAAGAGAAAAATTATGTTTTGCAGATCTCTCTCTTCTCTCCCTCAATCTCTCTATATCTCTCAATAGCTTGGAGATCTACCTCTATTTTTTAAAATAATTTAATGAAAGAGCACTTATTTAGGCTAAATGTCTTTCTCAGTGTTGAGCTTGCACTTTATTGGTTTGAGCTCTGAGCAGCTCTGTATTGTGTTGCCCCTTTGTTGCAATTTTCAAGATTGTTTTTGCAGTTTGTGCCACATCTTTGTTGAATAAAAATAGTCTTATTTCAACTCAATTGTGATTAATCACGAACAGGAAAATTTAAAATGTGTTGTTGAAAACCACCTGTAAAGTTAACCGAGGGCGGCACGGTGGTGTAGTGGTTAGCGCTGTCGCCTCACAGCAAGAAGGTCCGGGTTCGAGCCCTGGGGCCGGCGAGGGCCTTTCTGTGTGGAGTTTGCATGTTCTCCCCGTGTCCGCGTGGGTTTCCTCCGGGTGCTCCGGTTTCCCCCACAGTCCAAAGACATGCAGGTTAGGTTAACTGGTGACTCTAAATTGACCGTAGGTGTGAATGTGAGTGTGAATGGTTGTCTGTGTCTATGTGTCAGCCCTGTGATTACCTGGCGACTTGTCCAGGGTGTACCCCGCCTTTCGCCCGTAGTCAGCTGGGATAGGCTCCAGCTTGCCTGCGACCCTGTAGAAGGATAAAGCGGCTAGAGATAATGAGATGAGATGAGAGAAGTTAACCGAGAATGTTATTTAATCTGCAGGGATTGTAGTGAAAACAGTAAAGAGTAAAAGTTAGATTTCATGGGGTCCTTTAGAGGAGATTTCAATATACTGTATTGTATATCGTGAAATGGAGAAAATGTATCGGGATATTCATTTTTTCCTATATCGCATAGCCCTAATTCAGACACACCATCAACTAAAGCCGCCACATATTAAGCGTGTGCCGTGTCTGTGTTAATCGATGTGTTTATCGGCAGGACGGAAAATACCGAAGAATTCTGAATCACATCGTGTACGAGTCAGGCTGTCGGTTTTTTCACTACTGTGCATGCATATAACGCATCTCGTTGAATATCGAGGTAATCACGTTATCAAATTCAATAGATGTGGCCACATTATCGCCCATTTAAACACGTGTTTTTGTTGTTGTTTACATCTACATCTGCCAAAGCTACATTGCGATATGGAATTTTCTGAAAGGTGTACAGAAACCGCCAGAGATGGGGACAAAGTGACCTCGGTCTGAAGAGGAGAAAAAGGCCATCGATAAAGCGTATGAGACAGAGAAACGACAAAGGACTTATAAGCAAACGAGGGAGCAGGGTAGGCCTTGGCTGCGATACGATTTTTATGGAATAATTAATTTTTTTCCAAGTTGATTCCTAGTCAATATGAAGCTCCTAATGCTTTCTCTCTCATAAATGGTTAAATACAGAAAGCATGTTGCACATATTTTGGGTGCTATAGTCATGATAGTAAGTATATTTGTTTTCAATACTCATACAGTAAGTTGCCAAGTTTTCCAATATATTATTATTTGTTGAGATTATATTATGGTGCTCTGTGTTGTTCTCATTTATGTATTTAACAACAGTATCAAAATACTCGGGTCTTGAAATAAATGCACATTAGTCATGAACAATGGTAACTACTCTCTTTTGTGTTATTTTTGACAGAAGTAAAATTCATACATGAACAAATTTTGGCTAGTTGATTTTCTGTTTGGCGAGTTACTTTGGAAGGTAACTAGTCCGGCTGGCTGGTGAAAAAATATATGAATTTCTAGGCCTGAATGTGTATGTATAATAATAATAATAATATTGGCTGGCAGGGGCAGTACGGTGGTGTAGTGGTTAGCACTGTCGTCTCACAGCAAGAAGGTCCTGGGTTTGAACCCAGCGGCCGGTGAGGGCCTTTCTGTATGGAGTTTGCATGTTCTCCCCGTGTCTGCGTGGGTTTCCTCCGGGTGCTCTGGTTTCCCCCAAAGACATGCAGGTTAGGCTAATTGGTGGCTCTAAATTGACTGTGAGTGTGAATGGTTGTTTGTCTGACACAGCCCTGCGATAACCTGGTGACTTGTCTAGGGTGTACCCTGCCTCTCGCCCATAGTCAGCTGGGATAGGCTCCAGCTTGCCTGCGACTACAGATAAGCGGCTACAGATGATGGATGGATGGATATTGGCTGGCTTTTTTTCGTGTTATATCAGATATATTCCATTCAGCAACTCATCTTCGACTCTTTCAATATCATGCTAGCTGAATGGAATACATCTGATATATACCACTCAATGCCAGCCAATATTATTTAAATATAATGTAATATAAGATAATATATTTGGGGGGGGGCATTTGTATGTGGAAGGAGGCAAACCCATGTTTTCTTAAATTAATTATTAAATAATATGGCATGTATTGTTCTCCACTGCAGATATTTAATTGGCAAGCACTTTGTGACAAATAAATAATCCACTTACATGTGCAGTCAATTGACTAGCAGCTACGTATAGCGTGTTAACAGTCAACTCAGATGTTTATAACTAGCATATCTATTGTCACTTTACTAGTTGCTCCTTACATGCTTGTTAATGACTTATTTGAAGAGTTTGAAGAGCATACACAACATATCTAAAGTATTAGATATTCAAATCGATCAATTTGCAATGTTTACATAAAAATATTCAAATTAAAAAATGAAAAGATCTCCTTCATTTGCCAAATTGAACACAGCTCATGTCAGGGTTTCCAGATTGGATTGGTTTAATCAGTGTAGTCTTTGCTATATGTTATTGTCCCATCCATTTAGACTGAAATCAGTCTTGACGTTGGGAAGGCACACAATGATGCAATATAAAAATAATTGAAGATTGCCTTCACATGCATTAAAACTAAAGTAATGAGCCTGATTTGAAAATGTAAGGAGTAGAAAGTACAGAAAATGTAGGGATTAATAGTAAAAAAGTTGTCAGAAAAAGAAATAGTTAAGTAAAGTACAGATACCTGAAATCTACTTCAGTACAGTAATGAAGTATTTGTAGTTAATTACTTTCCACCTCTGCGCTACACACTATACTTGCTCTATATTATACGATACTTGTTGCTATCATCATATTGGAGATGGTTTATTGTTCAGTATATACTCACCGGCCACTTTAATAGGAACTTGTTCTTGATTCCAAGATCCGTGTTCTTAGCTGGCAGCAGTAGAACCCAATGTGGTCTTCTGCTGTTGCATGCTGAGATGCTTTTCTGTTCACCACGGTTGTAAAGAGTTGCCTAGGAGTTACTATATCCTTCCTGGCAGCTCGAACCAATCTGGCCATTTTCCTCTGACCTCTCTTATCAACAAGATGTTTGTTTCCACCCACAGAACTGTCACCCACTCACTCGATGTTTTTTGTTTTTCGCTCCATTCTGTGTAAAATCTAGAAACTGTTGCGTGTGAAAAGCCCAGCAGATCAGCAGTTTCTGAAATACTCAAACTGGTCCATCTGGCTCAAACCAACACCCACAGTGCCACAGTGAAAGTCACACTTTGAGATCACAATTTTTCCTATTCTTATGTTTGAAGTAAACATTAACTGAAGATCTTGATCTGTATCTGCATGATTTTATGCATTTTGTTGCTCTCAAGGGATTGGCTGATTAAGTAACTGCATCAAACAGCAGGTGTACCGGTATGGGTGTTCTTAATAAAGTGACCAGTGGTGTATATGTTCACTACATAGGGTATTTGGCCTTTTAGAATCCAGTGTTTCCACTAGAACACCATTTCAGATTCAGCCACAGAAGAGCAGTGACTCCAGTGAGTGCCTGTCAGAAATTACTACTGGAAGTTTTGGATGTTCCATCCATTCATCCATCCATTACCTATAGCTGCTTATCCTGTCCTATAGGGTCGCAGGCAAGCTGAAGCCTATCCCAGCTGACTATGGGCGAGAGGCGGGGTACACCCTGGACAAGTCACCAGGTTATCGCAGGGCTGACACACAGACACAGACAACCATTCACACCTACGGTCAATTTAGAGCCACCAATTAGCCTAACCTGCATGTTATGTCTTTGGACTGTGGGGGAAACTGGAGCACCCGGAGGAAACCCACACGGACACGGGGAGAACATGCAAACTCCGCACAGAAAGGCCCTCGCCGGCCACAGGGCTCGAACCCGGACCTTCTTACTGTGAGGCGACAGCGCTAACCACTACACCACCGTGCTGGCCATTTTGGATGTTTTTTAAAATATATATATTTTAAATTCCACTAAAAACAGACACAATTTAAAATAAATTATGTGTCGAAATAAATGTTTGCTGTCAATGACATGGATTTATTCGGATTCTATCTTCCTTCATCAAGTACAGTCATTTGAAAAATTAAGTACATCCCATGGAAATTGTAGATTTTTCTCAACATATTTAAACAAGCAAGCATTTCACCCTTTTGATACAGTACCTGCAGATAAAGGTGATATAGTTTTTTTGGGGGCTTTTTTCACCTTTATTGGATAGGACAGTGTAGAGACAGGACAGGAAATGAACAGGAGAGAGAGAGACGGGGAGGGATCAGGAAACAACCTCAGGTCGGAATCGAACCCAGGTCCCTGGACTTATGGTATGGTGCCTTAGCCACCTGAGCCATGACATTCCCAAAGGTGATATAGTTGAAGAAAACAACAACAAGGAAAATTGTATCTTTCAATCATTTATTCAAGAAAAATACCAATAGATGTAATATTCTTCTGTGGAGAAAATAAGTACAACTTAGTCTTCAGAAGCTAGCATTTCCCCCTTTAACAGAAATAACTTCTTGTAGGTGTTCTGTATAATTATCCACCAGTCTCTGACATCAGCTTGCTGAAATCTTTGACCACTCTTCCATGCAAAACTCCTTCAGCTGCAAGATGTTTGAGGGTTTTCTTTTCTTTTCAAATCTCCCCACAATATTTCAATGGGATTCAAATCTGGGCTTTGATGAGACCATAACATAAACCTTCATTTCTTTCTTTTTGAGCTGTTCCTTGGTGGATTTGCTCATGTGCTTAGGATCATTGTCTTGTTGAAATGTCCCACCTCCGGTTCAACTTCAACTTTTGAACAGATGGCCTCACATTATCTTCAAGCACTCTTTGATATGTTTCAATTGTTGAATCTATTCATAGTTGAATCTTCCAAGCTTCCCAGTCCCTAAAGCAGTGAAGCAAACCCAAACCATAACATTTCCACCACCAAGCTTCACAGTTGGTGTGAGGTTCTTATCCTGAAAGGCTGTCTTTGGTCTGTGTCACACATTTGATTTGTCTGTCCAGAGCATGTTTTTCCAAAAGGCCTGGTCTTTAACATATCATATGTTAACTGGCAAACTGTAGTCTTGCTGTAATACTCCTTTTGTACAGCAGAGGCTTTTTCCTGGCACGTATCCCATTGCAGGTCAAATTTGTCCAATCTCTTTCTGATTGTAGATGTATGTTCTTTCACACCAACAGTTGCAAGAGTTACCTGCAGATCCAGTGATGAAATTTTGGGGCCCTTGGAGACTTCTTTTAGCATCAAATGGTCTGCTCTTGGGCTGACTTTGCTGGGACGGCCAGTTCTGGACAAATTGGCATTTGTTTGAAATCTATGCCACTTGTAGATGATTTCTCTTACAGTGGAAAGATTCATTTCTAATAATTTAAAGATCTTTTTAAATCCCTTGCCAGATTCATAGGCATCCATGACCTTTTTTCTGAGGTCCTTAGAGGGCTCTTTAGATCTTGGCATGATGACACCACACACTTCAGTAGCAAAGAGAACACCAGACCCTAGATTACCCCTTTTCCACCAAATCAGTTCCAGGGCTGGTTCGGGGCCAGTGCTGGTGCTGGTTCACAACTCGTTCAACTTGCGAGCCAGCTGAGAACCAGTTTGCTTTTCCATAGCTCGCGGTGCTAAGCGGAGCCACGTCATTACGTCACTGTATACGTCATTACGTCGCTGTATATGTCAGTTACGGCACTACGTTTACATAAACCTTGGCGCAAATATCAAAGCAAAAACAACACGGAAGAAGCAGCAGCAACAACAACAACAATAATAATAATGGATGACTTCGCGTTTGTACAGCTGTTGCTTCTCATCGCTTAAAAATGGCGATCTTTCGCGGTTTTGTTATTGTTGTTGGTCTTAACAACTCTGCCCCCCCCCGCTGACGTAAGCGGTTCTTTCCTCTGGCCCAGCAGAGAGTTGGTGCTAGCCTGGAACCGGTTTTTCTGGCCCCAGAGCCAGTTCTTTGTCAGTGGAAACAGAAAACCTGGTTCCAAACTAAGCACTGGCCCCGAACTAGCCCTGGAACTGCTTTGGTGGAAAAGGGGCAGATGTCAGGTTTAAATAAAACTGGTTCCACCTGCACCTTCATCTGCAGGAAGTTCAAATCAATGGAATCCAATCTGGAACACCTGATTCTCATTTTATGGACTTGAATGTGTGATAAATGTAAGGGTGTACTTACTTTCTCCAGGGTGTCCTTCCTTTTTTGACTGATTTTTTTTTTTTAATTACCGTAAAATACCAAATAATAGCCCGGGCTATTATTTGTCTCAATCACGTAAGAGACCCGGCGCGTATTAGAGACTAGGCGGCTATTTGGAACAGGCGATTAATTCCTTCTTCACAAACACCTTCCCCAAAATCGACCTCAAAACGGGGAAAAAATCATTCTCAGATAGGCCTACTTTTAACCAGTATAACTTACAGTTTCTTTAGAGTTAGATTACAGATAGCACGGTGCCGACTTCGGGGAATTTTGAAGACGCAGAATGCATCTTCGCATGGCACAGTCGGGGTGGATAAAGGATAAATAACACACCTTTTCCTGTTAATGACTAGTTAAGTGCATGCTTTACAAAATAATCAAGAAACCACACCATTGTCTGTGCGCAGCACTGTGATTTAATTACTCTGCAAAGTTATGGTCACTTGCTATCACCCTCACCCATGCAGCCTCCACCCTTTGCGCTTCGCGATGTCTGTCAATCTGAAATTGCATGGAGGGCGCGACGTTGAAGCAACATAATTAGGGTGTGAAGTGTCAAACCAAAGGGTTTTTTCTTATGCTGAAAAATAAGTGACCTGCAGTGGCTACATACTGTCATCTTGCATTCTCACATTTCTCTCCAAGACGTCTCCATTTGGCCGATATGAGCCTATTCCCCGAGTGAGTTGGTACGGTGGCTCAACCCCGTAGAAAACTTAAAGTTCGGATGAAAGTTAGTTGAATAGGTTACTGACTTGTAGGCCTACATGTTGCCTGCCTGACGCGTGCTTCTGCCCAACTTGCACGACAGATTACTTGTTGAAAAGGCCCCTTGGATTAGATTGGCCGCGAGCAGACTGAAATGCATGTTAGAACGCTCTCACCTTTTTTGTAAAGCGTCTTCCAGATCCGAATGGGTAAGGGCAAGTGAAATGGTATAAGGTCTTTAATAAAACTCAGTGTGTGCTTTGACGCATGCATTCGGCAAGGGTATTCCTCATTCGATGACGTAAGTGATATCCCACACACCCATGTCAAACGTAATTGGCTAAGACATCTGTCAAAAGTTACGGAGTTGCATTCCTCAAGAAATATTACGGTAGACCAAGATTATAACATTGAAATGGCATGTTTATTATCACGTAACAAAATGTTGTAAACAGTATTATAGAAATAATTTCATTTTGCATTCATTCATTCATTCATTCATTCATTCATTCAATCATTCATTCATATTGTTTCGGTAGAACACTATGCAATGCAAAATTGTTTAAACACCAGAAAACCAGAAAAGTGCTGGGCCTCAAGATTCTAGATAGAACTTTCGGACGCTTTTTTTTTTTTTAGAACCCGGCGAGTATTCGGAACCGGCCTTTATTTGTCACAACACACGCGTACACCCGGCCGTTAAAGGGAACTCGGCGGTTAATTGGAACTCGGCTATTATTTGGTATTTTACGGTAAGTTGTCAAAATAGGGCGGCACGGTAGTGTAGTGGTTAGCGCTGTTGCCTCACAGCAAGAAGGTCCGGGTTCAAGCCCCGTGGCTAGCGAGGGCCTTTCTGTGCGGAGTTTGCATGTTGTCCGCGTGGGTTTGCTCCGGTTTCCCCCACAGTCCAAAGACATGCAGGTTAGGTTAACTGGTGACTCTAAATCGACCGTAGGTGTGAATGGTTGTCTATGTGTCAGCCCTGTGATGACCTGGCGACTTGTCCAGGGTGTACCCTGCCTTTCGCCCGTAGTCAGCTGGGATAGGCTCCAGCTTGCCTGCAACCCTGTAGAACAGGATAAAGCGGCTAGAGATGATGAGATATAAATATTATGATTTTTTTAATACTGTTCAAATATATTCAATCTCTTCTGACCGTTACAACATAAAAAGAACATAAAAAGAAAAAAATAGTCCCAATAGAGAGACTGAAATACAAGATAGTTATAAATTCATGCAATCATGGTATGTTGAAGAGTCTATAATAACAGTATCACTAAATATATAACTGACAATTGGCACATGCCATATACTGTAACTAATAGCAGCACTACTCGTGTCAGTAGCTATGTTTATATGGACCCTAATAATCCATTAATAATCAGATTCATGCTCATTCAGAATGAAATTTCTTCATGTAAATAGCTCAATCGGTATGAAATACCCCATTAGGTTTGAGAATTTAATTGGATTGAAAGATGTGGTGATAATCAATTAAAAAAAAAAAGTCAAAGTCCTTCCCATGCCAGGATCTGGTCTTCCCAGGCAGTCTCCCGTCCTAGGACTAACCAGGTCCTTAAGGCGCATTGGGCAGCATTGATCTCTGTTTCTATAGCCTTTGGCCTCTCACCTATACAGCTAAGTTTACAGTGGGGGGCTAGTCCTCTGGTAACCATGAGAGTTTAACTCCCTACTCGCATCTGTATTGCAGCATGCCTAGCCAGACAGTAGTAGGTGCCATTTTTATGATGGTCGCTGGTATGACCCAACTGCAAGCAGAACTTGCGATCTCCTGGCTGAGAGGTGGACACGCTAACCACTAGGCCAGCTTGTGGTATGATAATCAATTTAATAGGAAAATATTAGCCATGTAAACGCTCAATCAGATTACCTTGTGTACCTGTGTGACGGAGTGTCCATCACTACAGTTGAGTATGTGCTTTGAGTGCTTATACCAATGAGCCTGGCTCTTTGGTGTTGTGGTCAGGGTGCAGGTTTGGCATCCTGTAGACCTGGGTTCAAGGCAGGATAAGGTAAACTTCTGTACATGTTCAATACATCTGCATGCAGTGATGATGTTGTAACATTTTATGGATGGGAGAAACATGCCAACTATGCGGGATTGTGTGCATGTCAGAAATTCTATCCCAGTTGTACACTTGGGACTAGGCATATAACGATATATCGTGTGACGATACAAATTTATGATGATTCAAATTGATGAAGAAATGAATCACAATTATTATTAGACTGCGTAATCGTGTCAGTTTTCCTGGCGGTAATTGCATTGTTTAGAGAGCAGAGGGCAGCGGAATAACATACAATAGCGGGAATGCACGTGGCTTCGCCATAGGCAGAAGTTACACAGCTCTAATGCTGTGAAAACACACACACACACACATAAAAAATGGGAAAGATTTAACAAGAAATCTGAGCTTTTTTTTTACAGTCTACTGAAAGCTGAAGAAAAATGGAGATAGAACAAGTGTTCATAAATATTTAAGTAAAGGCCTATTTGTTATTAACGTTTTAATGTTTAATAAATTAAATATTTTAGTTCATAGTCCAACATTTACAAATAAAAGTTTCTTCATTTTTTTTCAGAAATATTTTGGGAAAATCGAGTCGTGAACCCAATATTATGAATTGACTCAAATCCTGAATTGGATGAATCGTTACATGCTTACTTGGGATGTATAACCATGCACCTCTCACTGATTGCTTTCATGTAAACAGTACATTCAGAATCGCCAATCAGGGTGAAATCGTTCTGAATATTATGTGCATGTAAACATACAGTAGATATTAAGATTAAGTTTTGTCTTTATTGCATTTCTTTTGTACCACTCCATTATGAATGAGGGGTTCCATTTTTCAGATGGCACTTGTTTTTCTGGAACTGACTGGGTGTTAATTAGGCAACACTATCACACACTGCTGTGGGATGAAAGCAACGGTAAGTAGATATTGTACTCTAAATAGAGGCCGACATATGGAGACACATCTCACAACTTTGGTAAAGTTGTTAATTTGGATTTTTGGCATTCATGGGTATGAGCTGGATCTAAGACTATGGCTTCAATTAGTACAGAATTGTAGCTTTCCAGTGGTGTTATTTTTATGAAATATGGAGAGGGATTGACTGAAAATATTCATAAACATTCATATTGGTTTGAAATGTCAGGAATCAGTACATTCTTAACATCCTGAGTATGTGGCCTAATGGTTAGAGAAGCAGCTTTGGGACTAAAAGGTCGCCTGGACCAGTAGGAATGGCTGAAGTGCCCTTGAGCAAGGCACCTAACCCCCAACTGCTCCCCAGGCTGCTCTGGATATGTTGCAGGGTTAAAACTTGGCAGTCGCACAGTCGCCAGTGGCGACTAAAAACTGACCAGGGTCACTAAAAGTTGAGGTTTAGTCGCCCAAAGGGCGACAATGATTTGAGAAGTACGAAAAAATACAATAAAAATTAAATAAAATGTCCTATTCTTGGAGTACCTCTCTTTTCTTTGCTTTCCTTTCCTCAACTCTAAGTTTGTGAATTCTAGTAAAAGTTTAGTTCTAAAGTGCAAGATTCAAAGCCGTTTGTGAGTTTTCAGATTACTCCACTGCTGTCTGAAATCATTCACTACTCACTGTATAGTGGACTATATAGTGAGTTCGCCATTTTTTAGTGCTGTCCGAATGTATAGTGAGAATTATTACACCCTATATAGTGGACTCATAATATCCCACAATGCATTGTGAAAAGTAGTGTACAACTGATGGGTCACTAACCAAGCAAGATATACCATCATGCATTGCGGTCGCGCATTTTCACAGAGCTGTAAAAGCTGTTTCATAAGGACCGTTAAGTATTTTAGATTGAGTATAGCAGTAGTTTGTTTTTCCTTATGACAACAGGCACGAGACAAATTTACAAGTTGTGGTGCGAAAATGGCAATAATATTGTAGTGTGTTGGGGTGAATTGACGGAGGAAGAAACATGTTATAAACGGACATTCAAGTACAATTAAAAATATTAAGAGAATAGAAAATAAGCTAAACTCGAATAAGAGATAAAATACAAGAATAAAAGTTACAGTGCAGAGTGAGGAATTAATCAAACGCCTCAAATTTGATTTAATAGAAGGCAGTGGCAAAGAAGAAAGTATTCAGCCTTGATTTAAAAGAACTGAAAGATGCAGGTACTTTGTATTTAATAATGGGGGAAATACGCTCAGTATAATATGGATTTATCACAAAAACACATGCATGTATTTATTATTTTGAAAACCCACCAGCCAACTGATCTGGCACGTTTTAATTGTACAAAAGTAATGATGTAAATAATAATAAGAAAACTTTGTCACATGCACACTTCAAGCACAGTGAGATTCATCCTCTGCATTTAACCCATCTGAAGCAGTGAACAGCCACACTACAACACCTAGGGGTGAAGTACCTTGCTCAAGGGCACTTCAGCCCAAGGCCACCCCATATTAACCTAACTGCATGTCTTTGAACTGGGGGGAAACCAGAACACCCAGAGGAAACCCACACTGACACAGGGAGGACATGCAAACTCCACACAGAAAGGCCCCCACCAGCCTCAAATCCAGAACCTTCTTACTGTGAGGCAACAGTGTTAACTGTAGAGAAGGTCTTTGAGTTCTGTACATCGGCTAGCTCCTAGAGTTCTGAAGCCTTATTTTTCCACCACTGATTTTTTAAATTCACGAGTAGGTTGTTTCAGTTCGTTTCTTGCTTCCAGTAATTCATTTTTAGATGATCTCGTTCTTGGGTTAATGAATTAATGAATGCATTTCTTCTATGCTCAACAAGTGTTTTGATTTCAGCAGCGTTCTCATCAAACCAGTCACGATTAGCCTTCCTTTGTGAGCCAAGTGTCTTCATACATGAATTGAGAATCACATTTTTCATATCGGGCGGCACGGTGGTGTAGTGGTTAGCGCTGTCACCTCACAGCAAGAAGGTCCGGGTTCGAGCCCTGTGGCCGGTGAGGGCCTTTCTGTGCGGTGTTTGCATGTTCTCCCCGTGTCCGCGTGGGTTTCCTCCGGGTGCTCCGGTTTCCCCCACAGTCCAAAGACATGCAGGTTAGGTTAACTGGAGACTCTAAATTGATCGTAGGTGTGAATGGTTGTCTGTGTCTATGTGTCAGCTCTGTGATGACCTGGCGACTTGTCCAGGGTGTACCCTGCCTTTTGCCCATAGTCAGCTGGGATAGGCTCCAGCTTGCCTGCGACCCTGTAGAACAGGATAAAGCAGCTAGAGATAATGAGATGAGATGATTTTTCATATCATCCCATGACTCCACCACAGGTTTTTCTTCTGTGAATTGAGAGAAGCCGTCAGCCAACAATGTCTGAAGCTTTTGTTGAACAGCAGAGTTTTGTAGGGAGACAACATTAAATGTCTTCTTTTTGGCTCGAAGTCTTATCTTTTTTCTGGGCTTGTTCATACCGGTAATCTCACATTTTACTAAATGATGGTCAGTTAAACAGCTGTCAGAACCGATGATAGCCCGAGGTCTTTTAAGTTCCTTTCTGTCCCTAGACTTAATGATTATGAAGTCAATTTGGTGCCAATGTTTTGATCTGGGGTGCTGGCACGTTCCTTTGCATTTGTTTTTCATTTGAAATACGATGTTTGCAATAAGGAGATAGTGCTCTGCGCATTTGGTAAGCAGCATTTGTCCATTATGATTGATCTTCCCTATTCCATTATGTCCAATTGGTGCCCAGGTTGCATGATCAGAACTAACACGGGCATTAAAGTCGCGAAGTATCAAGAGGCCATCTCTGTTGGGTGTAGTGGTAATTACTTGATTGAGGGTGGCATAAAAGTTTTTCTTCACAGTATCATTTGCATCTAAGGTAGGTGCATAAGCACAGGCAATAGTTAAATGATCACCATTCTGGAGCTCGAGCCTAGCAGTCATAATACGCTCACTCAAACCAGTTGGCAACTCTTTGAGGTGTACAAGGAGATTTATTTTGATGGCTAGTCCAACTCCATGGATGCATTTATCATCTTGGGATAAACCTTTTCAGAAAAAAGTGTAGCCAGATCCCACCTCCTTGATCTGCCCCTCCTCTGGAAGTCTGGTTTCTTGTAAAGCTGCAACATCGACGTCTAATCTCTTAAGTTCGTGTCCAACCAATGCTGTGCGTCGCTCAGACCTAGTATCTGAGTCCATCAAGGTACGCACATTCCAAGTAGCAAATTTCATAGTACAGCTTCCTGGTCTTTGCTTATTTTTCACTGCTGCCAGGGGGGCGGCACGTCGGTTGCCCCGTACGCGGTAGCATCCATAGCCAAATAACTGAGCATTTTGTTCATAAGATAGTGTGTGCAGGGTTATATGGTCCCGGGTGCACAGTCCAGAGCCACTTGGCTACTCCAGCACCTTAATTCCATGGCAAGACATGACTCGAGACGACAGAGGCACAAGAGAGTTACAGTTTGGTAGATGGCCGTTGACTCACAAGGAACTCTTCCACCCTTTGTAGATATTGTTTTTAGTTCTACAGGGTGTCTACCTACCCACCCACACAGAGTGCAAGCAATCAGGTGGGTTGAGCCAGTTTAGATGCTGGCCACCCATCCATGGGCAGGTAATACCGGATTACATGTTTACTGGTAGCAGTTGGGCTGGGTAACTAACCTTACCACAGCCATGTGACTGACCTGACTCAAAAAGCGATTGTATTGGTTTACTAATAATGTAGCGTTTATATATTGTAAGTCACTTTGGACAAAAACATCTGCCAAATACCATAACTATAACCATATTAACCATCAGCATCTAGCTCGAGTCTAATAGAACTCTATCAGCGTACTGTACCATGATGTCTCTTGTATAGGCTCAAGAAGCAAAAGCTAGGAGAGAAGCATAGGCTAACCATTTTCATGCAAATGCTGTCAAACTTTGAAAACAATAAACATACCATACTTAAATAATTCCTTGTCTATGTATTTTTCTAAGCTTCTTCAACTTCTTAACTACCCTGATCATTCCAGATATTGGGTGGTATTTGTAAGCTATTTGTTTACACTAGTACTTCAGCACTGGTTGCTCTTGAATTCTCTCGGCTACCAAGGCTACATGCACTTATTGTTAGTCGCTTTGAATAAAAACGTCAGTTAAATGACTGTAATGTAATGTAATGTTTGAATAATGTGCAATATCTAAACAACAATTACACAGAATTAATATTGTTGATTAATCTGTTTCTGAGGGCATACATTAAAACACCGTGGGGTATTATTCAAGTAAAAATGGTTTTAAATTTTTTTGTGTTTGACTAGAGGTTCTTAAATACACCTACTGGTGCACCTGAACACATCATCAGGGCTGTAGCCTGGGGTCCTCGGGTGTTTCAGGTCTTTCAACATCAGACACCCTCACCCAGATGACTCCACCACGGTTGTTCAGGGCATGGTGTGTGTTCAGGTGGCATTCACTTGTCCCCATGGACCCTCTCTCTTTATCCAGAGCCATCTTGAAGCTTTCTCAGCTGCTTCTGTAATGTTCTTGATGGCTCTGCTCCTTGCTCCTCCTGTGATGCCCAGTACACTGAGTGCTTTGTGGAGTGAGTAGCCCACAAATCCTCTGCAGCCTACTTCAATGGGCATACACCTTGCTTTCCAGCCCTGCTCTCGACAGTCTGCCACCAGATGTTCATATTTGGTCTTCTTCCTTTCATGGGCCTCCCCCAGGCGGTCCTCCCATGGCACCGTCAGCTCCATGATAATGATGTTCTTGGTGCTGTCTGAGACCAGAAGGATATCTGGCCTCAGGGTGGAGCCAACAATGTGCTGCGGAAATCTCAGCTGTTTCTCCAGGTCCACTGACAACTGCCAGTCCTGGGCTGTAGCCAGGATCCCTGCTGCCACCCTCTTGTGTCCAGCCCTCAGCTGATCTTCTGCCTTGACAAATGCAACCGCTCATGTTATGTTGTGCACCTGGCTGCAGCTGCTGATCCCCTTGCTGATGGCTTCTGCAATGGGTTTCAGCACCTGGTTATGGCGCCAGGTGTATCGACCCTGGCTGAGTGCTGTCAGGCAGGAGCTCAGGATGTGTTCCAGTGTTCCTTTTCCTGAGCACAGTGAGCAGTTTGGGGTCTCCACCTTACCCCAGGTGAAGAGGTTTGCCGGGCTAGGCAGGACATCATACACTGCCTGAATCAGGAAGGTGATGCGGTATGGCTCAGCATGCCAGAGGTGTTGGGAACAATCCTAAGCCTGTTCTGTCATGCACCACCACACCCACTAGATCTTTATGGTGCACCTGGGACTTTGCATCCAGCACCACAACCTGGGCACTCCACTTCCTCCCAGTCCTCACCACCACTCCTGCCTGGGCCACCTTTGGGTCTCTTGAGTCCCTGTACATCAGCACCTCCCTTGCCCGTGTAACCTTGAACTCCTCTTCCAAGGACTTCGGGGCAACCGGAGCTTTGTGGTGTTACCATAGAGGGCGATGTTGCTGAGACTTCTAGGCAATCCCAACCATCTCCGGAGACAGGTACTAACCTTCCTCTCCAAGGTCTCCACAGTAGATATGAGGACCTCGTAGACAAGGAGCAGCCAGAGAATCCTTGGCAAGATACCATGCTGGTATGTCCAAGCTTTAAACTTGCCTGATAGTCCAGATTTGTCAATGGATCTTAGCCAGCTGTCCAGTTCATGGCAGGTTGACTGAACAGATGTGGAGTCCTTGAGACTGCTGTCAAACACCTTGCCCAAACTCTTCATAGGCTTCTCCGCGATTGTTGGTATTAATGTCCCATAGATCTTGAATCGGAACCTTTCGGTGACCTTTCCCTTCTTCAGCACTAGTGATCTGGACTTGGCTGGTTTGAAGCTCATTCGAGCCCACTTGATTAGCTTCTCTAGCCCTTGGAGGATCCATATGCATCCTGGCACAAACTCCGTGGTGACTGTCAGGTCATCCATGAAAGCCCTGATTGGTGGCTGTTGGATCCCTGACTGGGCCCTGGGGCCTTGACACTCTGGCTCAGCTGACTTCACAATCATGTTCATTGCCATGGCAAACAAGGCTACTGAGATGGTACAGCCTGTATTATCATTCCAATCTCCAGCTTGTGCCACTCAGACATTATTGCATCTGCTGAGGGTCTTAACCTGAACTGGTTGTAATAGTCCAGGATTAAATCTGCAACATGGTGTGGCACATGATGTTTGGACATGGTGGTCTGGACCAGTTTGTGGGGGATGGAGCCATATGCATTGGCTAGATCTAGCCACAACACAGTGAGGTCTCTCTTGTTCTCATGAGCTTCCCGGATGAGCTGAGTCACCACTCCAATGCGTTCTAGACACCCTGGCACTCCGGCGACCCCTCCCTTTTGCACTGACGTGTCTATGTAGTTGCTATTGCAGAGGAAGTCCAACAACCGCTTTGCTACTGTACTGAAGAAGATTTTCCCTTCCATGCTCAGCAGTGAAATCAACCTGAACTGGTTGACTACCCTTAAATCATCCTCCTTAGGGATCCAGACCCCTTCTGCAAATCTCCACTGCTGTGCCACCTTCCCTCTCCTCCAGATGACTCTCAGGATCTTCCAGAGTCGTTTAAGTAGGAAAGGGCAGTACTTGTAGACCTTGTATGGGACTCCACTTGGACCAGGGGCTGAGCTAGATCTTGCTTTCCTCACTACCTCCTGGACTTCCTTCAGCAGTTGTTCCCTGATGTCAAAGTTTTTGGTGGGTGGTAGAGGGTCTACAAGGATGTCGCACTGGTCCAGCTCCATCTGCCTGTTAGGGTCACTGTAGGTGTTCCGCATATGATCATCTAGCTCCTCCTTCGAGCAGACCAGGTTGCCACCATGCTTCTGCCCCAGGAGCATTTTCGTGAAGCCAAAAGGATTCGCGATGAACAAAGCACGCTTCCTGGCCCTCTCCTTTCGGCACCTTCGGTGCCATTCTGCTCTGCGCAGAGTCATCAGCCTCTTCCTTAAGCTGGCCTGCAACTCTGCCAGAGGAGGGCGCTGCTCCTTGTTGGCCTCTTTGTGCTGCCTCTTAAGGGACATTTAAGGGCCACTTTATTTTGGCCTGGGCCACTAAGAATTCAGGGATACTGGCCTGAGTGGCAAACAAGCACTGAAGTTAATTTTTAGCCCTGGTATTATATGTCGCTCTGGATAAGAGCGTCTGCTAAATGCTCGCAATATAATGTAATGTTTCACAATCTATCATTAGGGTTTACATTAATACCCTTCACAGCATCCTTGTTTGTAGGCAGAATTCTTTGGGAGAACACTCAGTCCTGTTTGGAAGACAGGTAAAAACTGTCTCTTACTTTGGACAAATTTGAAGCAGCATTGCATTCAGCATTCTCATCAAGAGAAACTGCCAATGAAAATAAGATGCCACCCAGTGAAAGTCTGGTGGAGGTAAATATTCCACTGAACACTTTTAAAGTACAAAGTGTTTCCAATTCTGAACTCAGGTTACTGTGTGGAGTTTCACATGTTCTCCCAGTTTCTGCATGGGTTTCCTGCTGGTAGGTGGATTGGTGACTGTAAACTGCCCTGAAATATGAATATGTGTATGCATGGTGTCCCGAGATGTCATCCTGCTTTGTGTCCAGTGTCACCAGGATAGGGACAGGTAGGGCAGAGCTCCAGCATTTATATCCACCATCAACCATTCAATAAATGTTAATCTTCATAAAGTCCTCATTCACATCTCTGTACATTTCTGCTCTCTAGACCTGCCTGATCCATCCAGATGTTCTACTTCTGGTTGGAGTTCTCATCATCTCACTTCTGTTGAGGATGGCCCCATATGGACAGCTTAAACATAGCACTTACACTGTTAGAAATAGGGGTACAGTAAGAGTCCATTTCTTTACACCATGGTACAATCTACATGAGTATACCCAGTACAGCTCATTATTGGATTTCAAGGTAAATTTTTAGAGCCAAAAAGGTACATATATGGTCCCAAGCAGTATACAAAGTAGGCATATCAGACACTCACTGGCCGTGCTGTGAAAATTGTACATGCAGACGCTCATCTAAGTTTACAAATCTGTCATTGCTTAACTTTTGAATATTTTCTATCGTGAATACTATCATTAAAAAGCTTATAATCTCTGCTTTCCAAAGAAATTTATCGCATTAAGATCTGTTCAGTACTTTGGGAGTAACGGCAGGTTGAAGTTGGTACAACAGAGTAAAAACTCTGCTCGCGTGACGTCGGGAAACTGACGGTGCTTTTTGAGTCACGGGAAAGCGGTCAGGCTCTCTCTCTTCTGATTGGTTTCTGACTGGATTACTCATGAATATCAATCAGATAACGTTTATAGGGATGTTCTCGTGCTCTCACTGTTTCTGATGAAGTATTCAACAAAATTTTTCGTCAGCTAGTTTTGATGTTCTGTTTCACGGGAGACTTTGAAGTGAGTTTTCATAGCTTTACCTACTTATTTTTTCAAATCAAACTGATTCATGTCAATAAATAGCTATTTTAGGATATAACTGTAGTTGCTTTGATGAAAAATATTGAGATCTTAGTGGTCGGAATGATATTTTAAAAAACAGAAGTCAGAAATGCGAGTGTCAATTCAATTAAATTGAATTGTTTATTGGATGTGGCTCACAGTTTTTTCGAGGTTCACCTTGAAAGCTGTGAATATTATCATTTATATTCTTTAATGTAAACACTAGTTGACCCTACAAAGGCCTACAGAGCACAGAGGGTATTGGAAATATTCTTTTATTACATTTTTATTGAGTTTACCGATTTAACATTTTTACTTAATTAGCACAATTAATACTAATTAAAACTAATTTGCATAAATTGTTTTTACTAATTTTTTAAACTTTATATTCGGTATACAACCATCTATGTGCCTGCCAATTTCCATGCAAATATCTTGAAAAATAGAAAAGTTACGAAGAAAAAACATTTGATCTCATTCGTTAATGGTCCATTTTGGACCATGTGATCCTCATCCAGAATATTACAGCAGTTTTCTAAAAATTAAGCCGTTTTTTCAATCTTTGATTTGTAATATCTCAAGAACGGATAAACATATTTTAATTCTGTAAAAAGTAACAGTATGTTGTTCTGCATTCATTTCTAAATTCAATGAGAGCAGTTTGAAGCAATTTGGCTTGAATTTGAATTTTCACCTGATTGACGAAGGGTACAAATAAGTACTTTAGAGGGTACTGCCCCAGTGAAAAGCCATTGTACCCCTAAAGGTACAATAATGTCCTTTATTTCTGAGAGTGTAGAAACCATGAAAATGGCTTTTGACTGCAGTTGATACAAACAGTTTTGCTGCGATGGCTTAGGGCTACAATTGCCATAATAACTTTTGGACTGCAGTTGCCATGAACAATTTTGCACTCAAGTCTCCATCAGTGAACAGTGCATAACTTCATCAAAGTAGACTTCATGTTAAGACCATAATGAATGTCCTGGTAACATGATAGAAGTTTTTGACTATATAGTACGCAGTTATAGAAGCAAGTTATTTATACTCACACTATCCGGTGTACAGGGTGGCACGGTGGTGTAGTGGTTAGCACTGTCGCCTCACAGAAAGAGGGTCCTGGGTTCGAGCCCAGCGGCTGGTGAGGACCTTTCTGTGTGGAGTTTGCATGTTCTGCGTGGGTTTCCTCTGGGTGCTCCGGTTTCCCCCACAGTCCAAAGACTTGCAGGTTAGGTTAATTGGTGGCTCTAAATTGACCATAGGTGTGAATGGTTGTCTGTGTCTATGTGTCAGCCCTGTGATGACCTGGCGACTTGTCCAGGGTGTACCCCGCCTCTCACCCATAGTCAGCTGGGATAGGCTCCAGCTTGCCTGTGACCCTGTAGAACAGGATAAGCAGCTACAGATAATGGATGGATGGATGGATATCTTCTGATACTACGACATTATAACGAGGTTTCTCTTATTTCATTTCTGGTTCTGATTGGTTCCAAAGTTTATCAAGAGGTAGAATGGGTAATCAAACTTGATCAGGATAAGTACTGATTAGTTACAAAGTTTTGCTATTGTTACACTCATTCTTACATTCTTACAACACGATGACATAGTGGCTACTGCGTCACTTCTGTGAGGCAGTAGCCACAAAAATTGCTACTCCTTCTACAGGATTGATTGGATTTCAATCAAACTCACATATAATGTTCCCCAGGTGGGTGTGCATAAAAGTTGTCAAGGTGGTGGTGCCACCTGTTATATTTACGATTTTACTGTATAGGCATCTTGGCCGTATGAGCTCCAGTCTATAATGGATGGATAGATAATGGATGGATAGATGGATATCCGGTGTATGGGCGGCACAGTGGTGTAGGGTTAGCACTGTTGCCTTACAGCAAGAAGGTTCTGGGTTCAAGCCCAATGGCTGATGGAGGTCTTTCTGTGTGGAGTTTGCATGTTCTCCCCATGTCTTTGTGGGTTTCCTCCAGGTGCTCTGGTTTCCCCCCACAGTCCAAAGACATGCAGGTTAGGCTAATTGGTGGCTGTAAATTGATCGTACGTGTGAATTGTTGTTTGTGTCAGCCCTGCGATGATCTGGTGACTTGTCCAGGGTGTACCCTGCCTCTCGCCCATAGTCAGCTGGAACAGGCTCCAGCTTGCCCGCGACCCTGCACAGGATAAGTGGTTACGGATAATGGATGGATATCTGGTGTACTCCAGATGAGGATGGGTTCCCTTTAGAGTCTGGTTCCTCTAAGATTTCGCCTCTGAGTTGCTCATTATGGATAAATTTACAAATTCATATATGTAAAATTTATATCCAGAATTTATATATTTCTTTAAAACTGCTTTGTAACAATGTCCATTGTTAAAAGTGCGATACAAATAACACTGAATTGAATTAAATTATGTCGAGTCATTAATTACCTCTGTTGAGTGACTAAAAAAATATATTTGCCAGATATAAAGTATAGCAGTATAGATTTACAACAGAGTCTGTCATATACCTCAATGGGAAGATTGGACCAGCTATCAAACATGGAATCTGAGGAACTCTGCTGTGCCACCACTTCTCCAGCTTTTAGTAGCTTTGCATTTTATGCTCGTAAGCAGTCGAGCCATTAAATCACCCAGCTAACAACACTCAGGTCTCATCCTTCTTGTCCAGTGTACTGCTGTCCATTCACTTGTCCTCAATTACTGCTCCAAATACTTCTATTAGCTCAGTGAGCAAAATCTTTTCAAGTGAAAAAGTTGAACTCTGCTTATCCGTCAGGGTTGTGGGTGAAGCTGGAGCCCATTCCAGCAGACTTTGGGCAAGAGAGGGGTACATCCATCCTGTGGAAGATGGTCCCATATGGACAGTCGAAAGACACACTTAGAACATGGCTCTGGACACTTACAGTCTTGCTGTGATGGCTGAGGACTACAATTGCCATAATAACTTTCACCCTGCTGTGTAACTGCATTTCAGTCTAGACCAACCAAGGCTGTGTACTGTCTAGCCTGGGTTTAGCCATTTGAGTTCTCTATTTAGTTGTGCTTTATATGGTTGGTTTGTTTCCTTGGCTGTTTGAGTATTGGTATTTCAACAGAATATTACACAAGGTATTGTTGTCACTTATTTAGTTGGAACTAGAACTCTGTTGTCTAGAAGTTCAGCACTTCGTGTACCTGACTTTTGCACTCGTTGTACGTCGCTCTGGATAAGAGCGTCTGCTAAATGTCATGTAATGTCATGTAATCTAATAACTTTAGGACTGCAGTTGTCATGTCGTCTCGTACTCAGGTTTCCATCAATGAACATTTGATAACTTCAGCAAAAGAGATTTTATGCTACAACCCCAATTCCAAAAAAGTTGGGACAAAGTACAAATTGTAAATAAAAATGGAATGCAATGATGTGGAAGTTTCAAAATTCCATATTTTATTCAGAATAGAACATAGATGACATATCAAATGTTTAAACTGAGAAAATGTCTTATTTAAAGAGAAAAATTAGGTGATTTTAAATTTCATGACAACAACACATCTCAAAAAAGTTGGGACAAGGCCATGTTTACCACTGTGAGACATCCCCTTTTCTCTTTACAACAGTCTGTAAACGTCTGGGGACTGAGGAGGCAAGTTGCTCAAGTTTAGGGATAGGAATGTTAACCCATTCTTGTCTAATGTAGGATTCTAGTTGCTCAACTGTCTTAGGTCTTTTTTGTCGTATCTTCCGTTTTATGATGCGCCAAATGTTTTCTATGGGTGAAAGATCTGGACTGCAGGCTGGCCAGTTCAGTACCCGGACCCTTCTTCTTTTTTTTTTTAAAGATTTTTTTTTGGGCTTTTTTCACCTTTATTGGATAGGACAGTGTAGAGACAGGAAATGAGCAGGAGAGAGAGACGGGGAGGGATCGGGAAATGACCTCGGGCCGGAATCGAACCCGGGTCCCCGAATTTATGGTATGGCGCCTTATCCACCTGAGCCACGACGCCTCCCGGACCTTTCTTCTACGCAGCCGTGATGCTGTAATTGATGCAGTATGTGGTTTGGCATTGTCATGTTGGAAAATGCAAGGGCTTCCCTGAAAGAGACGTCATCTGGATGGGAGCATATGTTGCTCTAGAACCTGGATATACCTTTCAGCATTGATGGTGTCTTTCCAGATGTGTAAGCTGCCCATGCCACATGCACTAATGCAACCCCATACCATCAGAGATGCAGGCTTCTGAACTGAGCACTGATAACAACTTGGGTCGTCCTTCTCTTCTTTAGTCCGAATGACACAACGTCCCTGATTTCCATAAAGAACTTCAAATTTTGATTCGTCTGACCACAGAACAGTTTTCCACTTTGCCACAGTCCATTTTAAATGAGCCTTGGCCCAGAGAAGACGTCTGCGCTTCTGGATCATGTTTAGATACGGCTTCTTCTTTGAACTATAGAGTTTTAGCTGGCAACGGTGGATGGCACGGTGAATTGTGTTCACAGATAATGTTTTCTGGAAATATTCCTGAGCCCATTTTGTGATTTCCAATCCAGAAGCATGCCTGTATGTGATGCAGTGCCGTCTAAGGGCCCGAAGATCACGGGCACCCAGTATGGTTTTCCGGCCTTGACCCTTACGCACAGCGATTCTTCCAGATTCTCTGAATCTTTTGATGATATTATGCACTGTAGATGATGATATGTTCAAACTCTTTGCAATTTTACACTGTCGAACTCCTTTCTGATATTGCTCCACTATTTGTCGGCACAGAATTAGGGGGATTGGTGATCCTCTTCCCATCTTTACTTCTGAGAGCCGCTGCCACTCCAAGATGCTCTTTTTATACCCAGTCATGTTAATGACCTATTGCCAATTGACCTAATGAGTTGCAATTTGGTCCTCCAGCTGTTCCTTTTTTGTACCTTTAACTTTTCCAGCCTCTTATTGCCCCTGTCCCAACTTTGAGATGTGTTGCTGTCATGAAATTTCAAATGAGCCAATATTTGGCATGAAATTTAAAAATGTCTCATTTTCGACATTTGATCTGTTGTCTATGTTCTATTGTGAATACAATATCAGTTTTTGAGATTTGTAAATTATTGCATTCCGTTTTTATTTACAATTTGTACTTTGTCCCAACTTTTTTGGAATCGGGGTTGTAAAACTATAATGAATTTCCTGGTTACACAGTTGTACTTTGTGACTATATAGAAGCAGGATATTTATAATCACACTGTCTGTTATCACCCTTTTGAGTCTGGTTCCTCTCAAGATTTCTTCCTTGTATCGTCTGAGGGAGCTTTTCCTTGCCACCGTTGCTTCAGGCTTGCTCATCAGGGTAACTAAAACTCTGTGTATGTGTAAAAAAAAGTTTCTTCTCTAAAAGTATCTCTGCATGCATCAATTTATTAGGGATACAATTAGTTATGTTTAAAGTCTTTAATTTTCTGTAAAGCTGCTTTGTGACAATGTCTGTTGTTAAAAGTGCGATACAAATAAACTGACTTAACAATAAAGCAAGTTAAAAACAAGCTCCTGATCACTGATTTTAACAGGTAAAACACTTTTGTGTTTACCTGTCTAACCTCTGGATTGCCACCGATAGGGAGTGAGTGTATAAACACGAAGGAAAGTGGGCGCAACTTGTTCCAGGTGCAACTTGTTCCCGGTGCCTGTGTAAAAGCAGTTTTGGATGCATTGAATCACTGATCACGTATCAAAATGCATATGACATCATCTCAGAAGGACAGATGTGCATCTCTCGTGCATCTTCACTAAACAATCTGGAGTTGTTGCTTATTTCATGCTTTGCCTTGTCTGAGGCTTAAATTTCAACTATTTTGTGTCCTGTATGCAGAGATACTTTTCCAGCTGCACCATTTGTTTTCTTCATAATTTTTTTCATATTGCTCCAAACCCTGTTATTACACTCCTTTCTGGGTCTCGATTGATGGATGGAATATCCAGACCAATTGCTTAATTAAATACCCACACACATTCTTGTGTAATTGCTGTAATGGCCGTTCTCTCACTGTGAGAGCCTATTCTTAGTCACTGAATGTCAAATGAATGCTGAGGTACAAATCATTTTGACAGGAGCCCCGGCGGGACCTTCAGCAGGTGTGGCACAAAACAGCGGCCATCAAACTAGGAGCAGTTATTTCATACACGACTGAGGAATTAAATTTAAGGACATTATGCCAGTCAAGCACGGGCCACACTGCTACGGTTCAGGGTTTTGTTTTGTTTTTTCCTTTAAGAGAAGAAACTTTTTTTACACATACACAGAGAGTTTTAGTTACCAGTGAGCAGATCTCTGAGTACACTAGCGCAGAATGACATGATTTTTTTCTTGCACAGTCTGGCCTACTTACAGCGTAAAGCTGCATGATGCGTAGACAAAATCCCGATTTTATTTCAGTCGGAATGGCAGTACTTTTATGGATCTCTCTGGTGAAGAGGATTGTCAGAGAAGAACACTTTTAAATTTGTCCAAAACAAAATCATTTGTCCATACGCCGTTGTCCAATTGGGGTAGGATTTATCTCCGGAGCACAGAAGTTGCCCTAAAATGCCATCTCCCTCAAGAGGCTCCTCCTTAATAGCAAACAATATTGCATATTGTGTTCCGTCTTATATGTTAAATATCACAATAGCACAATCATCACTTTAATGAAACAATGCAATGTAGTTAACACCAACCCCTGATACTTAGCCCAGCATGGAACGAATACACTTTTGATATTTTTTTTAAGTCCCCCATGATTGAGACTTTTGTGTGTGTGTGTGTGTGTGTGTGTGTGTGTAGCTGCTGCCTAGCACTCGGCTTGTGCTTGACTGAGTGACTCTCATGAGGATCGTTTGATTTGGCCTAATTAAATGGAACATCTGAGGAGCGATATTGATGTAGCAGGTGGTTTGACTCCGTTGTAATGACTTGTTCCGGAGGCAGCTGGTGCTGAGCACCATAACACCTGATGAATAGTTAAAGTGAGAGACGAGTGTGTGTCATCAAGGAAACGCCACCCGCCATCAGTCTTGTAAAAGATTAACTCCTTCTTTTATGTCAGGGTCAATGTGAGAAATTATTCAGTCTTTAGAGAAAGTAAAACAAATGACTGAATTTTGTTAGCTTCTTGAAAAAAAAAACAGAGATAACGTTCACTGTATTTTGGACTTCAGTGTATCAAAAGGCTATATGGGTTTTCTCTAGAGGGACAAAAACAAAACTCTTAAATGTTTTAAATGGAATGCTGCAACAGAAGGTTTCCGTTTTCAGAGAGAGTTCCAAGTAAAACACACTTGAGAAAGCTATCCAGAGTAGCGCTCCGGATGAACCTGAAAGGAACCCATTTTTAAGGGTGTAACAAATTACTTGTCCTATTCCTCCTTCTCTAATTTCCATTTTCACCTGCCATACAGAAGATGAGCATGAGAAGAGCTATAGGACTCCATTTCCGTCTGTAAAGTTGATAGCCTGGATAACTTGTAAATAAATAAATAAATAAATAAATAAATAAATTTGCTATAAAATCTGAAGTGAAGGCCAGGATATTACTAAGTAATAGACAAAACACAAGAAATCATAGATATATCCTAAGAGCGCCATCAGCACTTCTGTTTTGGAAGATTATCCTACTTGGACCTTTGGGCCTTCACTTTAAGACTTTGTGTGTGGTTTTTTTTTTTTTCCGTCTCGGTAACCAATAGCTTTTAATTTGAGCTGTAATCACTCCAGCGGCCTGCAGAGACTTCATTTCAAAGGCACCAGGAGTCCTCCAGCTATGTAGTTAGCTAATGGTGTGTTACAGAGGAGGGCAGTGGGCGTGAGAGGTTTGTGTTTCACAGTAAATTGTGTTTGGGGCTCTCAGAAGGGGGCAGCATGAGCGCACAGCTGAACATAGCTTATTGAGGAAGGGGTTTTGGTTTCTTTCAGCATTTACCATCTGATTTGTGGGCTCTCTTTCTCTCTGATTTACTCTTAGAAAGCTAATAGGTAAGAAATATACTTCAACAATTCCGGATTCTGGACTGCTTCAAATTGTCTTAGACAAATTTTATATATATAAAATTTTAACTATTAAAACTAGATTTTTTTTTCATGGGCCTTGTTTGGAACTAGAGCATGCATATATTTTTTACATACTGTTTATCTTCTGGCAGCACGGTGGTGTAGTGGTTAGCACTGTCGCCTCATAGCAAGAAGGTTCTGGGTTCAAGCCCAGTGGCTGACAGGGCCCTTTCTGTGTGGAGTTTGCATGTTCTCCCCATGTCTGCGTGGGTTTCCTCCGGGTGCTCCGGTTTCCCCCACAGTTCAAAAACATGCAGATTAGGTACAATGGGGCCACTGTAATTGGCACAAGCTGTAGTGGTTTCCCAGCCATATATATCTCGCTATGGTTCCCTCCGGGTGCTCCGGTTTCCCCCACAGTCCAAAGACATGCAGGTTAGGCTAACTGGTGATTCTAAATTGACCATAGGTGTGAATGGTTGTTTATCTCTGTGTGTCAGCCCTGTGATGACCTGGCGATTTGTCCAGGGTGTACCCCGCCTCTCGCCCATAGTCAGCTGGTATAGGCTCCAGCTTGCCCGTGACCCTGCACAGGATAAGTGGTTATGAATAATGGATGGATGGATGTTTATCTTCTTGTACTCAAGGCTTTGATGTAATATGTTAGCTGCATATGCATTTATTTGGCTGGGTCTTGCTCAAGAGCTCTGCAGTGATGGCCCTAGGATTTAAACTTACAACCTTACAACCTTCTGTTCACTAGTACAGAAGCTTCACCCATAAATAATGAAGTGTTAACTGCTTCAAATCAGAGTATGGGTGCACGGATTCAGCATGGTGTGTATCAAGCAGAAGTTTAGAAAAGGACAGAAAAATATGTGACAGTTTTTCATCCCCTAAAATTTAATAACTATAACAGTAACAAGCCTAATATTTGAATCTGTTTCATCACCTGTAGTTACATAATTAGTGCTGCTTGGATGAAAAAGGTAAATTAAGCAAGCACACATTTGGTCAAATTGGGAACTCAGAATAAAGGCCTTTTGGGCTTCAAAAATCTGCATATGTCAGTATTAAACATTTCACATCACTATAATTAGCTAGCTGGGCTGCATGGTGGTGCAGTGGTTAGCAGTATCACCTCACAGCAAGAAGGTTCTGGGTTCCAACCTCATGGCTGACGGGGGGCCCTTTCTGTATGGAGTTTGCCTGTTCTCCTTGTGGGTGTGCTCTGGTTTCCCCCACTGTCCAAAGACATGTGGTTAGGTTAACTGGCTTGTCTAAGTTGGTTGGGTGGGAACTGCTCTATGTCCTCGCTGGGTAGCTCTCTCGAGCTACTTAACAAATCTGCATTTAAAACGGTCAACTATGGCTGACACACAAGAAGACGATTAGTTATCCTTTTATCACAGCTTCCAAAATCATTATAATATTGTATTTAAAGATGTAAAAACTGAAGTTATGGATCATCTAATTTAAAAAAAAATCCATTGATCATAACTGTATAATTCACTTTTCTAAGAAGGACATGTGGTGCATTTTCATATTTGTTCAAAATAAGGAAAAATGCTGTTCCAGTACATCCTTCCAAAAAGCACAGACTTTATCTCTGAGCAAATATCAGTGCATCCCCTAAAAAGCTGCACCCCAAACCTGTGCGTCCTTTACAGTAATTTTTTGATAACCTTATGTATGTTGAATATTTAGATAATATTGTCTGGCATTGAGTGATACAGTATATCAGATATATTCCATTCAGCTAGCATGAGACTGAACGAGTCAAAGACAAGTTCAGTATCATGCTAGCTGAATGGAATACATCTGATATACCATGAAAAAAGCCAGCCAATCTTATTATTATTATTATTATTATTATTAATATTATTATTATAATACATACACACTCTCTTCATATCAGTATATTAACGTTCTCGAAGGCCAACGCTAGCTTACCTGCGAGTCAGCGCCGTGAACGCAGCAGTGAAGTCACCTTCCAGCTGGTGTAGTGTTCATCAGTAGTATTAGCGAATGCTAATAAAGCAGTCAGGCCAGTGCTATCGAGAACAAGCAGCACAGGCTAACGACCAAGAAACTAAGATTTCTGTCTCCAGACTCTTCTTCCACGCACACTCACCACAGTATTTTTCACTCAGACTTAAAGGTGTCTGTGACAGTTTGTGTAGGTGGGTGGAGCACAGAAGGACGGCAGGACAGAACTGAGTTCACAAAACTGGCTTTTATTCAGCTTTTCAGCCTATTCGAACTCTCTCACACACACCCAGACACACGCACACACATCAGTCATCTGACTGAGGAGAGAGCTCCCTCTGCTCTCGCTCTCTCTCCTTAAATAGGGCGCGGTCACTGGGGAAGACACACAAACACATTAATTAACCACAGGTGTAGTGATTCTGCCACTTACCTTCCCTGACTCCGCCCTCCTGTCACAGACCGATGCTTGACCATGCCCCCGCTGCCACATACCCCCACTGCCCGACTCAGGCTGGGCGGCCGTCCGGCCTGCAGCCGACTCCCCCCCTTGACGGGAGAGGAAGTCCGCCACGACCATCTGCGCCCCCGGCCTGTGGATCACCTTGAAGTTAAAGGGTTGGAGTGCCAGATACCAACGGGTGATCCGCGCGTTGGCATCCTTCATGCAGTGGAGCCACTGGAGGGGTGCGTGGTCCGAACAGAGGGTGAAAGGGCTTCCCAGGAGGTAGTACCGGAGGGCGAGGACCGCCCACTTGATCGCCAGGCACTCTTTCTCAATGGTGCTGTAGCGCCCCTCATGCACTGACAGCTTGCGACTAATGTATAAGACTGGGCGATCCTCCCCCTCCACCTCCTGGGACAAAACGGCCCCCAGCCCTCTGTCCGACGCATCCGTCTGCAACACAAAGGGGAGAGAAAAGTCAGGGGAGTGTAAAAGTGGCCCCCCACACAGTGCAGCCTTTACCTTAGAAAAAGCCCGCTGGCATTGCTCCGTCCACTGGACCGGATCTGGTGCCCCCTTTTTAGTCAGATCAGTCAGTGGGCTGGTGACGTCCGAATAATTAGGTATAAACCTACGATAATAGCCAGCCAGCCCCAGGAACTGTCTCACCCCCTTTTTGGTCTTGGGCCTCGGGCAGGCCGCAATTGCTGCTGTCTTGTTAATTTGGGGATGCACCTGCCCGTTGCCCAAGTGGAAGCCCAGATACCGTACTTCCACCCGCCCAATCGCACACTTCTTCGGCTTGGCTATGAGACCTGCTCGCCTCAGCGACCTAAGGACAGCCCTCAGATGTTCGAGGTGCCTCGGCCAGTCATTACTATAGATAATAATGTCATCGAGGTAGGCGGCCGCATAGGTGGCGTGGGGGCGGAGTACCCGGTCCATCAGCCGCTGAAACGTAGCGGGCACTCCAAACAGCCCAAAAGGAAGTGTGACGAATTGGTGTAAGCCAAACGGTGTGGAAAAGGCCGTTTTTTCCTGGGATAATGGAGTCAAGGGGATCTGCCAATAACCCTTTGTTAAATCCAGTGTCGAGTAAAAACGAGCTGTGCCTAGCCGATCGAGCAACTCATCAATACGAGGCATTGGGTACGCATCGAATTTAGACACCGCGTTGACTTTTCTATAGTCCACACAGAACCGGACCAACCCGTCGGCCTTGGATACCAAGACCACTGGGCTGCTCCAGTCACTGTGGGACTCCTCGACGATGCCCATTTCGAGCATGGCCTCGAGTTCTTCCCGAACCACTTTTTTCTTATGCTCGGGTAACCTGTAAGGGCGGCTATGCACTACCACCCCCGGGGGCGTCTCTATGTGGTGTTCTATGAGGTTGGTGCGGCCGGGCAGGGGCGAGAACACATCCGAAAACTCGGTCTGCAACTGGCCAACCTCCGCGAGTTGGGTTGGGGAGAGGTGGTCTCCACAGGGAACTGGAGAGGTACGCGATGCCAATGTCCCCTTTTGAACCTCCGGCCCCAGCTCCGCCTTCTCCGGAACCACCGACACCAACGCCACGGGGACCTCCTCGTTCCAGAGTTTGAGCAGGTTGAGGTGGTAAATCTGTAGCGCCCCACCCCTATCCATTCACCTCACCTCATAGTCAACGTCCCCGACTCGCCGTGTGACCTCAAAGGGTCCTTGCCACTTGGCGACCAATTTGGAGCTCGATGTGAGCAACAGTACGAGAACTTTATCTCCCGGTGCGAACTCCCTAAGGCGCGTACCCTTGTTGTACAGACGGGTCTGTCATTCTTGGGCCTGCCGCAAATTCTCCTGACTTAGGTGCGTGAGTGTGTGGAGTTTTGCGCGCAGGTCAATAACGTATTGGATTTCGTTTTTACTTGGTGAAGGTCCCTCCTCCCAATTTTCCCGCAGCACATCTAGAATGCCGCATGGCTTATGCCCGTATAGCAATTCAAACGGGGAGAACCCCGTGGAGGCTTGGGGGACCTCTCGCACTGCAAAGAGCAAGGGTTTGAGCCATTTATCCCAATTACGTGCGTCCTCACTTACGAATTTTTTAATTATGCTCTTGAGGGTGCGATTGAACCGTTCAACTAAACCGTCCGTTTGTGGGTGATACACGCTGGTGCGGATCGGCCTAATACCCAACAACTCATACAGTTTGTTCAGTGTGCGTGACATAAACGAGGTGCCTTGGTCAGTCAGAATCTCTTTCGGGATTCCAACTTGGAAGATAACGCGGAAGAGTGCCTCTGCAATACTGGGTGCTGAGATATTGCGAAGAGGCACTGCTTCCGGGTATCGCGTTGCATAGTCCACCAGAACTAATATAAAGTGGTACCCTCGTATTGACCGATCTAATGGCCCGACGAGATCCATCCCAATTCTTTCGAATGGGGTCTCGATTAACGGTAGAGGGCGCAAAGGCGCTTTTGGAGTGGCCACTGGATTTACTAACTGGCATTCGCGGCACGCCGTACACCACCTACGGACATCGCTGCGAATCCCTGGCCAATAGAACCGGGCCATTATTCGGGCTAGTGTTTTATCCTGCCCTAAGTGTCCAGCCATGGGATTAAAGTGAGCCACCTGGAATACCAATTCCCGGCGGCTCTTCGGAATTAAAAGCTGCGTGACTCGCTCTTTAGTCTGAGTGTCCTGCGTCACTCAGTATAATCTATCCTTCATGATCGCGAAGTAGGGGAAGGACGGGGTGGCGTTCGGCTGGAGCGTTTGACCATCGATTACTCTCACTTGGTCAAACGCATGCCGCAGAGTCTCATCTCGCGACTGTTCTAATGGAAAATCCGCGAGGGATTCTCCAACAGAGAGAGGAGGAGCCGGCGGCTCCTCACTCTGATGCGGAGCTGACGTAGACGGCTCTGTGACAGCTGCTCCCGCCAACGCGACATCGGGACCTCCCCCTGTTAACTGATGGCAGGACCCACTCTTCACTAAATGTGTCATTAAATCCCGAAATTATCGAGTGGGTGAGGCGAGGATTAACCGCCGCCTTTACTCTAAATTTTTCCCCTCTGAAAAAAAATGTGGACTGACACCAAAGGGTAGCTGTGAACATCCCCGTGCACACACAACACCTTCACCCCCTGTGCACCCCCCAATGCCTCGTCTTGCACCAGGCTTTGGTGGATCGAGGTCTGATTACAGCCAGAATCCACCAACGCCTGATATGTATCCCCTTGGATACTCACCGGTATGCGATACGCTCCGGCCCGATCGAGGGTGGCTCCTGGCGCATCGGGGATCTGAACCACCGCACCCACCTCCATTACCGAGCACTGCTGTTGGAAGTGGCCCGGCTCCCCGCAGCGCTAGCAAACCGGCCCGGGCTTCCTCTCTGCACTAGTGCTCTGGGGCTCACTCACCTGAGGGGGGTAGAGACAGACACAGAGGGGAGACACGGGAGGGCACCGCGGGTGCGGCGGGCCGACTGAGGTGGCGCTGGCCCCCGCCTCCGCGGTGGGGGAATGGGGAGAGGAGGAGACACAGGAGGAGGGGGGAGAGAGAGAGGAGAGAAGAGGTCGTCTGCTGTCCTGCCGTCGGGACAGCCGCCAAATGGTCCTCTGCCACCTCGATTGCCTGATCCAGCGACGCCAGGCGGTGGCACTGGACCCACTCTGTGGTTCCCGCTGGTAAGCGTGCGACGAACTGCTCCAGTACCACCTGGTCAATGAGTCCCTCTGCGTCGCAGTTGTCGGCCCTCAACCACTGCCAGCAGGCGTCCCAGAGTTGCTGGCCAAACGCGAATGGCCGACCGACTTCCTCCAAGCGCAAAGCGCGGAAGCGCTGACGTTGTTGCTCAGGGGTGCGTCCCACACTCTGGAGGACGGCCCGGCGAAGGTCCGCGTAGGCCAGCCGGCGGTCGGCAGGGAGCTGTAGCGCGGCCAGCTGTGCCTCTCCCGTTAGCAGGGGGAGGAGGCACGCCGCGCGCTGTTCCACCGGCCACCCCGAGGTCTCTGCTACCTGCTCAAAGAGCGTGAGGAATGCCTCGGGGTCGTCCTGCGGGCCCATCTTCGTGAGGGTGAGGGGGGGAAGGGCCCGTGGTGGTGGAGATGGTGAACCCCACCGACGCGAGGAGGTGCCGGAACACCCGACGATCTTCCTGTTGCGCCAGCACCAGGGCCTCGAACCGTTGTTCTTGCTCCTTTCGGAGGGCGAGCAGCGCCTGGTGCTGGCTCTGTTGGGCCGTGGTGAGGGCGTGGATCAGGTCGGCGCAGGTGGAGGACTCCATGGGGCTGTTCTCTTCTGTGCTCGGTCCTGGGTTTTCGGCACCACTGTGACAGTTTGTGTAGGTGGGTGGAGCACAGAAGGACGGCAGGACAGAACTGAGTTCACAAAACTGGCTTTTATTCAGCTTTTCAGCCTATTCGAACTCTCTCACACACACCCAGACACACGCACACACATCAGTCATCTGGCTGAGGAGAGAGCTCCCTCTGCTCTCGCTCTCTCTCCTTAAATAGGGCGCAGTCACTGGGGAAGACACAAAAACACATTAATTAACCACAGGTGTAGTGATTCTGCCACTTACCTTCCCTGACTCCGCCCTCCTGTCACAGACCGATGCTTGACCACGCCCCCACTGCCACAGTGTCATTGCATCGTTTTTTCATTAATTGTGCGGTGGTCTCTAGTATGAATGAATGCCCTGTGAGCCAGTTTTGGTGAAAAAAATGCTGTGGTGCTCCTGTTTCAGGCTGTTCTAGTTTGGTGGAGGAGTGGGTGGGGAGAGAACAACAGGATTTCAGCTCTTATCATGAATATTCATGACATGTAAACATATCGCTTCTGATTGGCTAACAGCACTGTGATGCTCCTTCCAGTGAGTTACCGGTATGGGCGAGGCCATAACTACTAATTTCTGAAGTGACGTAAGTTCGTAGGGCTTTTTCTGATTCGCTCATTTTTCCGTCTATTTTCTTTCATAGGCTAATACAGGGAATGGGGGTAGAAGAACATTTTCACGTGCAGCATGCATATGCAACTCGGAGTGACCTATGGTCTTTCAAAAAGAGCAAGTATTAAACGGTTTGTCGTGGAATGGCACCTTTAAGTATTCATTTCCCTGTGTAATTTAGTTACTTTTAAAATCAACATCAACAACTACACACAACGGAGCTACCTGGCAGCCTGCTGTTAATCCCTTGCAAAATCCTTCGCCCTGTTGCTTTTTTTGGTGTCTAGCTAAGTTTTGGACGAGCTGAAGTCCCAGCTCTAATAGTACTGGTTTGCCATTTCTTGTAAATATGTGTGAAGAATACATCTAATGAAGATTTGGCAGCCTTTTGAGTGTTCAACATGTCTTTCTCTTTCCCGGCAAACAAAGAAACGCTTGTGCGCATATGCAGCAGAAAACTTTCTCACTGGATATTTGCATCAGCTCCGACGTGTGACGTCATGTTGTCTTGACAACATGCAATATCATAAACCAGAATACATGTTTTCATTCCATGGAAAGTGTCCTGTATGTATAATATTTTGATGTATTGCATGACCAAATGTTTTCATATGAATAAGTTACAGTAGAAGAAACTAAAGGAGTAGAACTTGAGAAAAAATGTCATGTTGACAGACGACCAAGATATCCCCCCCGGTGAACCAGGAGACAAAAATGAAAGATATTTTTTTGGACATAGTTCTCTTTATCTGCTGTAAAACAAAACCTCTCAGACGTAATTGTTTTTACTTTCAGAACCGTGAGAACACACACATGTTGAATCAATTTGCAGGCTAAAAATAGTGAGCTGTTTGAATGCTGCATGGCTTTCATTATGAGAAGCAAGGTCACTTTACAAATATGACGTATGACCCTTCGTTTGCGCCCAACATGTTAAATCAATGATACTGAGTTTCCATGAGCTGAGTTTACATCACAATATGTGTGTTTGTGGTTTTAGATTGGTCTTTCAGTATCAAGTGCACTTGACTGTCCTGAATTGTGTGCTTTATTTATACTTGCATACTGTATGTGTAAACATATACTGTACCAAAAAATCAATATGCACACTTATAATGTATGTAAACTGCTTAAACTGTTTTTGTAAACTGCTTTACAAAAATTATTATGCATTCATTATATAAACTAGAATGTGGATTTTATTCTGTAAACACAACGACATGCATCATTTATATTGCATATACCTACTGTGCTCCAAACCAGTATTTATACATTGCCCGGAATTATGATGCATGCTTTACAATTTATATAAATGCTTTATACTGGCAAGCTTTTTAGTGTGTTCAGAACTACAGTGGTGCTTGAAAGTTTGTGAACCCTTTAGAATTTTCTATATTTCTGCATAAATATGACTTAAAACATCGTTAGATTTTCACACAAGTCCTAAAAGTAGATAAAGAGAACCCAGTTAAACAAATGAGACAAAAATATTATACTTGATCATTTATTTATTGAGGAAAATCATCCAATATTACATATCTGTGTGTCAAAAGTATGTGAACCTCTAGGATTAACAGTTAATTTGAAGGTAAACTTAGAGTCAGGGCTTTTCAATCAATGGGATGACAATCAGGTGTGAGTGGGCACCCTATTTTATTTAAAGAACAGGGATCTATCAAAGTCTGATCTTCACAACACGTTTGTGGAAGTGTATCATGGCACGAACAAAGGAGATTTCTGAGGACCTCAAAAAAAGCATTGTTGATCAACAAAGATCACTCCAAGAGCAAGGCGTGTAATAGTTGGTGAGGTCACAAAGGACCCCAGGGTACCTTCTAAGCAACTGAAGGCCTTTCTCACATTGGCTTATGTTAATGCTCATGAGTCCACCATCAGGAGAACACTGAACAAAAATGGTGTGCATGGCAGGGTTGCAAGGAGAAAGCCACTGCTCTCCAAAAAGAACATTGCTGCTTGTCTGCAGTTTGCTAAAGATCACGTGGACAAGCCAGAAGGCTATTGGAAAAATGTTTTGTGGACAGATGAGACCAAAATAGAACTTTTTGTTTTAAATGAGAAGCATTATGTTTGGAGAAAGGAAAACACTGCATTCCAGCATAAGAACCTTATCCCATCTGTGAAACATGGTGGTGGTAGTATCATGGTTTGGGTCTGTTTTGCTGCATCTGGGCCAGGACGGCTTGCCATCATTGATGGAACAATGAATTCTGAATTATATCAGCAAATTCTAAAGGAAAATGTCAGGACATCTGTCCATGAACTGAATCTCAAGAGAAGGTGGGTCATGCAGCAAGACAATGACCCTAAGCACACAAGTCGTTCTACCAAAGAATGGTTAAAGAAGAATAAAGTAGTGCTGTCAAGCGATTAAAATATTTAATCGCGATTAATGTCGCGACAGTCATAGTTAACTCGCGATTAATCGCAATTTAATCGCACATTTTTGTCACATAAAAAACCATTGTAATTCTCTTATCAGCATAAAAAAGTGAATGGGCTTGCTTTGTACCAATGTTTTTTTTTATTGCAAAGCATAACACGTCTTGACACAGCCACTGCAAAGTGAAACCTAAGCTGAGCACCGGCGCGGGGCTAGCAAGAGAACCATGAGTGAAATGATCTACTGTTTGAGTTAGTCTACAACTCTAATCAGAGAGATAGGTTACACAGTGACGGTAGGCTTGACATGCTTGATTATAATATAAAGTCTCATCTCATCTCATTATCTCTAGCCGCTTTATCCTACTACAGGGTCGCAGGCAAACTGGAGCCTATCCCAGCTGACTGGGCGAAAGGCGGGGTACACCCTGGACAAGTCGCCAGGTCATCACAGGGCTGACACATAGACACAGACAACCATTCACACCTACGGTCAATTTAGCATCACCAGTTAACCTAACCTGCATGTCTTTGGACTGTGGGGGAAACCGGAGCACCCGGAGGAAACCCACGCAGACACGGGGAGAACATGCAAACTCCACACAGAAAGGCCCTCGCCGGCCCCGGGGCTCGAACCCAGGACCTTCTTGCTGTGAGGCGACAGCGCTAACCACTACACCACCGTGCCGCCCCATAATATAAAGTACACTATTATATTAAGTTTAAGTTGTTCACTGATAAATATTGCATTGAATCTGATCTTTACTGTTTCAGCTCACTTAACACATTTTGTACTTTTACACTTTCTGCCTGTTGATGCGTCGTGCTGTCCAATCAGAGGCGGCCAAATTTGCATATTACAGGAAGGATTTCTGGGATAGCATTGAGTTTACAGTTCAGAGGGATCTGGCTTCTTTAGACGCTATCTTCTTAAAACTGAATAAATATTTAAAAAGAGCCAAATTAGCCAGTCTTTTGAACGGCTCTTTTCAAAGAACGGATCACAAAGATGCGGATCCCATCAAAGAGCCATAAATCCCATCTCTACTAGCACGCCCTGCCCGTGCTGGTTCTTTGGGGGGGGCAGAGGACTCTGGCTGTGCGGGGCGTGGCATTACAGTCTAGCTGCTATCGGTTTTCTAAGCAAAGTCTCTGTTCCAAGTTCCTGGCAGTTTCAAAAGCTTATGAAAAACCTACATCATGTCAGAGCGTTAATCTCGCGATAAAAAAATTATCGCCGTTAAAATTGAGTCAAGTTAACGCGTTAATAACGCGACATTTTTGACAGCACTAGAATAAAGTTAATGTTTTGGAATGGCCAAGTCAAAGTCCTGACCTTAATCCAATGGAAATGTTGTGGAAGGACCTGAAGCGAGCAGTTCATGTGAGGAAACCCACCAACATCCCAGAGTTGAAGCTGTTCTATACGGAGGAATGGGGTAAAATGCTTCCAAGCCGGTGTGCAGGACTGATCAACAGTTACCGGAAATGTTTAGTTCAGTTGTTTCTGCACAAGGGGGTCACACCAGATACTGAAAGCAAAGGTTCACATACTTTTGCCACTCACAGATATGTAATACTGGATAATTTTCCTCAATAAATAGATGACCAAGTACAAAAAAAGTACAAAAAACAAATTTTTGTCTCATTTGTCTAACTGGGTTCTCTTTATCTACTTTTAGGACTTGTGTGAAAATCTGATGATGTTTTGGGTCATATTTAGATTAGATTAGATTAGATTAGATTAGATTAAACTTTATTGATCCCTTTGGGCAGGTTCCCTCAGGGAAATTAAGATTCCAGCAGCATCATTACAGATAAACAGAGAAAAGAAATAGAGAAAACTTCTAGATAAATTAAAATAAATTAAGTATTTACATATACAAATATAGAAAGAATAAGATATGGGGAAGAGGAGAAGGGGGGAACAAGGGGGGGAGAAAAGAAAAGGTGGGGAAAGGGGGGGGCGGCGGCAGGAGAGATATTGCACTTTAGATTGTACATTATATTGCACATTGTTCAGTATTGCTTATTGTTAGGCTAGGCTACTGCTCCTTCCCATCCTCTGTCCTCCTGTTACCCCTCCCCCCCAGAGAGGAGTTGTACAGTCTGATGGCTTGAGGGACAAAGGAGTTTTTAAGTCTGTTTGTCCTGCACTTGGGAAGGAGCATTCTGTCACTGAACAGGCTCCTCTGGTTGCTGATGACGGTGTGCAGAGGGTGACTAGCATCATCCATGATGTTCAATAGTTTGTCCATAGACCTCTTCTCTGCCACCGTCACCAGAGAGTCCAGCTTCATGCCGACCACAGAGCCGGCCCGCCTGATCAGTTTGTCCAGCCTGGATGTGTTCTTCTTGGATGTGCTGCCCCCCCCAGCACACCACGGTGTAAAACAGGACACTGGCAACCACAGACTGATAGAACATCCACAGAAGTTTCCTGCAGATGTTAAAGGACCACAGCCTCCTAAGGAAGTATAGCCTGCTCTGTCCCTTCCTATGTAAGTGTTTGGTGTTGCAAGTCCAGTCCAGCTTGCTGTCCAGCCACAGCCCGAGGTACTTGTAGGAATCCACAGCCTCCACCTCGACTCCCTCGATCAGAACTGGTTGTGACCTTGGTCTGGACCTCCCAAAGTCAATGACCAGTCAATTTATGCAGAAATATAGAAAATTCTAAAGGGTTCGCAAACTTTCAAGCACCACTGTATTATGCGTGCTGTGAGGGTTCATTTCCAGTTGTAAAGAGCTCAGGGTTTGTTCAAAGTTGCAACTGATTCTTATCTGACACATCTTTACTAAAGGCCTGGTCCCACTGCACTTACGGATGCAAAGAGGATGTAAAACGTAAAAAAATCTTTGCCATCCGTTGGAAAACGCTATGCATCCGTTGTGTACTCATTGCATACGTGCTTCATACGCTCTATCCATCGAGCATCCGTCCACTGTGATTTCATCCGCGCAAAAAGTTTTGAGCTGCACAAAACTTTTAGAACGGATGAACTTTCCGCCGTGTACGATGTAAATCTGCGACATATACGAGCAACAAACGTTCTATGTCCGTTATCATCCGTTAAACGTCTGCTGTATCCTCTCTGCATCCTCTGGGCATCCTTGCAACTCACATCCGCTGCAGCTGAAAACGGAAAGAGGGAGGAAAGATAAGGTACATGAAACGTCTATTCATCGTTAGTAGCACGGAAATAGAAAGGATGTAAGCGTATGCATCTCGTATATAAAGTATTCAAAACGGACAAAGCGTTTATATCTGGGATGTATCTCGTATATTTAGGATGTCTGGAGTATGTCTAGAGTATGTAGAAGGACACCTAGCGGACAATCGGTCTGCATCCGATATACATCCACGCAACATCCCCTTTGTTTCCGTTAGGCGTACGTGATGCATCCCCTTCATCCGCTATGCATCCGCTCTTTCTGCTATGCGTCCGCTTCTCAGTTATCACCGGTAACCCCTTCGGAGCTGTCATCCACTTCCATCCGCTTTCATCCGCTAGGCTTCCTATGAACATGCGTTTAACATCCCCGCTATATACTACCCACGTCTGTTCTTTTCCGTTCTGTTTTCGCAAATTTTTGCCAATTTTGTCCATTTCTGGAGCGGATGAAAACGGATAGAGCCACCCCCGAAATTTTGCTCGTCCGCTGTGTCCTTTTTGCATACGTTTTGTGTCCATCGGCCAGTGGGACCGGGCCTTAACTTACCTGCTGGTTATCAGATGGTGTGTTAGAACTACTAGCCATTTGCCCTCCAAGACTAGAATTGATGACCCTTGCTTTATACTGTACCCAAAATCTGTGTCTCCTTTATAACAGAGCTTCACGGATTTCTTTCATCCATGAAACTATCTAAATGCAAAATAATTGCCATGGATGTCTTTAGCACAGATTTATTATTCTATGGTAATAATTCATCTCATCTCATCTCATTATCTCTAGCCGCTTTATCCTTCTACAGGGTCGCAGGCAAGCTGGAGCCTATCCCAGCTGACTACGGGCGAAAGGCGGGGTACACCCTGGACAAGTCGCCAGGTCATCACAGGGCTGACACATAGACACAGACAACCATTCACACTCACATTCACACCTACGGTCAATTTAGAGTCACCAGTTAACCTAACCTGCATGTCTTTGGACTGTGGGGGAAACCGGAGCACCCGGAGGAAACCCACGCGGACACGGGGAGAACATGCAAACTCCGCACAGAAAGGCCCTCGCTGGCCCCGGGGCTCGAACCCAGGACCTTCTTGCTGTGAGGCGACAGCGCTAACCACTACACCACCGTGCCGCCCTGGTAATAATTCAACTATACAAATTTTAGGCTCATTGGTTAAATGTGTACAACACTATTTTCGTTATTCATTGTAGCCATAGAGCTTTTTCTTCTGGAACTTTCCACTCATAGAACACAGTAGGTCCAGGTTGACATCATATGATATTTGGATTAAACCCATTGAATTCACATGACCTGTAAACTGGCTAATATCTACAAGAACTCAATAATTAATGTAATAATTTTGGTTCTAAATAATTTTGGATTACCACCATTGAAAAAAAACCCCATCACAGATCTGGCTATGCATCATGAGCCCCACTTTAAGAACCAGTGCTACAGTATATACTGTGCAGAAATAAATACTGTATGTATACCTTATATGCATAACCAATATACATACTGTACATGTGTTCTACTTTGTACCTTCTCAATTTGGAACAAGAAAGAAAAAAGTCTGAGTATTCGCTTTAAATATACCAGCCTTAAGTTTCTTAGTGTTAATATGAAACATATGTTAATAAGTGCATATTTTTCTGCATGGACATTCAGCAGCAAAAGTTTTTAATTAAAACACAGAGGAATGTAGAGGAATGTATTTGCTCTACTTAAAAGTATTCGCTCACTTAATTTTTAATCTACTTTTGTATATATTTGTACAGCAAATGTTGCTGAACCCACAGCTATAAGTTCATAACTGTTAAAGTACTTCTGACATGCATTTACATTACAGGCATTTAGCAGACGCTCTTATCCAAAGCAACATATAGTGTACCCAGAGCAGCCTGGGGAGCAGTTGAGGGTTAGGTGCCTTGATCAAGGGCACTTCAGCCAGACCTATTGGTCTAGGGAATCAAATCGGCGACCTTTTGGTCCCAAAGCTGCTTTTCTAACCATTAGGCCATGGCTTCCCTTAAAAGGATTTCAGTGTGTTAGAAATATGATTTATTGTTAGTTTGATATTTAGAATGACAAATTTTCTATAATAGTTTATTACTGTTTTGACCTCACCCTCCTCTCTACAGTAAATTTGATCATGGATTGGGAATAATACTGAAATTTAAATAAGTATATAGCATTAACAGTATAAAATTTTGCTATACTGGTATAGGACATGATATTAGCAGTTATTGTGAACTATTTGATATGCTGAAATAGCAGGTAGACTCCTTCTTAAAGAGGAAATTTTTCAGAATATAGTATTTCTACTGTACATTGTTCTGGATATACTATGGAAAGTTAAAAGGTATGATTTTAACAGTTTGGTTTTAAACATGTACAGTACCAGTCAAAAGTTTGGACACACCTTCTAATTCAATGTTTTTTCTTTATTTTTCTTCATTAAAAGACATGGGTGGCATGGTGGTGTAGTGGCTGGCATTGTTGCCTCACAGCAAGAAGGTTCTGGGTTCTGGGTTCGAGCCCAGTGGCTGCTGGGGGCCTTTCTGTGTGGAGTTTGTATGTTCTCCCTGTGTCTCCGTGGGTTTCCTCCGGGTTCTCCAGTTTTCCCCACAGTCCAAAGACATACAGTTACAGTAGGTTAACACGGGGCAGCCATGGCCTGAGATTGGGATGAAGTGCCCTTGAGCAAGGGCACTTAACCCCCAACTGCTCCCTGGGTGCTGTAGCATAGCTGCCCACTGCTCTGGGAATGTGCGTGTGTGTGTGTGCTCATTGCTCACTTGTGTATGCGTTCACTGCTTCAGATGGGTTAAGTGCAGAGGTTAAATTTCACTGTGTGCTCAAGTCTGTGCTTGAGTGTACGTGTGACAAATAAAGGCTTCTTGGCTTAATGTCTTCAAGTAATGATGGCTGTCGTTTCTCTTTACTTAGGTGGTGTTTACATTAGACCGTATCAGCGGATCATCAGATTAACGTTTTTAAAACGATTCGAGTGCACACAGCAACGCCAATACACGATTCGCATGCACACAGCAACGCCAATACACGGATACGCTAATCATATGACTAATTATACGGCACGTCACATGATCCCAGTGCATATCGGGCATGCGCAAGTCACTCACCACTTGCAAGTGGAAGGATGGCAAGCGAACACCTTCTCCAGCAGATAAACACACCTGGCTGTGATGTTCATGTTCTCACTGAGTTTAAGCGCCTGAAGGAGGTAAATAAGTTGAAATGTGTAAATAAACCTCAGTGCGGCTCAGCGCTTCCTCCTGCGCTCCAAATCACTCCGCCCTGAACAGCGAGTGCCCTCTGGAGGGTGCGCACTCCGGCCCTGCGCAGCTCACAGAGCGCGCGAGTGAAGCGCACGAGCAGTGATTCGGGACTGAGCCGCTGTGTGTGTGATCCCAACGCCAGCGAATCAGGAAGGTGGATGTCACAGTGACGTTGTCCAATGATGACGTCAGCTAGAGCTCAGCACTGCGTTTCCTCGTTCCTCAATGTTTACACAGCACCGGATCAGATACGAACTGGGTTGAATACGTGGGCCCTGGCGGATTCAAGTTGTTCCGCCTGTGGAGTCGTTTCCCGGCGTTTTAATGTGCACGGACAGTGCATCCGCGACGAAAACGAGACGGATATGGTCTAATGTAAACATCACCTTAGTTGAGCGGTTCTTGACATAATATGGATTACTATAGTTGTGTTATAGGACTATTTACTGTATTTTTATTATTTACTATTTACTGTTTGATTTCAAAGACATTAAGAAGGCTAGAAATTGCACTAATTAATGTTTGACGAGGCACACCTATTAATTGAAAAGCATTTCAGGTGACTACCTCATGAAGCTGGTTAAGATAATGCCAATAGTGTGTAAAGCGTCATTAAGATAAACGGTGACTACATTGATGGAACATATGGGGTTTTTTTAATGCTTTTTTGCTTACCATGTAATTCCATATACATTCCATATGTTATTTCATAGTTTTGATGTCTTCAGTATTGTTCTACAATATAGAAAATATTCAAAATACAGAAAAACCTTTTTCCAAACCTGTGTCCAAACTTTTTACTGCTACTATGTGTCTAAATGATTAACTGAGTCCTCACGCAGCCTCTGTAGTGTTATATGGCATTTTTTTGAAAATATGCAGATATTGTGATGTACTGAAAACTGTCATATTTGGTTGATTAGCAAACTGTGAAATTATCACACTGTTCCACTCTTAAATCCATTCATTTCTGTGAGGGAGATAAACAGCACTGTGTCCTGCTCAGTTTGGGGTTTTTGTGCTGGTTGAAGTCACAGCCGATCTGTTTGTTATGGGGTTCACATCATGCTATTTTGAATTACTGTCTAGTTTCAGCAAAAGCGTGAAACTGCAGTTACATTCCTGTAGATACAACATCTCTGCAGATCTGAGTTTGATCCAACTACTGAGTGTGTTTATGCTCTGCATTGCTCTGGATTAAGATACTGTATTTAGTATGGGCCCTGTTCATATGTTACTGCCATAATCCAGAGTGTTAAGCGAGATTTTCTCTGAAAATGTATAAAAAAAAATACAAGTATCAGTTTGGAATACATATCCAACTGTATCTATTTTATGCATGTGCTAACAAAATTGAGCTAAAATGGATATTCGTAAGGTAAGGTTTAAAAATAACTAACTTAAACCTACAATACACATTTATTAAGGCTTATTTCAATACGTGGCAGCTGCCATAAAGACTGCTTTTTTCAGTTTTGACATAACACCTGAGCCAAAAGAAAAATTTGCTGACATGAGGTTGTTACAACACTATCCATGCTGGAACATCGTGACTTTGTAGCTCTCAGTGTACTCCTGTTCGTGAAATGATAATAATATCAATCATTATAATATCAAATCATATTTAGATCTGAAGACCTAAGATCATATGCTGCTCAGTCTGGAGGTAGAGCCATGGAGGTCTTTTCAGAGACCAGAACATTGCAGGTGATGTGGAGCTGAGCAATATGACTATATGGTGTCAATATTGTGATACATTACATTGATAGTATCGTCTGTACTTTTAAAATTCTGAACAACTCCATTGGTAATCACAGTAACAAGAAACTATTATTAATAGGATTAAATTTTTCATGTTCTTTGTGGAAGCTGAATAAAAATATGAAAGTGTCTCGTATGGGAATATGGTGAGGAACAATTAATCCAATGGCACTTGAAAGTTTGTGAACCCTTTAGAATTTTCTGTATTTCTGCATAAATATGACCTAAAACATCAGATTTTCGCACAAGTCCTAAAAGTAGATAAAGAGAACCCAGTTAAACAAATGAGACAAACATATTATACTTGGTCATTTATTTATTGAGGAAAATGATCCGATATTACATATCTGTGAGTGGCAAAAGTATGTGAACTTCTAGGATTAGCAGTTAATTTGAAGATGAAATTAGAGTCAGGTGTTTTCAATCAGTGGGATGATAATCAGGTGTGAGTGGGCACCCTGTTTTATTTAAAGAACAGGGATCTATCAAAGTCTGATCTTCACAACACATGTTTGTGGAAGTGTATCATGGCACGAACAAAGGAGATTTCTGAGGACCTCAGAAAAAGTGTTGTTAATGCTCATCAGGCTGGAAAAGGTTACAAAACCATCTCTAAAGAGTTTGGACTCCACCAATCCACAGTCAGACAGATTGTGTACAAATGGAGGAAATTCAAGACCATTGTTACCCTCCCCAGGAGTGGTCGACCAATAAAGATCACTCCAAGAGCAAGGCGTGTAATAGTCGGCGAGGTCACAAAGGACCCCAGAGTAACTTCTAAGCAACTGAAGGCCTCTCTCACATTGGCTAATGTTAATGTTCATGAGTCCACCATCAGGAGAACACTGAACAACAATGGTGTGCATGGCAGGGTTGCAAGGAGAAAGCCACTGCTCTCCAAAAAGAACATTGCTACTCGTCTGTAGTTTGCTAAAGATCACGTGGACAAGCCAGAAGGCTATTGGAAAAATGTTTTGTGGACGGATGAGACCAAAATAGAACTTTTTGGTTTAAATGAGAAGCGTTATGTTTGGAGAAAGGAAAACACTGCATTCCAGCATAAGAACCTTATCCCATCTGTGAAATATGGTGGTATGTAGCATAGCATGTGTATGAGTTGTACAGGAAAGGGGGTGGGATAGATACAATGAATAAAGAGGTAGAAATCTGCTTCTGGAGTGGTGTCAACATGATAATTTCCTGTTTAGTATTGAAAATATAATCACAATTTAAATTCAGCCTATAGACATATTGAACAAAAATAGACAGGACATACGAGCCAACATATAAAGACACAACACATAGAAATACACTGAACATTGAGAGAAAAAATGAGATGGAGTGAACAGGAGGAAAAGAGAGAGAGAGGCATAGGAAGAAAAAAAGGTGTGGAGACAGAGTTCGATGCATCAGAGCCAGTACAGTAAGTTAGGGGGAGGGGAGGGTGACAAAATTACAATCAAGATAAATATTGGCGTGGGGTATGAGCTGCTATAACCAGGTGGTGATATTGCGGTCGCGGTAGTGTTCCATTGACATAAAGCTTATCGACAGACAGTGTGGCATATGGTGGTGGTAGTATCATGGTTTGGGCCTGTTTTGCTGCATCTGGGCCAGGACAGCTTGCCATCATTGATGGAACAATGAATTCTGAATTATACCAGCGAATTCGAAAGGAAAATGTCAGGACATCTGTCCATGAACTGAATCTTAAGAGAAAGTGGGTTATGCAGCAAGACAACAACCCTAAGTAGGGCCCTATGAAATCCATTTTATTTTTTCTCAAATTCCATTTTATTTTTTTGGGTTTTCGGATTTTTCGGATTTGTTTTTTGTTGTTTCGGATTTTTACAATTTTAATCAATATCTAGCTCTAAAAGTCAATGACAAACACAACCACATATGTCAAATTGACAGTTTTATTTTAACACATACAGAAACATTTGTTATAGCCACTGTTTATTCAGAAGTAGATATGCATAACAACTTAAGACCCCAGTAATGACAACTCAAAGCTGTAATCAACTTAATTATACAGCATAACTTAATAAACTTAATACAGCTTAACTTAATCAACTCCTGTCAAGCTAAAATTCATTTGTCCATTCTAAACATCTCTTGAGCAGCCAGGCATCTCCCACCTTTTTGACCCGTCACCATTGAAGTAAAGGACAGTGAGGCATTTGGTGTTGTATTCGGTCAGAGATTCCCTCTTGTCAGTGAGAAGTGTTTTATATTTGCTAAAGCTCCTCTCACAGTCAACAGAGCTGACTGGGAAATACATGTATGATTTGGCAATGGCTGCAATCTCTGGAAAGCGCTGGGTTGTACCTTTCCAGTACTCAGCAAGGTCCAGCGATTCTGAGAGGCCTTCATTTCTGACACAGTGCTGGTAAGCAGCCCACTCCTCACTGAGCTCTGCAGATGGGGTCTTCAATGCTGACAGGGTGCCATAGGCTTCAATCTGCCTTTCCATAGCTGGAGCCTGTCTAGGATCAAACACCCTGATCATCTTGTAGACCTGTTTGGCAGGATGGACATCCCAGTGCTTTGAAAACTAATCAAATGCAATGTGAAATGCATCATGAAGGTAATCCAGCACAGTTTTCTTCTTTCGAATGGACATCTCATTGAGCAACTTGTCGGTTTTCACTCCAAAACCGTAGGTTTTGGCTGTGCCATTGACTAGGTAGGAGCCTAGATCTTCCATGATGTTGTAGGCAGAGACTGCTGTAGGAGTGTGGGTGCCCTCCAAAACTGTCAGGGCTCTGACCAGTTTCCCACACCCTTCAGAGATGAATGTCAGCTTCATTTGAAGGGTCTCTTGCTTGTCATCTGTTTCCACCAGATCAAGGATGTTTTTCACAGCCTGGGCAGAAGACTTTTCAGCTGACAAAAACTCCTTGTACAGGTGGACATGTTCAGCATGGAACCGCACCGCTTCAAACCAGCTATTCCACCTTGTATTTCCTGGTTCAGGTGGAACCTTCACATGCACAGCATCCTTTGCAGACAAAAAGTGCAACCACCTTCTTTTCCTTGCAGGCTTTTTGAAGAAGGCAGATTTGATCCACATCACCAGACTTATAACGTCAGTGAAGTAGCTGTAGTGTTGCCAGGTTTCTCCTACCAAATTGATGACGTGACACAAGCAGGTTGCATGTATGCTGTTTGGCATTACTCCTTTCAGTACTTCTTTGTAGGCCTTTAGGCAGTATGATGCATTGTCAGTGACTACTGCCAGTACATCATTCAAATTTATCTGACTGCTGTGAAGTGACTGTAGTAGTGCCTGTGATAATGTTGAAAAGTTGCAGCTGTCCATGAAGATGACATCCGTCAGATAGTATTTGCCTTCAGTACCTATTGAATTAAACAGAAACAAAGGAAAAAATAATTAGGCCTATGTGCATTTTAGGAAATAGCCTAATTTACATGTTAGACTAAATAAGCACCTTTGTAATAAAACTGCAAATAGCTTAACATTAACCTCAATTGATGTTGGTCTTGTTGTTGTTGTTGTTATTATTATCTCATCTCATCTCATTATCTCTAGCTGCTTTATCCTGTTCTACAGGGTCGCAGGCAAGCTGGAGCCTATCCCAGCTGACTACGGGCGAAAGGCGGGGTACACCCTGGACAAGTCGCCAGGTCATCACAAGGCTGACACATAGACACAGACAACCATTCACACTCACATTCACACCTACGCTCAATTTAGAGCTACCAGTTAACCTAACCTGCATGTCTTTGGACTGTGGGGGAAACCGGAGCACCCGGAGGAAACCCACGCAGACACGGGGAGAACATGCAAACTCCGCACAGAAAGGCCCTCGCCGGCCACGGGGCTCGAACCCGGACCTTCTTGCTGTGAGGCGACAGCGCTAACCACTACACCACCGTGCCGCCCTATTATTATTATTATTATTAATATTTTTATATTATTATTTTGGTACCTGTAACATAATTAAAAAACTGACAGGGATATGCTTTATCAGGCTACCTAAAAAAAGGGGGAGGGGGTAGGTTTGGTAGGGGGCTACTCACCTATGACAATGTTGAGGACACTGCGGTCTCGGTTATCTGACGTTTCGTCAACAACAACAAAGAGCTTCTTATCACGGATCTCTTGTAGCACTGTCTGCATGTGCTCGTTGAACACCCGCTGTAGATGGATCTGTCTAAGACTGCTTGGATTCTCAGGCAGCGCACCTCCCTGTTTGCAGTGCTTGACTAGAAAGGGGCGTATCTTCCTCATTTTTTCTAAAGGTATATCGGCCTCTGCACACATAGCCACGAAATCTTCCATGAATTCCCGTCTGTCATCCTGTGACTTGGTCGCTACGTCCAGTGACACTTGGAGGGCTCTCCCGCTTGATTTTGCTTTGTTCTTCAGATGAACCTTGGATTTGAAATGATCGTTACAAGTGTCCTTTCGGCTCCAGTCAATTGTATGCTGACAGAATTTGCAGAAAAGTTGTTGGCCAGATGCATAATAATCTTTTGGATATTGCACTGCTCGAAGCTTGGCAGTTAATTGCGTATTTCGTAACTTTTTAGAAACTGCTGGTTTTGCAGCAGGGGCTGTACGTTTAGACATATTTCCCTCGCAGTCGCATCAGTGAGGAAACAAACTCACGTGGTTAACAAGATATGGTCTCTAGGCAACCCCGGACTCACTGAAAGTGAAAGATGTGACAAAATCGGGCAGAAACAGTGTTTGTGTCTTAAAATTAGAAAGAGGGCGATTAAATTTATTTCAGGCAAAGAAAAATGACGAATTACGCGCTATTCTGTGTTTATCAGAAAAATCCGCTTTTATGTCTAGATTCCGTGATTCTGTCCGTGTTTTCCGCATCGCGGAAATCATAGGGCCCTACCTAAGCACACAAGTCGTTCTACCAAAGAATGGTTAAAGAAGAATAAAGTGAATGTTTTGGAATGGCCACGTCAAAGTCCTGACCTTAATCCAATGGAAATGTTGTGGAAGGACCTGAAGCGAGCAGTTCATATGAGGAAACCCACCAACATCCTAGAGTTGAAGCTGTTCTGTACGGAGGAATGGGCTAAAATTCCTCCAAGCCGGTGTTCAGGACTGATCAACAGTTACCGGAAATGTTTAGTTGCAGTTATTGCTGCACAAGGGGGTCACACCAGATACTGAAAGCAAAGGTTGACTAACTGTCATTATTAAAACCTTTACTATAGTGTCTTGCAAAAGTACTTATCCCCTTTGGTGTTTGTCCTGCTTTTGCTGCAGTTACAGCTGCAAGTTTCTTGGGGTATGTCTCTATTAGCTTAGCACATCTAGCCACTGGGATTTTTGCCCATTCCTCAAGGCAAAATTGCTCCAACTCCTTCAAGTTAGATGGGTGTACAGCAATCTTCAAGTTATGCTACAGATTCTCAATTGGATTGAGGTCTGGGCTTTGACTAGGCCATTCCAAGACATTTAAATATTTTTCTTTAATCCACTCCAGTGTAGCTTTAGCAGTATGTTTAGAGTCATTGTGACGTTCCTTCTGGAACGTGAACCTTGATCCCAGTCTCAAACTTCTGGCTGACTCAAACAGGTTTTCCTCCAGAACTGCCCTGTATTTAGTGCCATCCATCTTTCCTTCAGTCCTGACCAGCTTTCCTGTCCCTGCAGATGAAAAACATCCCCACAGCATGATGCTGCCACCACCATGCTTCACTGTAGGAATAGTGTTCTCAGGGTGTTGGGTTTGCACCATACATGGCACCACACATGGCACACATGGGAACATGATGGCCAAAAAGATCAATTTTAGTCTCATTTGACCAGAGAATCTTCTTCCATGTGTTTGGGGAGTCTCCCACGTGCTGTTGGGCAAACTTCAAACGTGTTTTCTTAAGCAATGACTTTTTTCTGCCCACTCTTCCATAAAGCCCCACTCTGTGTAGTGTACAGCTTAAAGTGGTCCTATGGACAGATACTTCCATCTCCGCTGTGGATCTTTGCAGCTCCTTCAGTGTTATCTTTGGTGTCTTTGTTGCATCTCTGATTTATGCCCTCCTTGCCCGGTCTGTGAGTTTTGGTGGGTGGCCTTCTCTTGTCAGGTTTGTAGTGGTGCCATATTCTTCCCATTTTGCTATAATGGATTTAATGGTGCTCTGTGGGATATTCAAAGTTTGGGATATTTTTTTATAACCCAACCCTGATCCATACTTCTTCACAACTTTGTCTCTGACCTGTTTGGAAAGCTCCTTGGTTTTCATGTTGTTTGCTTAGTAGTGTTGCAGAGTCAGGGTCCTTCCAGAACAGGTTGATTTATACCGACATCATGTGACAGATCATGTGACACTTTGATTGCACACAGGTGGGCCTTAATCAACTAATTATGTGACTTATGAAGTGAATTGGTTGGACCAGCTCTTATTTAGGGGTTTCATATGAAAGGGGGTGAATACCTATGCACACTCCAGATTTCTGCTTTTTCATCTTAATTATTGTTCGTATCACAATAAAACAACAGTTTTCACCTTTAAAGTGGTAGGCATGTTGTGTAAATAAAATGCTGCTAACCCTCCAAAAGTCCATTTTAATTCCATTTTGTAACGCGACAAAACAGGACAAACACCAAGGGGGATGAATACTTTTGCAAGACACTGTATGTGGCAGTACTGTAAAGCATCATGACAGAACCTTATCTATACCCAAGTCTGTGTAATATGACTTGGGCATTATGTCACCTTAACATCAAAACTAATGAAAACAGGTTTTAAGACAGTTGATGTCTGTTTGAACAAGCCTTTGTACTTGTTTATGTAGACTCGTCAGTAGTCATGCAGGGCTTGTGTCAGAGTCTTGTAGACTTCCTGAGACTGGCCTTAAGTGCTACCAAAATGTGGCATGTTCATAGCATGATAATTGCTTAAACTTTTTTTTATTGTTTATGATTATGATACTGATATAACATATTGTTATTTTCATGGTATTACAGTGACCACTCAGACCAACCATTATTATGAGACCCATATGGTTCTGCCTTCAGATTTTTACAGAATAAAATGACCCTACCCTAGGTGCCTTCAGAATGGTATAATCTTATCCTCAAGAAATATTTTTCCATAGGGGCTAGAAGGTTATTGCATATATGCATATCTGTAACCAATATTTAGCATATATATCCCTGAAATGGCCGTGATCAGCAATACAGTAACACATACCTCTGAGAAAGTCTTAACTCTCCTGTTTGCTGGTTTTAGACTGTAAAGCACATGGCGGTTTGCTAATAATACACACAGTGGGTGGGCAGACTATTTAAAGGTGGTTTGGCCTGTGGAAGATGGCCAGCTCCAAACCAAAGGCCATGGGAAGTGCGCTTCTCCAGCTGCCTTCACATGTTTACTCCCTGAAGATATAAGACTGTAGGCTGTTCAGTCTGGAGGTCTGACCAGACTTTAAATCTTCATTTATTATCCCTTTAGAGGCCAGAACAGTGCAGGTGATGTGGATCTTCTTAGTAGAGCTGAGTGATATGACAGTATGGTGTCAGTATTGTGATACATTAGTAGAATTGTCTTTACTTTTATAACCACTGGTAAACACATTGGTAAGAAATTGTGTGGTATTAAAATCTATATTTGTACAAATATGGAAAAAAAGTTTGTATGTTCTCCATAGATGCTGAAAGAACAATACTTAATCATATGTATGATGCATTCAAATGGAACTTGTGAACCATATTGAGAAGTGAATGCATGATACGCTTGCCATTCAAATGGTTGAAGTTATAAGAACACTGTTGCTAGGCAACTGAAAAATATGGACACCAGGCAGAAATGACTGAGGATAACGTTTTAGCTACCATGTACAGTACCAGTCAAAAGTTTGGACACACCTTCTAATTCAATGATTTTTCTTTATTTTTATTACTGAAAAGACACTTCATGTCTTAAAGTAATGAAGGATGTAATTTCTCTTTACTTAGTTGAGTGGTTCTTGACGTAATATAGATTACTACAGTTGTCAAATAAGGTTATTTACAGTATTTTTATTATTTACTATTTACTGTTTAATGACCAGAGGCAGCACGGTGGTGTAGTGGTTACCACTGTTGCCTCACAGCAAGAAGGTTCTGGGTTCGAGCCCAGTGGCCGACGGGAGCCTTTCTGTGTGGAGTTTGCATGTTCCTCCCTTGTCTGCGTGGGTTCCCTCTGGGTACTCCAGTTTCCCCCAAAGACATGCAGGTTAGGCTAATTGGCGGCTCTAAATTGACCGTGAGTGTGAATGGTTGTTTGTCTCTATGTGTCAGCCCTGCAATGATCTGGTGACTTGTCCAGGGTGTACCCTGCCTCTTGCTCATAGTCAGCTGGGATAGGTGTCAGCTGGGATAGGTTCCAGCTTGCCCGTGGCCCTGCACAGGATAAGCGGTTACGGATAATGGATGGATCAGGCTTGTCTGACTCATGCCCTAATTTTAAGGACTCGTGACTCGACTTGGACTTGAGCACAGATGACTCGGACTTGGACTCATGCATTAACTGCATTAGGACTCGTAAATTGGAGACAAGGACTTGGATTTTTTTCTTTATTTTTTTGTAACATGCCATAATAATTTGGCATAAGATATTTATATCTTCATTAATTTTTATACTAATTTCATGCAAGAGTGTCACACCTGCGTGCCTTGCTGCATGCATCAGATAGACTCTCAGGTGTGCTCCGGACAGCGCATGCGCTGTAAATGACTCGCACCTGCACAGGATGAAGGCACAATCAACACGCCTATATAAAAACTGTGAAAACACACTTTCTTTGCGAAGTATTGAGTTGCATTGCTGACACATTACCTAGCCTTATTTCATTGTTTGGTTTCCTGATCCCTGATTTCCTGTTTCTCGTCTATGATTCTGCCGAGTCTACGATAGCCTGTTTGTGCCTCGCTCGACCTACTGCCTGTTTCACTGTTTTACAATTTTGCCTGCCATTCTGGATTGTTTACCTGTCTTCACTTGTATTAATAAACACACCTTCTGCACTCACATCTGTCTCCCAACCATCTCTGACAGAATGCTTCGCACTATCTGACAAAGAGAATGCACATTCACCTGTTCATACGGCATGTTCAGGAACAAACTAATGTTACTGGCTGTCAGTAAACCTGCCGATTTCAACCAAACTTCAAACATGGACTCTATGAACTACACTTTCCAGAACTCACAGCGCCCTCTGTCTCCCGACTATTAACCACAGCTGTCACTCTGATGACAGCCCTATTAGTCCCTCTGCCTATTTAAACCCCACTCTCACACTACTTCACTGCGAACTATCATTCTGCTTTTCCCAGTACATACAGAGCCTTGTTTATTTCTGACTGATGCACATTTTCTCGACTTTAGCGTCTCCTCTCTCGTTTACTCTCTTGCCTGTCCTCGTTTGCCCTGTTTGCCATTCGCCTGACCATTGCTAGTTCTCCGACCCTGATTCACGTCTCATGTTTTGGCTTGTTCACTGTTTGCTGTACACTCCTCTTCTGCGCACATGTCCGTAAGTGCCTGCACCGTGACAGGATACTTCGCCATCATGGATGTAGCAGAAGAGGCGAAGCAGACAGCTCTCAACACTCAGGGATGCTTGCTAGGAGAGCATCAGCAGATGCTAGCTGACCTCAACACCAGGATGTCACAACTAGCAACTGTGATGTCGCAGGCCCTCCTACCACATTCCGAACCAGCGCTACAACTCCCTGCTCCAGAGAAATTCGCTGGAGATCCATTCACATGTTAGAGTTTCCTCCTCCAGTGCTCAGTGTACTTTGCTACCATGCCTAACCTGTCTGATGAGCACAAGATAGTGAAATTTTTCTCCTTTCTCATGGGTAAAGCCCTTTGATGGGCCAGTGCCATCTGGAACAATGGCAACGGACCTATGAAAGCCTATGAACAGTTTCTTGCCCAATTTAAGAGGGTTTTCGACCACGAACCCAAAGGCATTGAAGTAGGTGAAAGTTTACTCACCGTGTCACAAGGTTCCAGAAGCGTGGTGGAGTACGTGCTGGAATTCAGAACACTAGCAGCCGCTAGTTGATGGAATGAGCCTGCGCTTAAAGTGGTCTTTTGCAAGGGGCTACACCCAGAAATACTGAGTGAGCTCACCTGCCGGGATGAATAGTTGACACTGGATTGCGATCTGTTTGGGCAATCTTCTGACTCACCGTCCCTCTCTACAAGAGGCTGGTAAGTCTGCTCATACCCCGGAAGAGAGCTCCACTATGGAAATCTCCCACACCCAGTTAACACGCTCTGAGTGCATTAGGAGGAGAAGGGAAGGACTATGTTTCTACTGTGGGAGTTTGGAACATCAGCTCAACCGCTGCCCCGTTCATCCTCCTCACTCATCTTCTGCAGAATGTTCTCTATGCCATGTAAGTCCCACTTGCAGGTTGACTTCTAAGTCATTCCAAGTTGCTGTGTTGTTGAAGTTGACTTCTTCTACCCATGTCCTCTCTGCTCTCATAGACTCAGGAGCAGAGAGGAACTTTATCAGCAGCATGGTCGTCCAGAAGTTAAACTTGTCTACAACCCCACTTCAAAGTCTGCTCAACATCAGCACAATCGATGGAGGACCCATAGGGGACGGTCGAGTCTCTCAGTGCACCACTCCCATCCATGTCCAAGTAGGCATTCTTCACTCGGCACTCATTTCACTCTATGTCACCACCACTGACCAACATGACATCATTCTGGGTTATCCTTGGCTGCCACTCCATGACCCCTTGATTTCTTGGCAGAACAAGGAGATTCTGCAGTGGTCACCCACATGTTTTCAAGGCTGCATCTCTTGTCCCAAGATCATGCTTGCTTCCACTTCTGTGGAGAGCCCCCAGCCTGACTCCATGGACAATGTTCCCAAGTGTTATCTGGACCTCAAGGAGGTTTTTAGTAAGGGTAAATCTTGCAGGTTACCACCTCATAGGCCTTACGACTGCGCTATTGACCTTCTACCGGGCACATCACCACCTAAAGGGCACATCTACCCTCTCTCTCAGAAGGAGCAATCTGCTATGGAGGAATACATCCAAGAGGCCCTCAAACAGGGATACATCTGTCCAAAGAAATCTCCTGCTTCAGCAGGCTTCTTCTTTGTGGATAAACGTGGTGGTGATCTTCATCCTTGCATCGACTACAGATGGTTGAATCAAGTGTCAGTAAAATACCCTTATCCACGTCCTCTGGTCCCAGCAGCTTTAGAACAACTCAAGTCAGCTAAGATCTTCTCCAAGCTTGACTTATGCAGTGTGTACAACCTCATTCAAATAAAGAACGGTGACAAGTGGAAGACAGCGTTTAGTATGACCTCCAGCCATTTTGAGTACCAGGTAATGCCATATGGCCTCTCTTTAGTGCCTTGCATGTTCCAGTGTCTCATTAATGATGTGTTACGGGACATGCTATGCAGATATGCCATCGCCGACATCTTAATATATTCCCTGGATGAAGAGAGTCACATTGAACACATTAGGATGGTCCTCAAATGTCTACTCCATAACCATCTCTACATCAAAGCAGAGAAGTGCGAGTTCCATCAGCACCATATATCATTCTTGGGCTACATCATCAGCTCCGAAGGTGTTAATATGGACGCATCCAAAGTCTCTGAGGTCACGTCTTGGCCCACTCTCACGTCAGTTAAGGAACTCCAACGTTTCCTAGGTTTTGCCAACTTCTACCACCATTTTATTCGGGGTTTCAGCTCCATCACCATCCCACTAACATCACTACTTAAGAAAGGGCCCAAGCGTTTTCACTGGACCCCCCCCAGCAGAAGAAGCTTTCGGTCGCCTCAAGCAAGCCTTCACCTCAGCTCCCATCTTGCAACATTCAGATCCAACCAAACCCTTCATTTTAGAAGTTGACGCGTCTGACACGGGAGTTGGAGCTGTGCTATAGCAACATTTCGGAGAAAAACAGAAACTCCATCCAGTAGCATTCTTTTCCAAGAAACTCTCTTCAGTGGAAAGAAATTATGATGTGGGAAACTGGGAACTACTTGCTATAAAACTGGCCCTTGAGGAGTGGTGACGCTGGCTGGAGGCCATGCATCCATTTGTTATTCTCACCGACCACAAAAACCTTGAATATCTCAGAAAGGCCAAGCCGCTAAATCCTCGCCAAGCCAGGTGGTCCCTCTTCTTCACCAGGTTCAATTTTACCATCTCATTTCGTCCTGGCTCCAAGAATACTAAGGCTGATGCCCTATCATGAAACTTTGCTCCCACGGTCCAAGACCCCGGTACCTATCCCATACTTCCTCCTAAGTGCTTCATCCAGTCAATTATCTGGGACATAGATAAAGAAATCAAAGACCCTCAACCCCAAACACTTCCCAATGATCTTCTGCCCAGTCTCCTATATGTACCCAAGCATCTTAGGAGCAAACTGATTATGTGGACCCACACCTTGCCAGCCACTGGGCATCCTGGCAGCTAACGCACCCATCAGATGATCAGCAATAAGTACTGGTGGGAAAACATGCTCACAGAAATCAACCAGTTCATCTCCTCATGTTCCACCTGTGCCCAAGCCAAAGTTCCCAGAACACCTCCAGCTGGCAAACTTTGTCCCCTACTGGTTCCTCAGAGACCCTGGTCCCACACACCATTGATTTCATCACCACCTCCCCCCTTCAATAGGTAACACAATCATCATGGTAACCATCAGCCATTTTTCCAAAGCCCTCAGACTCATTTCATTACTTGGCATCCCCACAGTGTCCCAAACTGCAGAACTGTTGTTCCAGCAAGTGTTCCGTTATTATGGCCTCCCGGAAGACATTGCCAGTGACTGGGGCACACAGTTCACTTCACGCTTCTGGAAGAACTTCATGGAGAGATTAGGAGTGTCGGTGAGTCTCACATCTGGATACCATCCTCAGTCCAACTGCCAAGTCGAAAGGGCAAATCAGGAGATTGGCTGTTTCTTAAGAATATTCTATATGCACAACCAAGGGAACTGGGCACACTTCCTTCCATGGGCTGAGTATGCACAGAACTCCCTCAAGCACTCGGCAACCCAATTAACACCATTTCAGTGCATACCAGCCACCCCTATTCCCTTGGGACAACTTGGAACAGATTCAAGCCATAGAGGACTGGGTCTCACGCAGCCAAACAGTTTGCGAAGAAGTACACCAACGTATTAAAATGGTCAATGCCAAGTACAAAGTGTATGCGGACAAACACAGGGCAGAAATACCCGTATACAACCCAGGGGACAGAGTATGGATTGCAACCAAAAATATCCAAGAATCCAATTCCTGCAAGAAATTACAACCAAGATATATCGGGCCATTCAAAGTCACAGAACGCATCAACGAAGTGTCGTATTGGCTAGAGCTCCCCCTTCACAGCAGACTATCACCCACGTTTCACGTATCCTATTTGAAATCTGAGGACCGGGCCCTCTTGCTGAAAACACACCCAGCCAGGAACACCCAGCCCTCAACCTGGAGGACGAGCCCATCTACCAGGTCAACAAGATTATCAGCTTGAGACAACAAAGAGGGCAGATCAAGTACCTGGTAGATTGGGAGGGTTACAGATCCAAGGAACAAAGCTGGGTTCCCGCCAAGGGCATCCTTGATCCACTTCTCAAGCAAGAATTCCATGCCACACATCCCAACAAACCTGCACCCAGAGGTAGGGGTCACCTGAGAAAATCTGTAGCTCCCGGTGGTAGCTCCTCGGGGGGCTCTGTCAGTAAACCTGCCAATTTCAACCAAACTACAAACATGGACGCTATGAACTACACTTCCCAGAACTCACAGCACCCTCTGTCTCCCGACTATTAACCACAGCTGTCACTCATCACCCTATTAGTCCCTCTGCCTATTTAAACCCCACTCTCACACCACTTCACTGTGAAGTATCGTTTGCTGTTCCCAGTACATACTGTGCCTTCTTTATTTCTGACTGATGCACGTTTTCTTGACTTTAGCTTCTCCTCTCTCGTTTACTCTCTTGCCTGTCCTCGTTTGCCCTGTTTGCCATTCGCCTGACCATTGCTAGTTCTTCGAACCTGATTCACGTCTCACGTTTTGGCTTGTTCACTGTTTGCTCTACACTCTTCTTCTGCGCATACATCCGTAAGTGCCTGCACCGTGACACTGGTTCTAAAACAGCCACCATTAAACGGTGCGGTTGGAGTCTTGTTCTCGGACTCGACTCAGATCAATAGTGGACTTGACTTGAAATTGTTTTTAATGACTTGGACTTGACTCGGACTTGAACACTGGGGACTCGAGACTGGACTCGGACTCGAGGTTTAATGACTCGATTACAACACTGGGATAGATAGATGTTTAATGATCTCAAACACATTAAGGAGGCAAAACATTCCTCTAATTAACTTTTAACAAGGCATACCTTAACAAAATACAGAAAAACCTATGAAGGAGTAGGTGTGTCCAGACTTTTGACTGGTACTGTAGATGATGAAAAGATGTACACTCAAAAAAAAATGACTCTTTGAATTGACATAAAAAAATCATGGAAAGGTATCCATCCATCATTTGTAGCCGCTTATAATGTTCTACAGGGTCGCAGTCAAGCTGGAGCCTATCCAGCTTGACTGAGAGAGGCAGGGTACATCCTGGACAAGTCGCCAGATTATCGTAGGGCTGACACATAGAGACAAACAACCATTCACACTCACATTCACATCTATGGTCAATTTAGAGCCACCAATTAACCTAACCTGCATGTCTTTGGACTGTGGGGGAAACCGGAGCACCCGGAGGAAACCCATGCAGACACGGGGAGAACATGCAAACTCCACACAGAAAGGCCCTCACCGGCCGCTGGGCTCAAACCCAGGACCTTCTTGCTGTGAGGTGACAGTGCTAACCACTACACCACCGTGCCACCCTCATGGAAAGTATTTCCACACAATTAGATGGCTTTCTTTAAACATTAAGCAGTTCTGTTGGTCCAACTTAATGTACTTGGGTTGAATCAATTTAATTTATTTCAGCTGAATTAACTTATTTACGATGGTTGGGTCCGACTTGATGTACTTGGGTTCAGTCAATAAAATTTATTAGGGTTGATTCAACTTAACTATAAGGATTCAGTCAAGCTTAATTTAATTGGGTTAGTCCAACTAATTTTTACAATTGTAAAATTACACTACTAAATTAGATTTAGTATTTAAATTAGGTTTAGGATTTAAAGATGGCGCCACGGATGGTTGCCTCGGTACTTCGCTCTCTCATACTTTCTATGTTTTTGTGTATTTGTTGTGTTTTTTGCACTCCTTCGCTGGTTACATACTCCAGGGAAGAACTTATAAACATTGGAATAACCACCAGTAAAGTTTTTTCATCGGTTTTCATTGATCCGGAAAGTTTTCCAGAGCTACTTGTTGGAGGAGCCGCAGCTCTCTATGGATTACGCCGAGGACACTGGAGACACCAGGGGAAGCGAGCCGGCGCGCTCATGAGACTGAGGCAGCGGGGGTTTCGCACTGCACTCCCGTCTATTCACCTGGCTAACGTCCACTCTCTGGCCAACAAGATAGACGAACTGCTGCTCCTCAACTCAATTAACACGGATTTTAACAGATCTGCTGCCTTGTGCTTCACTGAAACCTGGCTCGGTGAACACATCCCGGACACTTCTCTCCACCTGCCTGGATTTCACCTGCACCGAGCGGACCGCGAAACGGAGCTCACGTGGAAAACGAGGGGAGGCGGAATCTGCTTTTACATTAACAAAGGTTGGTGTACTGATGTCACAGTTCTAAACAAATCATGCAGTCCTCATCTGGAGACATTATTCATAAACTGCAAACCGTTTTATGCTCTGCGAGAGTTTTCCTTGTTTATTCTGGTTGGAGTTTACATCCCCCCTCAGGCGTGTATTAATGAGGCGTTACAACACCTGGCTGACCAGATAAACAATGTGGAGAAAAAACACCCGGACTCTTTGCTCATTGTTTTAGGGGACTTTAACAGAGCAAACCTCAGCCATGAACTGCCAAAATATAAACAGCACATTAAGTGTCCCACCAGGGACTCTAATGCCGCTTTTCCACTACAAACGCGGCTGAGCCGTGCCATGCTGAGTTGGGCTGAGTGGAGCTGAGTGGGGCTGTTGGAGTTGCATTTCGACTACAACCGCGCTGAACCGTGCTGGCTGGAAGTGGGTGGACACATTGGGTGGAGTTAGCGAAAGTGGGTGGACGTCACGTGATGTCGTTAAGCGGCGCAAACAGTGACATCAGTGATCTTTTAAGCGGTAGTCTCACGACCCGGATAGTAAACAATAAACATGGAGTCGTTAGTGTTGCTGGTCTTGGTTCTGTGGCTTGTTGTCACCGACAACACCAACAGATACTGGCAAGAGCGTATAGATGAGGCGAGGCGCATAAGGCTTCAGAAATTCTCGTAATTCTTCTTCTTCCGGGTTTACGGTGTTTACAGATCCCAGCGTGCTCGCGGGGCGTGTGTGGGCATGTGAGGACACTCCTCCTCACCAATCAGTGCACAGGGGAGTGTCTGCTCACGCCCCCAGCCTCACTCAGCTCGGTTTGGCTCGCTTCAGCCCCACTCCAAAACCGTGCGAGTTTTGGGTGCTAAGCAGGGCTGAAGCGAGCGGAGTCGTGCTGTTCTGAGGTAGTCGAAACGCGAGCCGTGTCGGGCTGAAGTGAGCTGAAGCGAGCTGAAGTGAGCTAAAAAAGGGTAGTGGAAAAGGGCCATAACACTCTGGACCATTGTCACACTGTTTTAAAGGACTCAGACCACTCTGTCCCCCGTGCAGCCTTGGGACTGTCTGATCACTGTATGGTTCATCTTATCCTGTCCTACAGGCAGAAGCTGAAATCTGCTAAGCCTGTAGTTAAGACGGTGAGGAGATGGTCCGATGAGGCCAAAGTGGAACTACAAGCCTGCTTTGACTGCACTGATTGGAGTGTTTTTGAGGCTGCAGCCTCAGACCTGCATGAACTGACTGATACTGTGACATCTTACATCAATTTTTGTGAGGATATGTGTGTGCCTATCAAAACCTTCCGCATATACAACAACAATAAACCCTGGTTCACTGCAAAACTCATGCAACTTTGTCAGAACAAAGAAGAGGCCTACAAAAGTGGAGACAGAGTTCTGTATAATCAGACCAGAAACACACTGACAATGGAGGTGAAAGCAGTTAAGAGGAGCTATGCTGATAAGATTAAAAACAGCCTTTCGGCAAACAATCCGACGTAAGTGCGGAGAAGCGTGCAGAACATTACTAACTATGGACCCTTTTCACGTGACGTCACAACAAACGCGGCCGCCATTTTGGACATGTACTACCAGTAGTTTACCACAGCCAACATTGAGGAACGGCAGCAAAGAAAGTTTTTACTTTCAGCAAGACTTCCATCATGCCACTATATTGTTGTGCACCTGGATGTAGTAACCATCAACAAACAAGGCAAGGGTTATCATTTTATCGGATCCCGACGGAGAAGATGGATAGCGGCCATTAACAGATTGGCAGCCCTCGGCATACCAACGCTTGTGTAGTGACCACTTTGTTGGAGGTAAGACGAATAAAATTAGCCAGAAAAGGCATTACATTGCTGTTAACATTCTATGGCGGCGAGTGTGTAACCAAATAGGCTAAAATAACCCATTGTAACCTCTTTGTTCTTCTGTAGTAGCTATTGTTGACTAGCTAATGTCAACAAGTAGCTGGTATGTTACTGTAGCAATGTTTACGTTCAGTCATTTGGATGACTGTTAAAACCTTTCAGTCTCAAGTTTTTCCTTTACTGTATTTACTAGTTTACTGTAATTATGATCCGGCAGCTATTTACACCGGATCCAGTATAAATAGCTGCCGGAGCCGACGTCCGAGGTTCCGGAGCGCGCTCCGGCTTGCTCTCCCTCAAATTAAGCAGCGCGCGTCGGCTTGCTCCCGGAGTGCTCCGGCTTGCTCTCCCTCAAATTAAGCAGCGCGCGCCGGCTTGCTCCCGGAGTGCTCCGGCCGAGGTTCCCCTCAAATTAAGCAGCGCGCGCCGGCTTGCTCCCGGAGTGCTCCGGCCGAGGTTCCCCTCAAATTAAGCAGCGTGCGCCGGCTTGCTCCCGGAGTGCTCCGGCCGAGGTTCCGGAGCACACTCCGGCCGAGGCTGCCCTCAAATTAAGCAGCGCGCTCCGGCTTGCTCCGGAGCAAGACGGAGCGCGCTCCGTAACCTCGGCCGGAGCACTCCTGGAGCAAGCCGGAGCGCACTCCGGAACCTCAGACGTTGGCGTGTATGTGTATGGCGATGGGTTTTTAACGAATAGGTATACAGATCATGTGGGCCGAAGTCAGGTAAAGACGAGGGCTTCGTGTACTTCCGTACGTCAGTGAACAATCCTGGTGGAAGCAGGAAAACGTCGTTCTCTAAGCCTGCTAACCTCAATTTTTGCAAATATCTCTCCCTCTGCTCGCCCTGTAAATGCCCTACGTCGCTGGATAGTGAAGGTGTTTTCTGCATCTCGCTCCTTTTTCTTTTATGTTTTTCGTTTGTCGCCTTCCTCGCATTCAAACTGATTCGAGCCGAAGTCCACTACATGTCCAAAATGGCGGTCGCGTTTACGAAGGTCACGTGACTGAAAAGGGTCTATAGGAGACCAGTGACCAACACTGCAGTGAACCATCTACTGGCTGATGAGCTGAATGTGTTTTACTGCAGATTTGACACATTCACACCTCTCCCCCCTTCAGTCATTAAAGACCCATTTACGCCCCCTGCCATTCTGCCACCCCCCGCCTCTGACCCCCCACCAGCACTCAAAATCTGTGAAGAGGATATCTGTCAGCTTTTCCACAGACAGAAGATCAGGAAGGCACCTGGCCCAGATGGTGTGTCACCCTCTTGTCTGAAGGTCTGTGCTGACCAGCTGGCTCCCATCTTCACCCAGATCTTTAATAGATCTCTAGAGCTGTGTGAAGTCCCCTCATGCTTCAAACACTCCACAATAATCCCGGTTCCTAAGAAAACCAATATCACAGGACTGAATAACTACAGGCCTGTTGCCCTCACATCTGTAGTCATGAAGTCCTTCGAGAGACTGGTGTTGTCACACCTGAAGGACATCACAGACCCCCTGCTGGACCCCCTGCAGTTTGCCTACCGGGCAAACAGGTCAGTGGATGATACAATAAATATGGGTCTACACTACATCCTGCAACACCTTGACAATGCAGGGACGTACGCCAGGATCCTGTTCGTGGACTTCAGTTTGGCATTCAACACCATTGTTCCAGACATCCTCCACACCAAGCTCACCCAGCTCACTGTGCCCTCCTCCACCTGTCAGTGGATTACAAACTTCCTGACTGACAGGAAGCAGCAGGTGAGGATGGGGAACATCATATCCAGCACTCGGACTATCAGCACTGGCGCCCCCCAAGGGTGTGTGCTCTCCCCACTGCTCTTCTCCCCTTATACCAACAACTGCACCTCAAGAGACCCGTCTGTTAAACTCCTGAAATTTGCGGATGATACAACGGTCATTGGCCTCATCCGAGATGGTGACAAGTCTGCATACAGATGGGAGGTTGAATGGCTGGTCTGGTGGTGCGGTCAGAGCAATCTGGAACTGAACACGCTCAAAACTGTGGAGATGACAGTGGACTTTAGGAGGAGCCCCCCCCCACTCTGCTGCCCATCACCAACAACACTGTGACTGCTGTTGAAAGCTTCAGGTTTCTGGGTTCCACAATCTCTCGGGACTTGAAGTGGGAGACCAACACAGTCACTATCATCAAAAAGGCTCAGCAGAGGTTGTACTTTCTGCGCCAGCTCAGGAAGCTCAACCTGCCTAAGGAGCTGCTGACACAGTTCTACTCTGCCATCGTTCAGTCTGTTCTTTGCGCTTCCATCACTGTTTGGTTTGGATCGGTCACCAAACAGGAGAAGAACAGACTGCAACGGACAATAAGGTCTGCAGAGAAAATTATTGGTGTCAGCTGCCCTCCATCCAAGACCTGTACTTGTCCAGATTCAGGAAACGGGCAGGTAACATCTCTGCGGACCCATCACACCCTGGTCGCAATCTGTTTAATCTTCTCCCCTCAGGGAGGCGATATAGATCACTGTATACAAAAACAACCAGACAGAAGAATAGTTTTTTTTCCCTCAGGCTGTCTCTGTGATGAACAGCTAAAATCCAGATTCATATATCAGTAATATCACTTGCAAAATATCTGCACACTCATACTGGTATTCTGTGCTCACTGTTACTTATATTTATACTTATTTATATTTACTATTTCATCTTTGCACTATGCACCTATTGCACCAAAAGGGAAAATCCTTTCTGTGATGAACAGCTAAAATCCAGATTCATATATCAGTAATATCACTTGTAAATTATCTGCACACTCATACCGTCATTCTGTGCACACTGTATACGTATAGTAATACTAATATTAATAAAAATATATACTAATATATATATTTATCTATTTCATACTTGACTTACTTGGATTACTTTGCACTATGCACCTATTGCACCATTTTTTTTTGTTTGTTTGTGTATACGCTTTTTACCTGTTTTTGTACTATGAGAGCTAAGTGAAACCGGAGTCAAATTCCTCATGTGTGTCCACATACCTGGCAATAAAAGTGATTCTTCTGATTCTTCTTCTAAATTTACTCTACCCTGAGTAAAATAAGTTGAGCCAAGAGAATTGCTTAATGCAGACAGAATGTCATTTCATCACATGGAAATACATTCCATGATTCAATTATGTTACTTCAGAGACTAACTTTTGAATATCCATCCATCATCTGTAGCCACTTATCCTGTGCAGGGTCGCAGGCAAGCTGGAGCCTATCTCAGCTGACTATGGGTGAGAGGCGGGGTACACAGCAGGGGACAAGTTGCCAGGTCATCGCAGGGCTGACACACTCAGTGCATTTACATGCACATAGAGAAAATCGAATTTCTGCCGTAGCTCAACTGAAATTGAAGTTCTAAATGCCATGGAAACACCTTAGCTCAGCTGAAATCGAACCGAACTGGATTTCTCGTAATCAAGCTACGCGACCTAGATTATGCGATTGTAGCCGAGCTACTTAGTGCATGTAAACCCTATCGAGTTACGTAGTCGAGCTACTTACTTCAGCACTGCCCCTTCCGGAAGTGACGACTGACGAGTCCACAAGCGGGAAACACAACAGCCTCGGTCGGCATGACAACAGTAGTAGTAGCGAGCAGCAGAAGAGGTCAGGAGGAACAAGGAGAACGAACTTCGTCGTTCTTCTTGTGAACATGAAACTGATAACTTTGTTTATACTCTTGAATAGCTCTTCTTCATGACGACAACCGGAAGTGTACCAACACGATGGGGCGTGTAGCGCCACCTGTGGCTCGGGTGCACAATGTACCTCACACAATAGCTCGATTTCCTTGTGTGCATGTAGGATTGGATTTCACTGGCACCCCTGCTGGGACCCTTAGCTCGATTATCGACAGTAGCTCGATTTGGATGTGCATGTAAACGCACTGACTGAGGCCAAGTTTACATTAGACCGTATCTGTCTCGTTTTCTTCGCGGATGCACTGTCCGTTTACATTAAAACGCCTGGAAACGCCGGGAAATGGGAATCCGCCAGGGTCCACGTATTCAATCCAGATCGTGTCTGGTCCGGTGCTGTGTAAACATTGACGATACGCGGATACGCTGTGCTGAGCTTTAGCTGGCGTCGTCATTGGACAACGTCACTGTGACATCCACCTTCCTGATTCGCTGGCATTGGTCATGTGATGCGACTGCTGAAAAACGGCGCAGACTTCCGCCTTGTATCACCTTTCATTAAAGAGTATAAAAGTATGAAAATACTGCAAATACTGCCCATTGTGTAGTTATGATTGTCTTTAGGCTTGCCATCCTTCCACTTGCAAGTGGTAAGTGACGCGCATGCCCGACATGCACTGAGATCACACACACAGCGGCTCAGTCCCAAATCACTGCTCGTGCGCTCCACTCGCGCACTCTGTGAGCTGCGCAGGGCCGGAGTGCGCACCCTCCAGAGGGCACTCGCTGTTCAGGGCGGAGTGATTTGGAGCGCAGGATGCCTGCGGAGCCAAGCGTATCCGTGTATTGGTGTTGCTGTGTGCACGCGAATTGTGTATTGGCGTTGCTGTGTGCACACTAATCGTTTTAAAAACGTTAATCTGATGATCCGGTCTAATGTAAACCCCACCTGAGACAAACAACCATTCACACCTACAGTCAATTTAGAGCCACCAATTAGCCTAATATGCATGTCTTTCAGGGAAACCCACATAGGCACAGGGAGAACATGCAAACTTCACACAGAAAGGCCTTCGTCAGCCACTGGGCTCGAACCCAGGACCTTCTTGCCGTGAGGCAACATTGCTAACCACTATACCACTGTGCCACCCTAACTTTTGAATATAAGCAACTAAATCTATACCCTGCTTTGTGTCAAGGGTGGAAACAAAACACAAACAGGAGATCTTGCAATAAAACTGTAACTGTATTTAAATGTAACAATGTGTCCATGTCTTTGTAATCACATTCCTTTTGGAAATTTGTACAACATTTACAGTGAACAATGACTGCAATTTAAGTGTTAAGTGTTTTTACAGCTTGTTTGGCATCAATAGTGGGAACTTAACACAAGACAAACAAAAGTTGTTGCCATAAAATTTTTTCCTGAAATAGGCAATGATAGTGCAAAAATGAGGCGGCACGGTGGTGTAGTGGTTAGCGCTGTCGCCTCACAGCAAGAAGGTCCTGGGTTTGAGCCCCGGGGCTGGCGAGGGCCTTTCTGTGTGGAATTTGCATGTTCTCCCCGTGTCCGCGTGGGTTTCCTCCGGGTGCTCCGGTTTCCCCCACAGTCCAAAGACATGCAGGTTAGGTTAACTGGTGACTCTAAATTGACCGTAGGTGTGAATGTGAGTGTGAATGGTTGTCTGTGTCTATGTGTCAGCCCTGTGATGACCTGGCGACTTGTCCAGGGTGTACCCCACCTTTCGCCCGTAGTCAGCTGGGATAGGCTCCAGCTTGCCTGCGACCCTGTAGAAGGATAAAGCGGCTAGAGATAATGAGATGAGATGAGATAGTGCAAAAATAATTAACAATGTCAATTCCTTGCAAAGAATACAAAAATAAAAAAATAGTTTGTGCCTCCATTTTTTTATGAAAAACTGATAAATAGTAGAGCACACTGCTTCCCTTATTTTATTATCCTTCTCCTCTCGCAATATCTTCCATGATAATGGCCTTGATTTTCTTGGTTACACGTTGAAACTAGGTAGCCTCGGTTCAGTTTAACATGAATTAATCTAATTCATGTGAGGTTGTTGAATTTCATGCAAATGCTACACGATTTAATCATGTTCATCTTGGAAACATGAATTTATTTCATAGAAAATACATGCTACACCTCCGTAAATGTAACACCAAGCCAGTTTCCTTTTTTTGAGTGTTGAGTCTGGACCTCATGGAAAATATGAACATTTTCTTGCTAAGTGTTGGCAAATAAATAAGAAAGACTCTGTATAGCAACATTTACACAAAATTTCACTTGACATTAGCTACAAACTGAACGTCCATGGGTTCCTCTATATTGAGAAATGTCAACAACTATATTGTGAACTCAGAGTCACTGAAAAACATTCTCATAGAATATCACAAGAGTGCTTCATTTATATGCAAATGCGTTGCTTTGTCAAATTATTGCTGGCTCTTGTTCACTGACCTGGCAACATCCATGATGTCTTCAGTTAACATAAAAGCATTGTGGGACAGAAGGTTGAGCAGTTCTTTGACAATAAAATTCTGCTTGATTTCTTTTCTGGCTTAAATACACACATTGTCCCAAAATCCCAAGGAAAAGGTCATTCATAAATACTCAAAACCCTTCCATATGACAGACATCCATCCTTTAACGCTTCTCTGAAACAGATAGATGGGATTAGTTTCTGACTAGAGCTGCACCGCCGCAAATCCACTCGATAGTTTATGCCATAATGACTTTCAAGATGCAGATTATGCGGGATTTTCTGAGGATAATAAAAAGAGCTGTGTTGGCTGGTGCGGGAACAGAAACCTCAGATGAGACAAAGAGAGAGAGAGAGAGAGAGAGAAGAGAGATACAGTCACCTGCTGGTGGACCTCATGCAGCTGTTCTCTCTCTCTCTCTCTCTCTCTCTGACCTTACACGATCTGAGCTTTTAGATCTGCACTGCCATTTTTACCCAGAATGCCGTGGCCAGCCTCAGGCCTCCCCTGCACGCTTTTCTCATCACAGATGCACTGTGTGCATGGAAAAGCGCCGAGCTCCACTGTCGCGACGCTATTTTTAGTCTCCTACAACCACAGGATGTTCATGTAATCGGTGCCATGGGCCTGAGATGCTGCAGAGTAAGTGCTTTACTTTCTTACTTCTCACTGGGTTAATTTGATTTTGTAGGATTTGAACTGTTGGAAATGAGATTTTTGTCAAGCAGTTGCTTGTTTATGGTGCCACGTGCTGCGTGTTCATTTACAGATGCGTCCTGCTTTAGGATGGAGCTGAATGAAACGTTCAGTTGATTTAGATTAAGGTGACCAGACTTCTGAGAAGAAAACCGGGGACATTTTCAGTTCGGCAGTGAAAATATCATTAAAACATCTAATGTTTTCATCTTTATAATAAAAAGAGGGGACATTTCTGGTTTTCATGTATTTTGATCATGCATTGCATAAAAAGTGAGATTTCCTTCACTGAGTGCACTGTAGGCCGATTCTGCAACTGCTTTAGGTTCACGTTCATTAAAGACAATGTGAAAATCTCTGGTATGGGTACATAGTTTCGATTTATAGACTCTTAAATTGTGGGCTAACTGAAATAGATGTTTTAGACCCATGAAAGTAAATATATAAAATTAATTAATTACCATATATGGCACTAGTAATGGACAATGTATTTAAAAATATACAAAACACACAACACAATTTAAATAAGCAGTTTACTTCAAGCCAAGCAATTTCAAGGTATGGTAACATTTCTCTCATCTCATTATCTCTAGCCGCTTTATCCTGTTCTACAGGGTCGCAGGCAAGCTGGAGCCTATCCCAGTTGACTACGGGCAAAAGGCAGGGTACACCCTGGACAAGTCGCCAGGTCATCACAGGGCTGACACATAGACACAGACAACCATTCACACTCACATTCACACCTACGGTCAATTTAGAGTCACCAGTTAACCTAACCTGCATGTCTTTGGACTGTGGGGGAAACCGGAGCACCCGGAGGAAACCCACGCGGACACGGGGAGAACATGCAAACTCCACACAGAAAGGCCCTCGTCAGCCACGGGGCTCAAACCCGGACCCTCCTGCTGTGAGGTGACAGCGCTAACCACTACACCACCGTGCCGCCCATGGTAACATTTGTTATTATTATTATTATTATTGAGGCTACAAATGATTCCCAATCTCCCATAGCCTAAATTGTAGCCATAGCTGAATTGATGACCTTGCCTAAATGAGTAGCCTTAATCAAAATGTGTAGTCCGCTACACATCACAACAAATTATACAAATTACTGATACTTTGGTAACATTACCATAAGCCTACAGCTTTATATAGCCAGCTACTCTACGGGATAACACACCAATTTGTGTGTAAGTTAGCCTATACTGTTGAACTGTTACAATTTTACCTCAGCTGGATTTCTGTTACAGCAACGCTACATCTAGCAACAACTTCAGCTGACTGATTGGCGCTGATCTTTCTCCTGCTAGCATTGGCCGCAGTAGGCTACGGTTTGTTAGGTCAACTGCTACATCTCAGTACAGTGTGACAAGCAATGTTATGTCATATACAGCATTGCAAAATGTAGCTTACACATTTAAAGGCTGAGTAACATAGATGACAAAGACTATGGTTCACCTGTCCAGGAACAGAAGAAGCAATCTGTCAAAGCTGAATGAATGACTTTAGTTTAGGCAAAGATTCTTGTGCAGGGGTGGATCCAGGAAAATGGAAAGGGAGGGGGGTGGGTAGGTGGGTGAACCCAGTGAGGCCGGGGATCCGGGGGCCTCTGCAGTTTTTAAATGCCTGGAGATGCATTTTGAGCTGTCAGAGACATGTTGTCAATGAACTGTCTTAGGCTACATCCACACGACAACGGCAACGAGATGTTATTTAAAAATATATCGCATCCAAATGGGCAACGATCAGTAAAATATCAGGTCCATATGGCAACGCAACGCTTGCTGAAAACGATGCAATACACATGCCACACCTCTAGGGGCGCTGTAAGACGGTCCCTTCGGAGACAACAGACCAATAGAAGAAGTAAGGACGCATGCGCATAAACTTTTATGCGCGAGACTTCATATTAGCCACAAAGTCAGGAAAATCTGTTCGGAAAATTACATTATAATGACCAAATACTGTACAATGAAAAGTATTTTTCCAGTCTCACCTGTAAGGTAATCCCATGTGATCTTGTTTGGACGGCAAACCTGTTGGTACAGTTAAACGCAGCTAATCTTTATTCTCCGCTTTGACCTATCCAATATGGCGGCGAGGATGACGTATGATTCTACGCGGAAGGCGGCGTCTTTAATGGTCCGGAATAAATTGAATGCTACACGTTGATGGATTAATTTGTTGTTTCTCACCTGTGAAAGGTAATCCCATGTGATCTCGTTTGGACGGTAAACCTGTTGGTACAGTTAAACGCAGCACATGAATCTTTATTCTCCGCTTTGACCTATCCAATATGGCGGCGAGGATGACGTATGATTCTACGCGGAAGGCGGCGTCTTTAATGGTCCGGAATAAATTGAATGCTACATGTTGATGGATTAATTTGCTCTTCTACGCCCTTTTTGAGGAATGTATTGTAGGACTTAAACCATCATCTGAAGAGGTGAGATCGCTTCTTTTTTTCCCTATTTTTGCTGGCGGGATTGACTCTGCCCTAAGGGCAGAGTCTCTCTCTCTCTCTCTCTCTCTCTCTCTCTCTCTCTCTCTCTCACTTTGCACCATTACACAATAAATATTCACAGTGAAAATATTTTGTAAGCGCGTTTCATGAACCAAGTTATAGGATTTGTTGACAACTCGCATCGAGTTCGTTACACTTCTACCCGGCGTGAAGCACTCACAGTCATGTGGTTGTGACGTCATCGTAAACAAATCCGTTCTACTCATCCAGACGACTTCGCAACGGCAACGTTGCCAGATCTTTCCACTCTGGAACCCGTTCTCAAAAAGATTGCGTTTTGGGCACCCAAAACGCCGGTGCCATGTGGACGCCAGGCCTAAATGATAAGAAATTGTATCGGAGTCACCTGAATCCGTTGCCGTGTGGACAGGGCCTTAAAGAAAATGGTCATATCAAAAATGTTTTAAAAGTAGGAACTTTCAAAACCGTTTTATTAGTCACTGAAAATGATATTGTCAGAGTTCCAGGTATATGCATAGAACATAATTACAACTGATATATGGTAATATTTATGAAAGTTGCATTGTCATATAATGCTTTACCACATGACACACTACAGTGTAGTACACTGACCACAAAACACCTCATATCAGTAAATTATTACTATTTTAGCAACTGCAATCTGAGCTCCTGATCAGGACATTCAATGTACATATAAGACAGTGGATATACCCAGGTACACTGAGGGAATGTAAGTGACCACTTAAGACGCAGCTTAATCCCGAGATAACTATAAACAAAGACTGCAAGAGTTGTATGTCTATAATACAAAGCCATTAACTGCAATCTGAGCTCCTGAGTCTAATAGACTGAGAGAACGATACAATAATTGTGTGAGTTGCATGTGAACAAGTCCTATAATAAGTCTTAGTTCCCAAGACTCAGGGGATTTCAAGCAGATTTTCTTCAGAGCCGTTACAAAAATCATCTCTCACAGACCTATCCAGCCGCTGTCGTAAAAATCAAAGTGAGGCTCAGCCCAAAACGGCATGTGTCCCATGTACATACACAGGGTATAGTAAGTACAGGGATACACTATTAATAAATGCGAGCAGGAGCCGGATAGCCGACACGTGTGTGTAAGCAGTAAGCCTGCTGTAGCATCTTATCATTTTGTCTTGTGAACATGCCTGTTACCGATACCATAACCATAAAAGGATGGCGCACACCCTTTACATGTATTCTACAGTGCAGTTTGGGAATACAGTATGTTATTATGTCGATGCACGAAGTTCTCGCGTCCTGTTAAAATCCAACAGGACTCATCCAGCTTGCTTTTCACTGCATTCGTGTCACAAGCAAAAAACCCTAAACTAGGACCTATTAAATATAAATTAATACCATAAACTCTTCAGCTGAATCCCACATAACGATTTATGTTGTTTATTTTTTTAAACCTTATTAATTAAAAAATGGTGGGCACATCTCGATATCTGCAGTACAATCAAGTCACAATTCCAAATAGCCATATACTAAAACTTTTTTTTTTTTTGGATGGGGAGGCGCATGCCGGGTGCTCACCCCCCCCTTAAATCCACGCCAGTTACGCACCGCTAAAAAGTTGTTTCTCAGTTCCACCAATCAAAATACTTGACAGGCTATCAGGTGTTCTAGAACATCTCTGCTATCGGCCTGAGCCCGTCTTAAAGTGATCCACAAAACAATCCGCGAGGCGTTTGCTGAAATCTGGTAGATGTTTCGGTCTGGTTTTTTTTTTTCCCAGGTCTGTCGGTCATGGTTAAAAATGGAGACATTTCCGGGAACAGCTCCAGCCGGGGACAGGCCACCCAAAACAGGGACTGTCCCCGGAAAACAGGGATGTCTGATCACCCTAATTTAGATTTAGGTTTACATTCCTTGTGTCTTGCTAGATATTATTAAAAAACTTTTTTATTTTCTCAGAAAAAAATAAGAGTTTGCTTATCGTTAAACGTATTACGTAATAAATGTCAGGTAAGGGCTGGGGTACAAAAATATATTACAATCTCCTAGGGCTGCATACACTACCGTTCAAAAGTTTGGGGTCACTTTGAAATTTCCTTATTTTTGAAAGAAAAGCACTGTTCTTTTCAATGAAGATCACTTTAAACTAATCAGAAATCCACTCTATACATTGCTAATGTGGTAAATGACTATTCTAGCTGCAAATGTCTGGTTTTTGGTGCAATATCTCCATAGGTGTATAGAGGCCCATTTCCAGCAACTCTCACTCCAGTGTTCTAATGGTACAATGTGTTTGCTCATTGCCTCAGAAGGCTAATGGATGATTAGAAAACCCTTGTACAATCATGTTAGCACAGCTGAAAACAGTTTAGCTCTTTAGAGAAGCTATAAAACTGACCTTCCTTTGAGCAGATTGAGTTTCTGGAGCATCACATTTGTGGGGTCGATTAAATGCTCAAAATGGCCAGAAAAATGTCTTGACTATATTTTCTATTCGTTTTACAACTTATGGTGGTAAATAAAAGTGTGACTTTTCATGGAAAACACAAAATTGTCTGGGTGACCCCAAACTTTTGAACGGTAGTGTAAATTATCATATTTTAATTACATCTTTATTGACAGCTCACGCAATTCAATAAATATAGGATTGCTTATCTATTAAAGACTGACCCATTGTAGTTTTTATCCATTTAATGTTGTGGAACGTCTGCAAAAAACATTAGTTCCTGTTATCACTTACATTATAACAGCTAGAAGCAGTCGTTCCTTCACCAGCTTCTCTCTTTCTTTTCTTTCTTTTGAAGTTAATAAGAAAAACAATGCAGCAGATTTAGGTTTATATTCCTTGTGTCTCACTAGATGTTATCAAAACTTTTTAAACATTTTTTTCAGAACAAACAAGTTTGCTTATGTGATTTAAAAAAAAATCCAATACTGTGATCATAAGCAATAATAAATGTCAGGTTAAGATTGTGGTACGAAAGTGTAATATCAACACGATATATATTACAATCTAGTGCTCCAAAAATTAATCATATTCTAATTACATCACCATCATCCTTGTGTTTTGTTCAATTAAATGAATATAGGATTGCCTTGAATGATGTGAAAAAAAAAGACTGTTAATTTAAACTCAAATGATTTTCTTCTGAAATGTTTGTGATAAATAATCATGTTTTTAATATCAAGTAAAATAAAATTGATTATCGTACCATTATCCTGCAGCCCTGTACTGGGGGGGATTAATTGTGTACACTGTGCATCTTTGATTTTTAAGTTAATTCTGCCTCAGTGTTAGTTTATGCAGTTTTTCTATATTCATCTTTATAACAAATATTTTCTCCCTTGCCTTTGACATGATGGAATGATGTGTACAGGAATAGGGATGGTGCAGTGCTCTTTTTTTTTTTTTTTGCTTTTTATAAATCAATAGTGTCTGGGTGCATATACAGTCTGTTTGGTTTCATAATGCTGGCTATAACTAGTACTGCATGTGTGTGAGAGAGAGAGAGAGAGAGAGAGAGAGAGAGAGAGAGAAATGACCCAGATTTGAACGTTAGGTAGAAGCTTAACCCACAGCTATAATGCTGCACATCTGTGAGATTTGTCTGGACGTTCTCTCGAGACCTGAGCTTCCGCAGCCTGCAGAAAAATGAAATATGCTTAAAGACAGTATTTTGATTTCTTTTCTGTTTTTACTCTTTGGTGTGGAAGTGCATGGGAACTCACAGGCAGCTTCTTATGTCCTGAAATGGAAACCTAAGCATTTACATAACGTCTGCAACACACAAAAATTAAAGACATGACTGCAAACACTTAGGAAAACTTGGCTTCAGTGTCATAAATATGCGTTACGAGCATTTACATAGCATTCCACCCAAATGATTTAGTTGATTTATGTAAGAGAAAGGTGATAATGTTTAAGTCAGAGGCAGGTGTTGGGTTTTTAAAGGCAGCAGTTTTCTTGATCAATTTGTAAATTATGTGTTGAGGCAGAAAAAAAAAGCCACCTGACTGAGAAAATGACATGGAATTATAAAACGCTCCCAATCTTCACCTTGTTCCCATGATAAATCTCTGTTGCATGGCCTACATTTGCATATTGTAACATAATTAGCTCATATTTTATGTCGCAATAAGATTCATCACAGTTCAGTATTAAATAATTTCCTGTTTAACACTAAATTTCCTGATGACATTTTCAGCTGACAGTTCCTTAAAAAAAAAACGCAGAAAAAAATGCTACAGTGACATTTCTTTTGCATTTTAACAAGTCAGCCCATTTAACATAATTTCCCCAGAGGGAAAAAAAAGTGTTTATAAATTTTAAGATAACTTTAAATACTAATTTTTCATGTTGAATCTTTGTTGATTCAGTAGATTTGTTTGGTATTTACCAGCATGGATGATATTAGACAAAATGCTTGTATGTTGAAATTGCAAATTAAGTCATGAGCAAATTAATGATTTTTAAAATATGGATGGTTTACTTAATAAAGAGGTAAAAATGAGGGAATCCCCCCCCCCCCACACACACACACACACAATATTTCCCACTGATAAACTGCAGCAGGGCAGGCGAAGACCAACCTTTTGAATGAATGAATGAATGAATGAATGAATGAATGAATAAGTAAGTAAATAAATAAATAAATAAATGGGGGGGTGTTAATGTTTAAAATAATTATTTTGTTGTAATAATTTCCTAGGACTTTCCCTAATCAAGAACGTAATGACCACAGTGCCTCAGTGTTATGCCATTTCATGTTGTCCTGTTTGAGTGTCCTGTTGTGCTGAGTTGAATGATTTTTACATTATTTTAATTGCTTAGTGTGGGGTAAAATATATCAGAACTTAATATATCAAAGAAAAAGGGGTATCCGTCGCACTGGATGTGTATTTTTAATAGCAGTTAAGAGCAGGCCTCTGAGGAATCTCCCTTGTCTCTATGGTGACATTCAAACTACCGGTAGCGTGTAAGTTCACCAGAGTTGCAATCAATATTTCCTCTCGAGGGCTTGAGGAGAGAATGCTGATGCAGTTAGATAACACTGTTTGTAACACCACCATAACGTTTGTAGATGACACAGGTTCTCCTGTGGCTATATATGTCCTTGAGATGACCTTGTATGCAATAATTTTAACATCCTGAGCTGTGTGTAGTGTAACCTGAGTTAGTAACAGAATTTAATTTCACAGAACATAGTCACACATTTTAACAGTATGAGTGAATCGGTATTGTTTCTGTTTACACGGGCATTCAGAAATATTTTTAAAATACAGTTTTTACGTAATTAATATATCATGAAACAAAAGTATATATTAATTAAAAGAAAAATATTTCTCAATAGAGTCTAATTATACAAGGATTCACTGCATAAAACTTAAGACATGCATTTTTTTTGTTTCAGAAATTCGTCGATAAAAGTTTTAATTAATCTGAATATCTTGCATGCATAATTATTATTTTTTTAAACTGTCGGTGCTGCTGTTGGTGTAGTGGTTAGCACTGTCACCCCACAGCAAGAAGGTCCTGGGTTCGAGCCCAGCGGCCGACGAGGGCCTTTCTGTGTGGAGTTTGCATGTTGTCCGTGTGGGTTTCCTCCGGGTGCTCCGGTTTCCCCCACAGTCCAAAGACATGCAGGTTAGGTTAACTGGTGACTCTAAATTGACCGTAGGTGTGAATGTGAGTGTGAATGGTTGTCTGTGTCTATGTGTCAGCCCTGTGATGACCTGGCGACTTGTCCAGGGTGTACCCCGCCTCTCACCCATAGTCAGCTGGGATAGGCTCCAGCTTGCCTGCAACCCTGTAGGACAGGATAAGCGGCTACAGATAATGGATGGATGGATGGATGTTGGTGCTGCTTGTAGTCAATCAAGGTTGTGAGTTTAGCTCATACGTTATGTAAGGAGTAAAGCACAATTGGACATGCTTCTATAGAAAAATAACCAGTGACAGGATAGTGTGTGTGTTCCCACCCTGAAATGTATTATTTTCCAATAAAAGCATATCCTGAAGTGTTTTATTCTTTGTTCACCACAGCAATTTTCCAACAATGATTTTTAATCAATTAAAAAAAAAACACATTGCACTTTTTATCCATTTATAGTTACATTTAATGTTGCTGAATGTCCAGGCAACAAGTTAGTTAAAAGCTGTACGCGGTTGTACAGTTGTACCCTCACCAATAATCACAAAGCAGAGTTTTATGTTAATTTCTTTCATTTGTCATTTCAATAGTGAAGTAGAAATATCAGCCGAGTCTGAGCTGTTGTTTATAGTTGTTGGAATAGTTTTAATGCAACAAGCTAATATAGAACTAGAAGGGCACTTAGTAGAGTGCATAATCCTCCAAGCCACATATTATCAATATCAAAATCAAATCACCCGAACCTAGGATAATACTAAAGCTGTACACCAAATTTCATCCAAATTCGTTCGCTACTTTTTGAGTTACGTTGAGAACAGGCAAAAAATCCTGGATCTACATACATACCCCGATTTGCATCAAAATCTAATCAATTGTTCCTTGGCCCTTGACTCACCTTTATTCAAAATGTCATCACAATCTATTCACTACTTTTTGAGCCACGTTGGGAACAGACAAACAAACAGAGGCAAAAACATAACCTCCTCCAACAAAGTTGGCAGAGGTAATCAGGAGCATTTAAATGTATTCCATTTTCTGGCCTGATCTACAGGAGAAAATAATCCATACCTGATTATAATAAATCATGAGCCATGAGAGGGTGTGTGTTACTCTGATGTTGGATGGATAAGGCTGTTTTAGGAATGATCCGAAGCAGAGTGCTTGACACCACCTTATAAAACGGTAACAAGGAAGAATATGCTAAAATGTAGTATTCAATAAATAATTACATTCTTCCAACAGCTTTAAATGTAAGCTTTGTGGGCGGCACGGTGGTGTAGTGGTTAGCACGGTCGCCTCACAGCAAGAAGGTTCCGGGTTCGCAGCCGGCGAGGGCCTTTCTGTGTGGAGTTTGCATGTTCTCCCCGTGTCTGGGTGCTCTGGTTTCCCCCACAATCCAAAGACATGCAGTTCGGTTGACGTGGGGCGGCCTTGGGCTGAGGTGCCCTTGAGCAAGGTACCTGACCCCTGACTGCTCCCCGGGCGCTCTGGTGTGGCTGCCCACTGCTCTGAGTGTGTGTGTGTGTGTGTGTGTTCAGTGCTTCAGATGGGTTAAATGCAGAGGATGAATTTCACTGTGCTTGAAGTGTGCATGTGACGAATAAAGGTTTCTTCTTCTTCTTTGGTTTCCAAGCAGCATAATGGACAAAGATCAGTGTGTCTATGGACGGAAACCTGATGCACTCCTCCAGAATTGTATTTTCATGATACAGTCACAGGGGTGTATCAAGACTTTTAGAATGGCTTTCATCACATTCAAGCCAATCAGATTTTATCCATTATAATAATTCTGATATATTATCTATAAGACTTAAGAATATTCTTATTACACCTACAGTACTGTACAAAAGTCTTAGGCACATGTAAAGAAATGCTGCAGACCAAAAATGACTTAAAAATAATGAACTGAAATGTTTCAACATGAAAAAATACTAGAAACAGTAAGCCATAATAAATGAAACAAAGTTAGTATTTAGTGTGAGACGACGCTTTGCTTTAAAAAAAAAAATAGTCGTCTCAGGCACAATGAGTGCAGTTTTATAAGGAAACGAGCTGTAGGTTTTACTGAGCGTCTTATAGAACCAGCCACAGTTCTTCTGGACACTTTGACTGTCACACTCGCTTCTTCATTTTCCACCAAAACCCAGCAGCCTTCATTATGTTTTCTTTTTTAAGCTGAAAAGTGTTCTCTTGTGTAATATGCTGCTCAGACACAAACTTTTTTTTTTTCTGTAACATTTAATTTTGTGCTGGAAAACGAATGTTTGGACTGTAAAATGTTTTTGTACTGACTCGATAATGTAGAAGTCATAAAATAGAAATATGTAACAAAGTTTGTACGTAAAAAATAAAATAAAATAGGGTGCCGAAGACTTTTGCACAGTACTGTATATTTCATTCAGAAGTAAGTTGCCTAAGTTTTCAGCATTTGTGGACAGTATTTCTGCTCCGGAGATAAAATCTGTCCTGTTCTGAAGGCAACTACTCGTCTCGGTTTGAATGAGCTTTACATATGTTTCTCTCACCAAAGGCAATCTCATAATTCTGTTCAGAGAGTTCTGAGAAGGCAGGTTTTGAGTTTCCTCATGAAAACAGGCACATGAATAAAAAAAATTAAAAAACATGATAAAAATTAAATAAAGAACCATGCAAATGTAATATTGACAGATGTCATGCTAACATTTAGCATGTTAATAACCAAAAGGGAACTCATAAGGTCAGTGCTTGTGTTTGAGTTGGTTCCACGTGTTTTGGAGCAATGCACACTTCTGAAGCTCTCTCTCTCTCGCTCTCTCTCTTCGATTCAGTTTTGGTTGAATTTTTCAGCAGGAGATAAAAACGAACTCAAAAATGAGCTGATTTAGCAATCATTTTTCTCAGTTGGGAGTTTCTGCTCATTGTGTTTGGACAGTCATGGGTTGCTGCATGCTCAGCTCGCGCTGTGGAGAATAATGGAAAATCACAGCCAGTGGTTTCTGACACTTGGAGCAGTGGAAAATGCAGCCCAGTGGAAAAGAGGCTCGGAAAGTAAATAACTTGATAATGCTAATGCGCCGACTCAAAAGAACAGCTTAGAAAACCATTAAAGTGTAAGATACTATCAGGGCACAGTGAGCAGACAGCAGTGAGGAACTGACTGCAGTGGGCCAAAAGAGGGCTACCTCCTAATAATAGGACCCAGGCAGGGGTTACTCGGTTCAGCACGAGTGTATAATTAATTGGCTGTTAATAATAATCATCACATAAGCACTGAATAGGTGCCTTTAGGAGGCAAAGAACTACATAAGAGTTGCAAAATGACTTTGTGGCCCATTAAGGACTGATGTTTTCTAAGGGTCTTTATTCTGGTTAAATTCCAGCATATATTTCTGCTCGGAATACAAAAGCTTTGTGGAAAAATATAAGGAAAATATTGTCAGTTCTGATTAAGGCAATTATTGGGACAATAAAAGTTTAGATGACCCATTATAATACTACACAGTTTATAATATAGCCATCACAAAAATTATTTCCCTGCACTTTTTCAGTGTGTTTTTCACTAATGTTCAGACAAGGCCCATATGAACCAATAAAATTCACATTTATGCTACTAATGTCCTGTTCTATGACATCCCAATGGTGCTGTACTGGATTCATGCCTGGTGACTGAGGCGGCCATTGTGGTATACTGAACTCATTGTCATGCTCATAGAAACAGATTGAGATGACTCATGCTTCGTGACATGGCACATTATTGTGTTGGATATAGCCATTATTATCTCATCTCATCTCATTATCTCTAGCCGCTTTATCCTGTTCTACAGGGTCGCAGGCAAGCTGGAGCCTATCCCAGCTGACTACGGGCGAAAGGCGGGGTACACCCTGGACAAGTCGCCAGGTCATCACAGGGCTGACACATATGCCGCTTTTCCACTACAAACGCGGCTGAGTCGGGCTGAGCCGTGCCGTGCTGAGTCGAGCTGAGTGGGGCTATTGGAGTTGCATTTCGACTACAACCGCGCTGAACCGTGCTGGCTGGAAGTGGGTGGACACATTGGGTGGAGTTAGCGAAAGTGGGTGGACGTCATGTGATGTCGTTAAGCGGCGCAAACAGTGACATCAGTGACCTTTTAAGCGGTAGTCTCATGACCCGGATAGTAAACAATAAACATGGAGGACATGGAGTCGTTAGTGTTGCTGGTCTTGGTGCTGTGGCTTGTTGTCACCGACAACGCCAACAGATACTGGCAAGAGCGTATAGATGAGGCGAGGCGCATAAGGCTTCAGAAATTCTCGTAATTCGTAATTCTTCTTCTTCCGGGTTTACGGTGTTTACAGATCCCAGTGTGCTCGCGGGGCGTGTGTGGGCATGTGAGGACACGCCTCCTCACCAATCAGTGCACAGGGGAGTGTCTGCTCACGCCCCCAGCCTCACTCAGCTCGGTTTGGCTCGCTTCAGCCCCACTCCAAAACCGTGCGAGTTTTGGGTGCTAAGCAGGGCTGAAGCGAGCTGAGTCGTGCTGTTCTGATGTAGTCGAAATGCGAGCCGTGTCGGGCTGAAGTGAGCTGAAAAAGGGTAGTGGAAAAGGGCCAATAGACACAGACAACCATTCACACTCACTTTAGAGTCACCAGTTAACCTAACCTGCATGTCTTTGGACTCCCACGCGGACAACATGCAAACTCCACACAGAAAGGCCCTCGCCGGCCACGGGGCTCGAACCCGGACCTTCTTGCTGTGAGGCGACAGCGCTAACCACTACACCACCATGCCACCGAGGTAAAATGTGTGCCAAGAAAACATTCCCCACACCATTACATCACCTCCACCACCCTGAACTTTTAATACAATAAATAATAATAATAAGTTGTTTAACTTAGCGCCTTTCTCATACCCAAAGTCACATTACAATTAAAAAAAAAAAGTGTCAGGATGTAATTCCAGTGGCATAGCTGCCCACAATCCCACCAAAAAGCACACGGAGGTATGTCCCATACCACCTGCACAGCTGCCACTGGGCAACATTGCTCAGAACACCGCACCATGGAGCCGCAGTCCATAGTGAACAGAACAGGCATCACCCATGGTGGACCAAAGCCTGAAGGAAACCGATGCCCAAAACTGGGTCTGGAGCTACGCCACAACTGGCAGACAAAACATTCAAAGAAAGAACAAACATCAAACCATATATAAGCACAAAAAAAAACAACAACCCAGGTTGAGTTCATGGATTCATGCTATTGACACCAAATGGAAGTTGTAGCAGAAATCAAGATTCATCAGACCATTTTTCAAATCTGTAACTGTCTAATTTCACTGAGTTTGTGCCCATTTTAGCCTCAGATTTCTGTTCTTGGCTGACAGGAGTGGAACCGGATGTGGTCTTTTACTGTTGTAGCTCATCTGCCTCAAGATTATGCGTTCTGAGATGCTTTTTTGCTCAGCATGGTTGTAAAGAGTGGCTATTTGATTAGCACATCCATCTAATCAGCTCAAACCAGTCTTGCACTTCTTCTCTGAGCTCAAAGAATTTCTGCCCACAGAACTGTGGCTCCATGGAGAGCAGCAGTTTCAGAAATACTCAGACTAACCTGTCTGGCACCAACAACCATCACACATCAAAGTCACTTCAATGAAACACATTTTCTCCAATTCTAATGTTTGATGTTAACATTCATTGAAGCTATCGTCTTGTACCTGCATGACTGAAAGCATTGCATGACTGCCACACGATTGGCTGATTGGATGAGCAAGTGTACACATGTTGTGTAAGTGACTGGTGTGTGTTTACTGAAAACAAATGAGTAAAATGTTCAGAAGTTTAAATCAGAAAACTCGATACCTAATAACAGCAGTTACTATAGTGATGCAGCGATTAACTTTTCAAACGTCTAGTTTATTCCTCTTAAACCACAAGAATTTGCCGACACTAGCAATACATTATTTATTAAACAATGACATATCATACTTTTTTTTTATAGTTGTCATTACATTTAATGTTATGGAACATCCGCAAAACAAGTCAGTTACTGTTATTGCTATAAACAGATGATTCCTCATCTACGGTGGCCGGGAAGTGCAAAACAAAGTTACAAAATGTGAAGCACTTTTACATTTTCTCATCTCATTATCTCTAGCCGCTTTATCCTGTTCTACAGGGTCGCAGGCAAGCTACGGTCAATTTAGAGTCACCAGTTAACCTAACCTGCATGTCTTTGAACTGTGGGGGAAACCGGAGCACCCGGAGGAAACCCACGCAGACACGGGGAGAACATGCAAACTCCACACAGAAAGGCCCTCGCTGGCCACGGGACTCGAACCCGGACCTTCTTGCTGTGAGGCGACAGCGCTAACCACTACACCACCATGCCGCCCTAAAACAAAATTACATTAGCAAAACACTTTTACCAAGGACAAAACAAATTTACATCTTAGAAAACAAACTGACAAGATGCGAAACACTTATGAGCGGTGAGACAAACTTACAAGTGGCGGAACACTTTTACCAGTCCTGAAACAAATTTACAAATGAAAATCTTCATGGAAGGGGAATGTACCAAATGCTGGCAGTGACCCGGAAGTGATAGAGTGAGCGGTCAGTTTGTGTTCCCTGTGTCTGAAATCACTCACTACTCACTATATAGTCCTCTATATAGAATTCTCTATATAGAGGACTATATAGTGAGTAGGGAGTAGTGAATGAGTGAGTGATTTCGGACATGGCCGTTGTCTTGTTCCCTGTGCACTTGGTCCTTCTGTCTGGTCCGTGTCCTTTAAAAATTCTAGACTGTCCACACGGACCACGTTACTGTAAGCGGTTCATGTGTTTTCCACAAAAGGGGCAAAACATCATTCGGTCACAGTCGACGTTCCGTCACCATAAACTTCACAGAAGACAACACAAATTGACCACTCACTCTATCACTTCCGGGTCGCTTGTGGCATTTGGTACATTCCCCTTCCGTGAAGATTTTCATTTGTAAATTTGTTTCAGGACTGGTAAAAGTGTTCCGCCACTTGTAAATTTGTCTCAGCGCTCGTAAAAGTGTTTCGCGTCTTGTCAATTTGTTTTCCAAGATGTAAATTTGTTTTGTCCTTGGTAAAAAGTGTTTTGATAATTGTAATTTTGTTTTATAAAATGTAAAAGTGTTTCAAATTTTGTAATTTTGTTTTGCACTTCCCGGCCACCATACTCATCACCTTTCTTTTGCTCTCTTTTCTGAAGTTAGTAAGACAAAAATGCGGCGGCATGGTGGTGTAGTGGTTAGCGCTGTCGCCTCACAGCAAGAAGGTCCGGGTTCGAGCCCCGTGGCCAGCGAGGGCCTTTCTGTGTGGAGTTTGCATGTTCTCCCCATGTCCGCGTGGGTTTCCTCCGGGTGCTCCGGTTTCCCCCACAGTCCAAAGACATGCAGGTTAGGTTAACTGGTGACTCTAAATTGACCGTAGGTGTGAATGTGAGTGTGAATGGTTGTCTGTGTCTATGTGTCAGCCCTGTGATGACCTGGAGACTTGTCCAGGGTATACCCCACCTTTCGCCCGTAGTTAGCTGGGATAGGCTCCAGCTCGCCTGCAACCCTGTAGAACAGGATAAAGCGGCTAGAGATAATGAGATGAGATGAGAAGACAAAATGCAGCTTGTCATGTTACTGAGAAGTCCTCTGTACTAAAGACTTGGTGTTACGATTGTTACAAGAAAGGTTACACTGGAGACAAAAATGCTAAAAACAACTCCATCTCATCACAGAATACCCATCACCAATTATTCTATTCACATTCACTAGACATGAGCAATCGTGCGCTCTGATTGGCTACTCTACTACTAGGCTATCAGCTGATATACCGTGAGTAGAGAAAAACAAAATGGTGGTGCATGTTGCTGAACCAACCAAGGACGAAATAAAAACTCTACTCGAAATCAAAACCCCAAAAATTATTATCAAGTATTTAAAAGAAACAAATAGCTAAAAGAATATAGTTTTATTTCCCCCAATATCTTCTGTTCCACACTCCAGCCCAGTCAGTGGTGGTAATTCACCTTTAAGTTGGTTTGCCAACCGCCAAAAAAACCCAAAGAAGAAGAAGATACCCCAAAAAATACATAAAAAGAAGCGCAACAAAATATGGAATAAAAGTATTTGATAGTAAGAATGTATCTTTTTTATTTTTCAAGAATTATTATGATAGCATTTTTCACAAATTGCTACTGTCATTTCGCTGGTTTGTTTACATTCTAAGCGGAAATGATTTTGTCAGACGTTTTGTATAAAGTTTTTATTTCTCGAATTTACAGAAAATAAAAATAAAAATGCTTTGTTTCTCAAAATCCAGTGAATGTGGATAGAATAAAACAGCTATTCCACTCAATCTTTTCATACATGGTTTATCTGTTCATGTACGACTTGATTTTGTGGAATAACTGTTAATTAAACGCGCACAAAAAAAAAAAAAAATCAGTTTGCATGCCATGTACACCAAGTCCCTGCAAATAGAATAATAATGTACTAAAACAAGTGCCCGTGATATAAACCTGTGACTTGCCTTGCAGTCAGAACTACTGTCTGGGCTGCTGTTCTAGAAAATTAATCAACACCTTGTGACCGACTGGAAATGAAAAAGCACTCTGACATTAGATATTCTAGTCAGCCAGAGGAGACAGAATTTGTTGCAATATTGGCGGGTCTAAAAAATAATGAGTGACTCAGTGTGTGTGTGATCATTTTGTGAAATTGATTTTGTTATTACTTCTTAAAGTGATTCGTGATGGTAGTCGTATAAACTACTAGTTGTATCTATCCATCCGTCCATCCATTATCTATACTGCTTATCCATCAGGGTCACAGGGGAAGCTGGAGCCAATCCCAGCTGACTTCGGGCAGGAGGCAGGTTGCCAGTTTATTGCAGGGCTAACACAAAGACAAATAAACATTCACGGGTAATTTAAAGTAGCCAGTTGACCTAATCCATATGTCTTTGAACTGTGGGAGGAGACCAGAAGACACAGGGAGAATATGCAAACTTCACACAGAAGAGCCCCAGTCAACCACCAGGTTTGAACCCAGAACCTACTGTAAGGCCCCAGTGCTAACCACTGCACCACCCTGATCTCCTTCACGTTCTGATTATTAAAACACTAAGTGTGCAATTCATGCTCTGGTTTTGATGAATTCTGTGTTGTTGGGGTTTTTTTTGTATGACTTTGGTGGAACTCATAATTATGTGTGTTATGGTACAATGCCTATGGTGCATGCAGAAAAATTGTACTCGTGGACCTTTTCCTGTTTTCTCTCTACAAATCTACACTGATCCATTGTTCCATAGTGTCTCTAAAGGATAAGCTTTGCGTAGAAAATCTGGCTGGGCCATTTATTTAAATTAAAAAAAAACATCTAAAAGTGGAGGACATGAAACAAATGTTGGAATGCAATTATTTTGCCTGCGAACACCCAGGGGGAGCTATTAGGCTGTGAACTCGGGACGCCCTGTTTGGCTGTAATCAGTCTCGGTGGTATGTGCGTGGCAGGAAATGGCCCTCAGGTTTGTGATGACACAGCAATTCAAGTGGTGCTTGAGAATATGAAACCTTTCTCCATTACAGTTTAATATGCAACCATTTTCCAATAATGCGTCAACACGTTAGTCTACAGATATAAACCAAACTATTTTAGCAAATAATAAAACTGTCCCAAATAACCATTATGCAGATCTTAATACATAGTGCATATATGAAAGTGTAAGGTACACCATGCATGCACAGTTCCTTCTTCAGTCTTCAGGTTTGGTGGACAGTTTTTTTAATCCAGTAGTGATTCTGAGGTATTTATATTCCCTTCAATGCTATTATACCCACACACAATACTGAGGTAGTGTCATCGCTGTTCTGTGAATGGTCCACCATCCAAATAATATCAAGTCAGTAATGATTTAATGGCGGTCCCTTTCCACTGACAGACAGAGTAGATGGAGGCTGACAGGTTATGCAACAGAAAGGCTATTGCTAGTATTTTTAGACCTATAAAATGGGCTAAACTCTAGGTATGCCTAATCAAAAGCTTGAAGTGCTTGAAATGGAATACATATATACACACACACAAACACGCTGGCACTTTGCATTTTGGTGTTTTAGTATATGTGTTACTGCTTTTAGCAAATTGTTAAGTACTTTGAAGCATGGCACTTAATAAGACATGACCCAGCACCCTCAGAGATTTACTGATCACATTGCCTCTATCACGTTGGTTCATTTCAGGCCCTATTCAGTTTGTCTATGGTACATCCAATATGCATAATCAGGACATCATGTGAACATCTGTGGATGGGAAAAAAAGTTCTGGCAAAAAAAAGTTTAAAAAAAAGCTCTTTTCTGTTCATGATGGGTTCTTCTTTTTCTGTTCAAGGTCAGTTTTAGTTGTCATTGGACATCCATAAATTACAGCATACAGTATAAACTTCTGGTTCATGTTTTTTGTACTTTGAATGGACTACTGAAATGACATCATAACTTATTTTAATGAAATTAAATGTTAAATTAGGCGGCACAATGATGTAGTGGTTGGCATTGTCGCCTCACAGAAAGAAGGTTCTGGGTTCGAGCCCAGTGACCGACAGGGACCTTTCTGTGTGGAGTTTGCATGTTCTGCCCATGTCTGTGTGGGTTTCCTCCGGGTGCTCCGGTTTCCCCCACAGTCCAAAGACATGCAGGTTAGGCCAACTGGTGGTTCTAAATTGACCGTCGGTGTGAATGTTAGCGTGAATAGTTGTTTGTCTCTATGTGACAGCCCTGTAATGATCTGGTGACTTATCCAGGGTGTACCCCGCCTCTTGCCCATAGTCGGCTGGAATAGGCTCCAGCTTGCCCGTGACCCTGTACAGGATAAGCAGTTACGGATAATGGATGGATGGGTTCTCTAATGCTGCTTTTCCACTACCAACGCGGCTGAGTTGGGCTTAGCCGTGCCGTGCTGAGTTGGGCTGAGTGGAGCTGAGTGGGGCTGTTGGCGTTGCATTTCGACTACAACCGCGCTGAACCGTGCTGGCTGGAAGTGGGTGGACACATTGGGTGGAGTTAGCGAAAGTGGGTGGACGTCACGTGATGTCATTAGGCGGCGCAAACAGTGACATCAGTGACCTTTTAAGTGGTAGTCTCATGACCCGGATAGTAAACAATAAACATGGAGGACATGGAGTCGTTAGTGTTGCTGGTCTTGGTGCTGTGGCTTGTTGTCACCGACAACGCCAACAGATACTGGCAAGAGCGTATAGATGAGGCGAGGCGCATAAGGCTTCAGAAATTCTCGTAATTCGTAATTATTCTTCTTCCGGGTTTACGGTGTTTACAGATCCCAGCGTGCTCGCGGGGCGTGTGTGGGCATGTGAGGACACTCCTCCTCACCAATCAGTGCACAGGGGAGTGTCTCCTCACGCCCCTAGCCCCACTCGGCTCGGTTTGGCTCGCTTCAGCCCCACTCCAAAACCGTGCGAGTTTTGGCTGCTGAGTAGGGCTGAAGCGAGCTGAGTCGTGCTGTTCTGAGGTAGTCGAAACGCGAGCCGTGTTGGGCTGAAGTGAGCTGAAGCGAGCTGAAGTGAGCTGAAAAAGGGTAGTGGAAAAGGGCCATTAGGCGACCAATGAAAAAGCATGTGTTGCAATGTAATGTGAAAGGAAAGCAATAAATAAGAGAATTTTATTTTTTAATTTTCAGTGTTTGTAAATCAGCTAATTATATACCTAGCTAACAAAATTAAATCTTCACTAAATATGAGTTACGACTAGACTAGTTTAAAAAAAACAAAAAAACAAAACCTAACACTGTGAACAGTAAGCAAATATAATACATTGTGATGAGTTAGTGTTGTTAGTGTAAAAATGACAGCTATAGTATAACCTGGTTGATGAGTCATGTTCCTAATATTTTAGAATTTTGTGCAGTTTAGCATTATCAGAACCCTGTATCCAGTTGTCACTTTTGATTAAAAGCAAAGTTTATTCATCCATAGACTGTGACTATCTGATTTAAACATTCTCGTGTTGGAAAATGAAACTAGCATCTTAAATTTATTTTTGTTCAGGGACAGCCATGAAATGTGCTCTCTTAAGAAAATTAACTATGGTTTTACCATCGTACTGAAACCATGGATACGTAGTTTACTTGATTACTATAGCACAGCTGTGGTTTTGAAATCTATGTTTTGCCCAGATACCATGATTTATTCATTCATTCATTCATCTTGAGGGTCACTGTAGCTCCAAAGACAATCCTGGGAACATTGGGTGCAATGTTGGAATACACCCTGGATGGGATGCCAGTCCATCATAGACCACGGTTTATATTATACGCTATATGGCCAAAAGTTTGTGGCCATATATATATATAGGGGCGACACGGTGGTGTAGTGGTTAGCACTGTTGCCTCACAGCAAGAAGGTCCTGGGTTCGAGCCCAGCGGCCGACGAGGGCCTTTCTGTGTGGAGTTCGCATGTTCTCCCCGTGTCTGTGTGGGTTTCCTCCGGGTGCTTCGGTTTCCCCCACAGTCCAAAGGAATGCAGGTTAGGCTAATTGGTGGCTCTACATTGACCGTAGGTGTGAATGTGAGTGTGAATGGTTGTCTGTGTCTATGTGTCAGTCCTGTGATGACCTGGCGACTTGTCCAGGGTGTACCCCGCCTTTCGCCCGTAGTCAGCTGGGATAGGCTCCAGCTTGCCTGCGACCCTGTAGGACAGGATAAGCGGCTGCAGATAATGGATGGATGGATATATAACACCCATATATGTTCTTTTCTCAAACTATTACCACAAACTTGGAACCACACTATTGTATAGGATGTCTTTGCATGCTGTAGCATTACAGTTGCCTTTCACTGGGAGTGAGAAGCCAAGCCCATACATATTCCAGCATGACAGTGCCCTTATGCATAAAATGAGGACCATGACCTGGAATGTGATTGCATCCCAGGAATCCTCATGTGACATCAGTGTTCAAGCTCATTAATGGTTTTCTGGCTGGCCAAATTCCTAAACCACATTCCAAAAAACAAGTCAAAAACCTTGCCAGAGGAGTAGAAGTTATTATAATAGCAAAGGGAGACTACATCTGGAATGGCATGTTCAAAAATCGCATATGGATGTGATCGTCAGGTGTCCACAAACTTTTGCCAATATGATGTTATGCAGCCGAGAACACAAGTTATCATTCGACTTAATAAGCAGCCTGCCTGCAGAATACAGAAAGCACAAGGGACATGTTATCTTACCCGATACTTTTACTATTTCTGTTAGATAAGGGAAGCCTAGATATCCCCTGCATTTGCATTTTATTCATGTGGTTTGTTTTTTCCAGACAATCCACCAGCTAACTGTATCACACTAATGATCTAACTGTGAATGAATCCTCTTAAAAAAAAAAAACAAATACTCCTTTGATTTAACCATTTTCAGTAGCTCAAGTGAACACAGTTAGCCCTCTTACTCACACTTAACATCTTCCTTCATGCTGCACACTCATGCTGGACAAAAAAGTTGTGTCCAATGTCTAACAGTGCATTCACATTTTTTGTGTCAAGCAGAGAGGTAAAATCAGGCTTCAGAGCAGTTTTACCCCCAGTCTGTACAGACTGTACTCCCTTTCGCCCATTAACATCCACCATTAACTCACCACTGCTTTTTACTTAAAGTCTACCTTCAGTTAGCTGCCAGCACTCGGCTCTGTCCAATTCAAATCTTGGTGCACTATAACGTCTTTGCAGACGATGTGACAAGAAGTGTAGTAGCCAAATCCATATCAAATATTAACTCGCTATATATAATTTTGTAGTATAAAAGTACTTTAAGTGGATAGTTATCACAAAATGCCATAATAAAACCAAAATAGTATCATGGGTAAATATACATCAAACAGCCATAACAATATTATTCATTTCACCACTGAGAGGTGAAATGAATAATATTGATTATCTCATTACAGTGGCACCTGTCAAGGGGTGTGATATATTAGGCAGCAAGAGAACAGTCAGTACTCGAAGTTGATGTGTTGGAAGCAGGAAAAATGGGCAAGCGTAAGGATCTGAGCGACTTTAACAAGGGCCAAATTGTCAAAGATGGCTAGATGCCTGGGTCTGAGCATCTCCAAAATGGCACATCTTATGGGGTGTTCCCGGTATGCAGTGAATAGTGCCTACCAAAAGTGGTCCAAGGAAGGACAACTGGTGAACCGGTGACAGGGTCATGAGTCTTGAAGGCTCATTGATTCGCATGAGGCACGAAGGCTAGCCCATATGGTCCAGTCCCACAGAAGACCTGCTGTAGCACAAACTGCTGAAAAAGTTAATGCTGACACTTTTCTGTTTTAGCCAGCATTAACTTTTTCAGCAGTTTGTGCTACAGTAACTCTTCTGTGGGATTGGACCATATGGGCTAGCCTTCGTGCCCCATGCGAATCAATGAGCCTTATGAAATTTATCTTCTGTGGGATTGGACCATATTCCTTGGACCACTTTTGGTAGGTACTAACCACTGCATACCGGGAACACCCCACAAGATGTGCCATTTTGGAGATGCTCAGACCCAGTCATCTAGCCATCTTTGCAATTTGGCCCTTGTCACAGTCGCTCAGATCCTTAAGCTTGCCCATTTTTCCTGCTTCCAACACATCAATTTCAAGAACTGATTGTTCTCTTGCTGCCTAATATATCCCACCCCTTGACAGGTGCCATGGTGATGAGATAATCAGTGTTATTCACTTCACCTTTCAGTGGTTTTAATGTTATGGCTGATCGGTGTATAAAATTTGGGTTGGCGTAAAGTACCATGGTACCATGGTTAATCATCATGAAATTTCCAGATGCCATGGAGGCTGTAATAAAATATAGCCTGTCCACCAGAAAGAAAGTGAAAATGATGTGAAATTATGTGAAATGGCTCAACAGTGATGCTGATGCTTTCAGGGATGTTAGTGGATGGAATTGTGCTTCTTTTTTATGCCTCCGCCACCTTAAGGTGCAGGAGGCATTATGTTTTTGGGTTGTCCGTCTGTCCGTGCGTGCGTCCATGCGTGCGTCCGTCCCGAAACCTTGTGAACACGATATCTCAAAGGATAATGAAAGGAATTTCACCAAACTTTCACCATTTGTGCGCTTTGGGACAAACATGAACTGATTAGATTTTGAGGTTAAAAGGTCACAGGTCAAGATTACTGTGAGGTCAGATGTCCATCCCCAAACCTTGTGAACGCCATATCTCAAAGACTAATGAAAGGAATTTCACCAAACTTTCACCATTTGTGCACTTTCGGACAAAGATGAAATTATTAGATTTTGAGATCAAAAGGTCTAAGGTCAGGGTCACTGTGAGATCAAATGTCTGTCCGAAAACCTTGTGAACACAATATCTCCAAGGCAAATGAAAGGAATTTCACCAAACTTTCACCATTTGTGCATTTGGGGACAAACATGAACTGATTAGATTTTGAGGTTAAAAGGTCACAGGTCAAGATTACTGTGAGGTCAAATGTCCATCCCCAAATCACAACTTAATAAGGCGTGTAGTCTACCAGGCGGAGGCATCCCCATCGACGCCGTTGGCGTCGAGTTCTATCTAGTTCATAAATAAAACTTTATTGTACCTAATTTAAAAAGTAAGTTAAAACAGAAACTGTAGTGTTGTCTGAACTCGGTCAGCATTCCACAATCCAAAGACATCTATAATGACTTCTTTTGAACCCTGTAAAGACTTCAGAATACATTAAAAAGATTTCATAACTTTTTCCATTCAGGCTACTGAGTGGACATCTTTTGAATGTCAGACAAAAATATTGGAAATGTTTGGAAAATACTGTATATTACAGAAATCAGTCATTCAAAAAATAGACCATCCAAATATATTAAAATATTCATAGTTTTTGGTTTCGCGGCCATCACTGCAGCTGAGTGCTCTCCATTTCCATGTGGTTTGTCAGTATGTGTGAGTATTTGGCTCACTCTTGTTCTGAGGCAATGTAATGTCATCCTTTGTCTCCATTCGGGCCAATTTACCGCACACAGCAGTTATGCTTCCATTTTAACAAGCATTTCAATCCACACCAGCTGTGTTAAGGCTGGTGTATTTCTTCCACATAGTGTATTACATGGGTGAGAGCAGAAGGAGAGCGATCCCCATGATCAGAGTGCACTTTATATTCACTTCGCTGGCTTACGTATTCCTCTAAAGGCAACGTTTAAAGGTACTGTGTATGAGGGCGGGGTCAAATTTGCAATATATTATAAAACGCCTTTACCTTGTGCTGTTCTGTTGCTTGATGAATTGAGGTGCCACCAGTGCTGGTACTTTTTTATGGGGCAACTTAGAAAGAGGGAGGTATGCAGAGAGAATGACGAGTAAAACTTTCTGATTGTTGAGGGGAAGCCATAGACTAATGGTTAGAGAAGCAGCTTTGGGACCAAAAGGCCATCGGTTTGATTCACTGGACCAGTAGGAAAGGCTGACGTGCCCTTGAGCAAGGCACCCAACCCCCAATTGCTCCCCAGGCTGCTCTGGGTATGTTGTACATTGCTCTGGATATCTCTAAAAAGTCTGAAGTCCTTCCAACGCAATGACCTGGTTTTCCCAGGCAGTCTCCCATCCCAGTACTAATCAGGCCCTTAAGGTGCATTGGTCGGTGCCGATCTGCGTTTCCGTAGCCCTCGGCCTCTCGCCTATATAGCTGGGATTACAGTGGGGGGCTCGTCCTCTGGTAACCATGAGAGCTTGCCTCCCCACTCGCATCTGTATTGCAGCGTGCCTTGCCAGATGGCAGTAGGTACCATTTTTATGATGGTCTTTGGTATGACCCGACTGCAAGTAGAACTTGTGATCTCCCGATCAAAAGGCAGACACGCTGACCACTAGTGCCCTGGATAACAGCGTCTGCTAAATGCATGTAATGTAATGATTGTCTTTTGTCTCCAAGTCTTATAGAGGCATATTTTCACATTTCTGCCACAAACTTCTCTTCAGAATTCTGTATTTTTGCTCTGCTTTCCATGTCCACACTGCTACGCAATTACAAAAGTTATTAATGTGTACAATGCCTTGATTGGGCAGCATGGTGGTTAGCACAGTCGCCTCACAGCAAGAAGGTTCTGGGTTTGAGCCCAGTGACCGAGGGGGGCCTTTCTGTGTGGAGTTTGCATGTTCTCCCCGTGTCTGTGTGGGTTTCCTCCGGGTGCTCCAGTTTCCCCCACAGTTCAAAGACATGCGGTTAGGTTAATGTGGGACGGCCTTGGGCTAAGGTGCCTTTGAGCAAGGCACCTAACTCCCAACTGCTCCCCGGGCACTGTTAGCATGGCTGCCCAGTGCTCTGGGTACATGTGTGTGCTCATTGCTCACGTGTGTGTGCATGTGTGTGTTCACTGCTTCAGATGGGTTAAATGCAGAGAGGAATTTCACAAGCATGTGATGAATAAAGTCATTGTTGTTCTTCTTCTTGACAGCCCTGTGGCCCTTGCAGAGGGGCGTGTCTTTTGGTGTTGCATTAACGTTGGCTGCACGAACTCTCATGATTCTGCCACACCAGAGACGAATAAAATCTGCTTGGTGAAAAAGCTTGTTCGCTTTCATCGTGATGAACTTTAATTCCTGTTTTATACTACAGCATTATGAGTCTACATACATAAGTTTAGCAAATGGTTAGCAGGAGCTAACATGTTGATGTATTTGTTGAATATGCCTGCTTGAGGTATCTATTTTTTCCACTCCCAAACAAAAATAGAGCACAAATTCCAGGGAAATTCATTAAAACACACAATCTCTGTATTCATACACAGTGACTTTAACTTGTCGTCACCCCAATCTGAGAAATAAACACACGGGGGTACTTCAAAAAGTTCTCGGCCTCACCCAGAAAATGCCACAGGAGAAAGATTGTTCTTGCGTTACTTTTCAACATAGTCTCTTTTAACTTCAATGCACTTGGTCCACTGATGTTCAAGCTTCGCTATCTCTTTGCGGATGAAGGTGCACCTCTAGATCCTCCTCAACAGCATGGATGACTTCATCATCACTCTGAAAATGGCGACCATGCGAGTGGGATTTCAGTTTGGGAAACAGATAGAAGTCAGATGATGCCGGGTCGGTGAGTAAGGTGCACAGGGCAACAGTTCAAAGCCACATTTGGCTGCTTCTGCCCCGCCACCTGTGCTGTGTGGATGGGTGCGTTGTCCTGGAGCAACAGCACACCAGCTTGAAGTTTTCCTCTCCTTTCTTCTTTGATTGCTTCTTCCATTTGAGTTTTTGTGGACAGTGATTTAAGGTTTTATAGTATACGGTTATGCCCCGAAATAGGAGTTATGCCCCTTATTTCCAGGTGAGGACGAGAACTTTTTGAAGTACCCTTGTATACAACTCTAATTGCTCAGTTCCTTCAAGCTGATTTACCTTTATTTAGAAATTTCCCCCCTGAGCTCGATGATAGGCTTTATAGAATGTAGAAGTACTGGCATTATCAGCCATCATGGTCATGCCAGGTGGTGGATTATATGTTTTTCAGAGCATCAGCTATATTTGGGACAGTAGGCCTAAATGATGCTAACCTGCTGATTGCAATGGGAGTCTTTTTGGAGAGAATAAAGCAAATATCATTTAGGTGTACTGGAGGAAATTTTTATAAAGGGGAATGTAATGGTTGATATGATATATTGCATAACTGGCAACACTCCTAGTGCAGAACAGGCACACAAAACTGAGTACAGTAAGCTATTATCAACACTTAACACTACAAACACAGTGCTATCACATTAGGGATTGTCATGTAACTCAGGATGTATTCACAAATTATTTCCATCAATAAGCATTCATTACATGCCGTACATGCCTGTATGCCTTGATATGAATGTGCTAAAATGCTTTTGTGCGTGTGTGTGTATGAGAGAGAGAGAGAGAGAGAGAGAGGTCTAGATTACATGAATGCTGTGGAGGTGTTGTAACTAGGTCAGGGCCATTTGGGTTTTCATATTCCTCTGAAATCTTCAGACTATTATTTATATGTAATATGGCTACTTGGGTCTTTATTCCACTATATAATGACTACTAAGAGTGTGTTTTATTAAAACACACAAAGAGGTTTAAGTCCATTAGAATTCTTAGAGGAATCAGTAGCAATTAAGCTGCTTTCATTTTCACAGGTATTTACACTGGCTGTATTTACATGAAAAAGATTTTCACCAATCCAAATGAATTTATTCTAATTGCAGATTCCCAGTGAATTGATTATACAGGATGTATCCTAAACTGGGCACACTTTGTTTATATGCATGCTAGATGTAATCCAATCCAACGTTATGCACATGCATGGAGCGAGGTTTAGTGTCAGTGTTGCCATAACAACAAGAAGCGTGAGTCCAGTCAGCACGTCCAGCTTTTGAATCACTCTGCAAGTGTTGTTAACGAGTTTTAAATTATTTCTGCCTCAGCAAAATGCTTTTGAAGTGTGATTATTAAATGGTCAGCGTGAAGAAGAATTTGTGACCAAATTGCGCGACATTTCATGTTTACCTGACATTCAGGATGGGTTGTTGAAAATAACATGAACTGTGCATTACCCATCAGTGTAATGCAACAGTAAAGGTCAGTTTTGGGAATAACTTCACAAGAAATATCAAAGTTTCAAAAATATCAGCTACAGATACAAATACAGGCATTCCAGTAAAGTAGGTGTGGCCTCTGTGCCTGCAGTCTCATAAAGTAGGTGTGGCCTCTGTACCTGCAGTCTCGGTAAAGTAGGTGTGGCCTCTGTACCTGCAGTCTCAGTAAAGTAGGTGTGGCCTCTGTGCCTGCAGTCTCAGTACAGTAGGTGTGGCCTCTGTGCCTGCAGTCTCGGTAAAGTAGGTGTGGCCTCTGTGCCTGCAGTCTCGGTAAAGTAGGTGTGGCCTCTGTGCCTGCAGTCTCATAAAGTAGGTGTGGCCTCTGTGCCTGCAGTCTCGTAAAGTAGGTGTGGCCTCTGTGCCTGCAGTCTCGGTAAAGTAGGTGTGGCCTCTGTGCTTATAGACTTGGTACAGTAGGTGTGGCCTTTGTGCCTGCAGTCTCAGCAAAGTAGGTGTGGCCTCTGTGCCTGCACGCTTGGCAAAGTAGGTGTGGCCTCTATGCCTGCACTCTCAGTACAGTAGGTGGGTGTGGCCTCTGTGCCCGCAGTCTCGGCAAAGTAAGTGTGCCCTCTGTGCTTGCAGTCTCAATAAATTAGGTGTGGCCTCTGTGCCTGCAATCACAGTAAAGTAGGCATGGCCTCTGTGCCTGCAGTCTCGGTACAGTAGGTGTGGCCTCTGTGCCTGCAGTCTCGGTACAGTAGGTGTGGCCTCTGTGCCTGCAGTCTCGGTACAGTAGGTGTGGCCTCTGTGCCTGCAATCTCGGTACAGTAGGTGTGGCCTCTGTGCCTGCAGTCTCGGTACAGTAGGTGTGGCCTCTGTGCCTGCAATCTCGGTAAAGTAGGCGTGGCCTCTGTGCTTGCAGTCTCGCTTCAGTAGGTGTGGGCTCTGTGCCTGCAGTCTGGGTACAGTAGGTGTGGCCTCTGTGCTTATAGACTTGTTACAGTAGGTGTGGCCTTTGTGCCTGCAATCACAGTAAAGTAGGCATGGCCTCTGCGCTTGCAATCTCAGCAAAGTACGTGTAGCCTCTATGACTCCAGTCTCGGCAAAGTAGGTGTAGCCTCTGTGCCTGCAGTCTCAGTAAAGTAGGTGTGGCCTCTATGCCTGCACTCTCAGTACAGTAGGTGGGTGTGGCCTCTGTGCCCGCAGTCTCGGCAAAGTAAGTGTGCCCTCTGTGCTTGCAGTCTCAATAAATTAGGTGTGGCCTCTGTGCCTGCAATCACAGTAAAGTAGGCATGGCCTCTGTGCCTGCAGTCTCGGTACAGTAGGTGTGGCCTCTGTGCCTGCAGTCTCGGTACAGTAGGTGTGGCCTCTGTGCCTGCAGTCTCGGTACAGTAGGTGTGGCCTCTGTGCCTGCAGTCTCGGTACAGTAGGTGTGGCCTCTGTGCCTGCAATCTCGGTACAGTAGGTGTGGCCTCTGTGCCTGCAGTCTCGGTACAGTAGGTGTGGCCTCTGTGCCTGCAATCTCGGTAAACTAGGCGTGGCCTCTGTGCTTGCAGTCTCGCTTCAGTAGGTGTGGGCTCTGTGCCTGCAGTCTGGGTACAGTAGGTGTGGCCTCTGTGCTTATAGACTTGTTACAGTAGGTGTGGCCTTTGTGCCTGCAATCACAGTAAAGTAGGCATGGCCTCTGCGCTTGCAATCTCAGCAAAGTACGTGTAGCCTCTATGACTCCAGTCTCGGCAAAGTAGGTGTAGCCTCTGTGCCTGCAGTCTCAGTAAAGTAGGTGTGGCCTCTATGCCTGCAGTCTCGGTACAATAGGCATGGCCTCTGTGCCTGCAGTCTGGGTACAGTAGGCGTGCCCTCTGTGCTTGTAGACTTGGTACAGTAGGTGTGGCCTCTGTGCCTGCAATCACGGTAAAGGAGGTGTGGCCTCTGTGCCTGCAGTCTGGGTACAGTAGGTGTGGCCTCTGTGCTTATAGACTTGGTACAGTAGGTGTGGCCTTTGTGCCTGCAATCACAGTAAAGTAGGCATGGCCTCGGCGCCTGCAGTCTCAGCAAAGTAGGTGTAGCCTCTATGAGTCCAGTCTCAGCAAAGTAGGTGTAGCCTCTGTGCCTGCAGTCTCAGTAAAGTAGGTGTGGCCTCTATGCCTGCAGTCTCGGTACAATAGGCGTGGCCTCTGTGCCTGCAGTCTGGGTACAGTAGGCGTGGCCTCTGTGCCTGCAATCACGGTAAAGGAGGTGTGGCCTCTATGCCTGCAGTCTGGGTACAGTAGGTGTGGCCTCTGTGCCTGCAGTCTGGGTACAGTAGGTGTGGCCTCTGTGCCTGTAGTCTGGGTACAGTTGGTTTGGCCTCTGTGCCATCAGCCTTCCATTCCTCAAGCTAACACTTTCCCCAATGATCAAATATCAAATGGCAGCTTATTGAATCATGTCCTGTCACACAGAAACAGTACTAAACTGTATAATATTAAATAATGATCTGTTTGCTATCTTTTAATCAAATATTTATAAACAGCATAAGGATTATCCTGAGTGTGTTATATACATTCACTATTCAATTTATTACACTCACCGACCACTTTAATAGGAACTTGTTCTTCATTCTAACATTCCTGTTCTTGGCTGGCAGGAGTGGAACCCAATGTGGTCTTCTGCTGTTGCATGCTGAGATGCTTTTCTGCTCACCACGGTTGTAAAGAGTTGCTATATCCTTCCTGGCAGCTTGAACCAATCTGACCATTTTCCTCTGATCTCTCTTATCAACAAGACGTTTGTTTCCACCCACAGAACTGTCGCTCACTCGATAATGTTTTTTTGTTTTTCACACCATTCTGTGTAAACTCTAGAGATTGTTGTGTGTGAAAACCCCAGGAGATCAGCAGTTTCTAAAATACTCAAACCAGTCTATCTGGCACCAACACCCATGCCACATTGTAAGTCACACTTTTTGAGATCACACTTTTTCTCATTCTGATGTTTCAAGTGAACATTAACTGATGCTCTTGATTTGTAGCTGCATGATTTTGTGCATTGTGCTGCTGTCAAGGGATTAGCTGATTAGATTACTACATAAAACAGCAGGTGTATGGGTGTTCCTAATAAAGTGGCCGACAAGTGTATATGAAAAATATATTTGGTGCAAAACAAACGACATCCTCTGTATGGAGAGTCTGCAGACTGAAACACCTTGTTGATGAGCGAGATTAGAGGAGAACGGCCAGACTGGTCCGAGCTGACAGGGCGTCTATAGTAACTCAGCTGAAGGTTAGAAGAAAAAAAAATCACCTGGTCTTTTTGCAGTCTTCAGCTGTCCAGTTACAGTGAATCTGTGCCCATGAGAGATTCTTGTTCTTGGCTGACAGGAGTGGAACCTGATGTGGTCTTCTGCTGTTGTAGTCCATCCACCTCAAGAGTTGATGTGTAGTGCGTTCTGAGATGCTTTTCTGCTCACCATGGTTGTAAAGAGTGGCTATTTGAGTTACCATAGACTTCCTGCCAGCTCAAACCAGTCTGGTCATTTCCTCTGATCTCTCTTATTAACACACTGACTACGTTTACATGCACATCCAAATCGAGCTGCTGTCGGTAATCGAGCTGAAGGTCCCAGCAGGGTGCCAGAGAAATCCAATCGTACATGCACACGATGAAATCGAGCTATTGTGTGAGGTGTATTGTGCACCCGAGCCACAGGTGGCGCTACACGCCCCATCGTGTTGGTACACTTCCGGTTGTCGTCATGAAGAAGAGCTATCCAAGAGTATAAACAAAGTTATCAGCAGTGTTGCTAGATACTGCTGACGTTTTCCAGCCCAAAACATGTTCAAATCCGCACTTAAAACCACCCAATCTGGCAACACTGGCAGTTCCGTGTTCACAAGTTCCGTGCTCAAGCTGTTAGGCTTGCTCTAACAGACTGTATGGCTACAAACTGTCCTGCGCAGACCACTGTTTTGTAAGACAACTTATTTTGCACAATTGTATATTTTTCTAAAGTCCATTTTTTGCTTACAAAAAATATTTTTTTTTGCTTACAATTTAACTTATGTCTTAATAAACACAAAAAAAGTTCAATTGTTTTGTTTTTACTGACATTCTTCAGATGTTGGACACATACATACGTATATATATATATATATATATATATATATATATATATATATATATATACACACACAAATACAATGACTTGTTTATGTACACAATTCACAGCTATGCAACAGCTGTACAGATGTATTTGGTGATTCAGTAAGTGAGCTAAATTTTAACAGTGCAAACAATGCCACAAAAAGAAAAGATTCATGCCGTTGTCATGATTCGTTGTCATGCCGACCGAGGCTGTTGTGTTTCCCGCTTGTGGTCTCGTCACTCGTCACTTCCGGAAGGGGCAGTGCTGAAGTAAGTAGCTCGAATACGTAGCTCGATAGGGTTTACATGCACTAAGTAGCTCGGCAGAAATCGCATAATCTAGGTCGTGTAGCTCGATTCCGAGAAATCAAGTTCGGTTCAATTTCAGCTGAATTAAGGTGTATACATGGCATTTTGAACTTCGATTTCAGTCGAGCAACGGCAGAAATTCGATTCTCTTTATGTGCATGTAAACACACTGAGTGTTTCAGCTTACTTTTCACACCATTCTGTGTAATCACTAGAGACTGTTCTGTGTGAAAATCCCTGGGGATCAGCAGTTTCTGAAAAACTCGAACCAGCCTTTCTGCTACTAACACCCATGCCATGGTTAAAGTCACAGCCCTGGTGAAAAATAAATGTGCTAAGTGTACTGAAATTTAGCATACTTTTGTGTACTTGAAGCCACACTAATCATCACTATACTTCAAGTGTGTTTATGATTAGTTAACTTGAGGCATGCTATTTTGGAATAACTAATTTTGTACTAAACATGGCCTTGTCCCAACTTTTTTGAGATGTGTTGTTGTCATGAAATTTAAAATCACCTAATTTTTCTCTTTAAATGATACATTTTCTCAGTTTAAGCATTTGATATGTCATCTATGTTCTATTCTGAATAAAATATGGAATTTTGAAACTTCCACATCATTGCATTCCGTTTTTATTTACAATTTGTACTTTGTCCCAACTTTTTTGGAATCAGGGTTGTATTTTAATTGTAATTAAATTGTAGAAAAGTGCAACTTGATGTGTATTTAGTGTACTTTTATGTGCTAAAGTGGAACAACTTAAAGTATATTTTGTATACTTTAAGTATATGACTTTATATGTACTAATATATGCTTAATTAGTACTTTGTTTGTATTATAAGTACCTTAAAAATTAGTACACTTTAGAAATTACACATAACTTTCACTTAAAGTACATTTTAGTATAATATATTTCTATAAAGTGTAATATAGTATAATTATTTTAAAGTGTGTTAAAAGTGTTAGCGTGAAAGCGTGATGTTAGTATATTTTTTTATATATTTACACAAAGTATAATTTGTGTAAGTACATTTTCAATATACTATTGAAAATATGAATATACTTTAAATACAATAAAGTACTTTTTTTTTCCGCCGGGGAGAGATCACAATTTTCTCATTCTGATGTTTGAAGTGAACATTAACTGAACCTCTTGACCTGTATCTGCATGATTTTATGCATTGTTCTGCTGCCACATGATTGGCTGATTGAATAACTGCATAAACGAGCAGGTGTTCCTAATAAACTGGACGCTGAGTGTATATTCAATTTTCTTCATGACATTTTTTGCAGTTTTGTTATCACCTGTTTCATAAGGCTTTGAAATAATAATAAAAAAGAAAGACGTGCCATTTTTCACTGTAGTATGACCTTCGTTGTGTCACATCTGCTCTGATTCTGTCCCCGTTTGTCCTGTTTACCTGCACTATGTTCCACATGTGGTCAATGTTTCCTGATTTCATGTCCCTATTGCCATGGCAGTTAATTAGTCATACCTATTGCTTGCAAGTCCTCATTAGTCTGTGTATTTATAGCAGAGGATTTTCAAGGTGCCATGCTTTAAGTCAGGGGTCACCAAACTTTTTTCTCTGGGGGCCACATTGTCGTTCCTGACTGTGATGGGGGGCCGGGGTCGGGTCAGCTATATAACATAGAGTTGTATGAACCAGACAAATACTGTATGACCACCAGCAGGCCTCATTGTGTAGTAGAGATTACTAGCCTGGCACAGCCATCCACACTACTATATCCACACCACTATATCCACACCACTATATCCACACTACTATATCCACACTACTATATCCACACCACTATATCCACACCACTATATCCACACTACTATATCCACACTATTATATCTCCACTACTATATCCACACCACTATATCCACACCACTATATCCACACTACTATATCCCCACTACTATATCCCCACCACTATATCCCCACTACTATATCCCCACTACTATATCCACACCACTATATCCCCACTACTATATCCCCACTACTATATCCACACCACTATATCAACACTTGATTCCTGGCATATATATTTTTATCTTTACTAGTGGTTTGCAAAAGTAGTAATCGAGTCTTCACACTTTGTTTCAATTTGAAATACCACAGATATTCCATTTATTTATTTTCTAATAAAAATAACATCAAAGCTGTCAAGGTAAGAAACATCTGCCTAGTTGAGGTGATTGACACTGGCAAAGGTGAGTGGAAAATTATAAATTGTAGGTAGGCCTGTTGATATTATTAATAATATTAATAATAATTGTGTGCAGCACTTAATAAAGGTCAAATAAATAGGCCTATAAAATAAATACATTTTAAAAAACTGTGAAATTATAATAATATGAGCAATAGATCACAGCAGTTGTGCTGTGTCCTGCACATCATTGCTCTCATCCATGGCCAAAGCAAAAAACTTGAATTCTGATGCTCTCTCATTCAGCTGGTCATACACGGTGTCCCCCAAATCTTCGGTTCGCCCGGTCATAGTAGGTGTGGAGAGACTCACCGCGTTGAGCGCATCCTTCTTGTCGGGAAACACCTCCTCGGCCACAGCAAGCATGCATACTTTAACAAAGTCCCCATCAGTAAACGGCTTTCCATGGGTAGCTAGTAGGTGAGCTACCTTATAGAGAGCTCAGACAGCAGCCTGGTTGATCTGGGTTTGGCGAAGGAATACATTCTGTTGTGCAGCCAGTCCGCATTTCATCCTCCGAATCCTGTCTTCTCTTGTTTGCCCTCGCAAACTAGCATACTCTTTGTGGCGGGTTTCGTAGTGACGACGCAGATTATATTCTTTGAAAACCGACACACTTTCTTTATATACAAGACAAACTGCACGGTCCTTACACTGAACGAAAAAATAATCGGTGGTCCACTATTCTTTAAAAACTCTGCACTCTCTGTCAGCTTTTCGCTTACCGCTAGCCATTTTGCTGTCCTGAACACTGACAGTTCTCTGCGCGTGCGCTGCCTGTCACTGCTTGATCGCGAGCATATGACGAAAATTCGGAAAATATGAATAGTTCATTTTATAACTAAATATCAATTTTAATTGATAAAATCAACAAAATACAAGATACATATGTTATTATTTGCCAAAAAGCAATTTAAAAAAATAGGCCATGACCACTTTTGGGGATTGCCTCATAGGGCCGGTTCAAGTGGTGGGGGGCAGAGGGGCTGGGGGGCCAGTCAAAGGGGGATGGCGGGCCGGAGTCGGCCCGCGGGCTGTAGTTTGATGACCCCTGTTTTAAGTTCTTTCACACATCTAGATGTGAATATCAGGAAATGAAATGTGAAATTTTGATAGAAATATGATGGAGGTTTAGTCCATGGATGGACAGTGTGAGCGGTCAGTGGTACCTCAGTGGGTAAAACATTGGACTGCTGCTTGAAATGTTGTGTGTTCAAATCCTAGCATTGCTAATCTGCCACTGAATAAGGCCCTTAATCTTCAAAGTTACATATATGTAAATAAGAAGAATGTAAGGTGTCGGCCAATGCTGTAAATGTAAATTCTGACTTATTTCCTCATATTCATCTTTTGATCTCAAACCCACATTTCTTCAGCATTTAGTAAAAACCAAAAACCAGCCTTGACGTTCTAATCCTTTCAGAGGGGACCATATGTCATATCCAGTGGATATAAAAAAAGTGTACACACTCCATTAAAATGATAGGTTTTTCTGATGTAAAAAAAAAAAAAAATGAGAGCACGATAAATAATTTAAAAACTTTTCCCACCTTTAATGTGACCTATAACCTGTACAATTCAATTGAAAAACAAACAAATCTGTTAGGGGGGGAAAACCATAAAAAATAAAAAATATACAATAAGCTGGTTGCATAAGTGTACACACCCTTAAACTAATACTTTGTTGAAGGACCTTTTGATTTAATTACAGCATTCATTCTTTTTGGGTCGGAGTCTATCAGCCTGCCACATCTAGACTTGGCAATATTTGCCCACTCTTCCTTGCAAAAGCGCTCCAAATCTGTCAGATTGCGAGGGTATCTCTTGTGCACAGCCCTCTTCAGGTCACCCCACAGATTTTCAACTGGATTTAGGTCTGGGCTCTGGCTGGGCCGTTCCAAAACTTTAATTTTCTTCCAGTGAAGCCATTCTTTTGTTGATTTCAATCTATGAATGGGGTCATTGTCATGCTGAAAGATAAAATTCCTCTTCATCTTCAGCTTTCTAGCAGACACCTGAAGGTTTTGGGCCAAAATTGACTGGTATTTAGAACTGTTCATAATTCCCTCCACCTTGACTAAAGCCCCTGTTCCAGCTGAAGAAAAACAACCCCAAAACATGATGCTGCCACCACCATGCTTCACCGTGGGGATGGTGTTCTTTTGGTGATGCGCAGTGTTGCTTTTATGCCAAACATACGTTCTGGAATTGTGGCCAAAAACTTCAACCTTGGTTTCGTCAGACCGTAACACATTTTCCCACATGCTTTTGGGAGAGCTGATATATTTTATTTTGCAAAATTTAGCCGGGCCTGGATGTTTTTCTTTAACCCGACCTCATAGTCCAGGAGAATACGGGAGATTGTAGTCGCATGTAGTACACACCCAGTACTTGCCAGAAATTCCTGCAGCTCCTTCAGTGTTGCTGTAGGCCTCTTGGCAGCCTCCCTGACCAGTTTTCGTCTTGTCTTTTCATCGATTTTGGAGAGACATCCAGTTCTCGGTAATGTCACTGTTGTCCCATATTTTCTCCACTTCTTGATGACTGTCTTCACTGTGCTCCATGGTATATCTAATGCCATGGAAATGTTTTTGTCCCCTTCTCCTGACTGATACCTTTCAACAGTGAGATCCCTTTGCTGCTTTGTAAGCTCTCTGTGAACCCTGGCTTTTGCTGGAGGATGCAACTGAGTAAATATCTGAACTTTATTTGGGGTTAATCAGAGTCATTTTAATTGATGGCAGGTATGTACCCAAAAAGACTGAATGCTGTAATTAAATCAAAAGGTGCTTCAACAAAGTATTAGTTTAAGGGTGTGCACACTTATGCAACCAGCTTATTGTTACTTGTTTTTTTTTAATTTTTATGTTTTTCCCCCTAACAGATTTGTTTGTTTTACAATTGAATTGTGCAGGTTATAGGTCACATTAAAGGTGGGAAAAGTTTTGAAATTATTTATTGTGCTCTCATTTTTTTTTACATCAGAAAAACCTATTATTTTAACAGGGTGTATACACTTTTTATATCCACTGTAGCTACAGAAACCCCTGACACACTGCTGGACTTGGATCCCATCCAGACTTCTACCCTTCACTCTTTTGTGAGTTTATGAAGGAGGAAGGATGAAGCTGCGCTTTGCCCTTGACATGGTCCTGATCTAATTTGTTACTGCTGCAGTTGGAGTAGCTCTTATGTCATCCGTAGCATGAATCTTTTCCTGCAGGATCTCTCATTTTAACCACACCCTGTTACCGGTTATGTGCATGGTCCCAGACTGACTGTGGGGCTAAAATCCAGGCCTGGCTAAATTTTGCAAAAAAAATTACATCAACACTCCCAAAAGCATGTGGGAAGATGTGTTATGGTCTAATGAAACCAAGATTGAACTTTTTGGCCACAATTCCAAAAGGTATGTTTGGTGCAAAAACAACACTACACATCACCAAAAGAACACCATCCCCACGGTGAAGCATGGTGGTGGCAGCATCATGTTTTGGGGTTGTTTTTCTTCAGCTGGAACAGGGGCTTTAGTCAAGGTGGAGGGAATTATGAACAGTTCTAAATACCAGTCAATTTTGGCCTAAAACCTTCAGGTGTCTGCTAGAAAGCTGAAGATGAAGAGGAATTTTATCTTTCAGCACGACAATGACCCCCAGAAAGTTTTGGAACGGCCCAGCCAGAGCCCAGACCTAAATCCAATTGAAAATCTGTGGGATGGCCTGAAGAGGGCTGTGCACAAGAGATGCCCTCGCAATCTGACAGATTTGGAGCGCTTTTGCAAGGAATAGTGGGCAAATATTGCCAAGTCTAGATGTGGCAGGCTGATAGACTCCGACCCAAAAAGACTGAATGCTGTAATTAAATCAAAAGGTGCTTCAACAAAGTATTAGTTTAAGGGTGTGTACACTTATGCAACCAGCTTATTGTATGTTTTTTATTTTTTATGTTTACCCCCCAAGAGATTTGTTTGTTTTTCAATTGAATTGTACAGGTTATAGGTCACATTAAAGGTGGGAAAAGTTTTTAAATTATTTATCATCGTCTCATCAGAAAAATCTATCATTTTAACAGGGTGTGTACACTTTTTATATCCACTGTACATAGTAAATACCGTACGAGCTCATGCCTCGTGGAAGATTGTTACACGAAGCTCATTACTGTGAGTGTGTTCAGTGGTACTAAAAGGCTATTTGTTAGGGTCTAATGAATACATCCTTAGTTACATGACATTTACAGAATGAAAGTGCACTGGGGCTCATTATCAATAGATATATCAGATGTCCTAAATATAACCAGTTTAACAGGCACATAGCTTTATCTAAGGTTATATAATTGTACATTTAGTATTATACAACTGTACAGTTACAGTATTCTAAAAAAATAATAATTGAAAAATGAACACTGTTTTTTTACAGATGGTCAAGATTTAAACGTTTAGTAAGGCTGAATGTCTTGGACAGGCTCTGAAATATACAAATACACACATATGGGTTTATATCTATACTATTTTTTAATAGTAAGGTTAGTAATGTCTGTAAATTATGATGGCGTACTGGGGCCACTGTAAAAGAAACAGAGCTGAGCGTAATATTCTGAGTAAAAATCTTTGACATTTCCAAGATTAAAGTTGTACATTTACACCAAAAAAACTTGGATATTGTCCGAGATTATTAAATTATAAATTTGCGAGGGAAAAACAACAACTTAGGAATTCTGGAAATAAAAGCTCAGAAAGTCTGAGATTAAAAGTCAGAAATTCCAAGATGAAGAAGAATCAATCATGGGCTTCCTGGCTGCAGTGCATTCTGGGAAATGCAGTTGAAAATCTCTTAGCATTTTATTCTTTTATATTGCATAATCAAGGAGGAAAGACTGCATTTCCTATAACTCTTGGCAGTGAGCAGTGGCATCTGTGGTGTGATGAGATTGATTAAACCCTTCACAGTGAAGCAATCTGGATCTTTGACAAAAACCAAACAAACAAAAAAAACCCACAATTTTTTCAGTTGTTTGCTTGTAAATTTGTGACTTCTTAATCTTGGAATTGCTGACTTTTTAATCTTATAATTTGATTTTTTTCTTGCAAATTTATGACTTTAGAATCATGAAGAATATCTGAGATTTTTCTTGTAAATGTACGACTTTATTTATGAGTTTTTTATCAGAATATTACCCCCCTCCTCAGCTCCGTTTTTAATATATATATTTTTTAATTATACCTAGAATCACCCAAATATGCCATTGTGGTAAATTTGCCTTTTCGTTCACATTTTAATTACTGGTGGACTGCAGGGTGGATATGTCCCAGCATAGTATTAACTGACTGAAAAATTTATTTTTCATTTATTATTAAAGTATTTGAAAAATACTTTAGCAGAGCTGATAAACATTTGAAAACAGAACAACAAAAACTGTCATGACCCATCTCGGCTTCTGTAACAGCTTTGCTGTTGTGGTTCCGGTTATGTATCAATGTGAATTGTTTAGCTGAAAGCAGGTTTGTAGTCTGCGAGTCCAGGACTCGGACTCGAGTCTGACTCATGCCCTAATTTTAATGACTCGTGACTTGACTTGGACTTGAGCACTGATGACTCGGCCTTGGACTCGGACTTGTAAATTGGAGACGAGGACTTGGATTTTTGCTTTATTTTTTGTAACATGCCATAATAATTTTGGCATAATATCTACATTAATTTTTATACTAATTTTGTGCAAGAGAATGCACATTCACCTGTTCATACATCAAGTTCAGGAACAAACTAACATTAATGGCGCTAAAACGCCTGGAGAGAAGCCCCTAGGATTGTCCGCTTTGCTTATACAGACTTCTCATACAGCGGGAAAAAATGCACTGCTATGTGTTTCATATGTAGAAGAACTATCGAGGAGACGACGGGGACAACCTCAAACTTCAATCGTCATTTGGTAAGACTCCACCCAGAGAAGGAAGTGACACGCTATGTTCATTGCTCTGTTGATACTGGGCGGGGCTTGCTGAGTGATGAACTAGCTAGTGTTAACCCTCGCTCATGTTATTTGCCCTGTTGATAGTGGGCGGGGATTGCTAAGCAATAAACAAGCTTTTTATCTGTAGCCTATTAATTAAAATGGGGCAGTCGAGCAGTAACGTTAGTCCAACACAGTAGCAGAGACGGTTTCACATAAAGGCAGCAACAACCACCGTCAAATGGTGCGGTTGGAGTCTTGTTCTCGGACTCGACTCGGATCAGTAGTGGACTCGATTCGAAATGTTCTTTAATGACTTGGACTTGAACACCGGGGACTCGAGACTGGACTCGGACTCCAGGTTTAGTGACTCATCGACAACACTGTCTGAAAGCAGCTCATCAGACCAGAGACTAGCTCCAGGGCTCAAGACGTTAGCTCAGAAAGGGGAGAGGTTTCACTTTTTTTCCTGTAAATTTTTTCATTTTATTTACCCTCTCCAGTCTGATTAGTGAATCAATGGCATAAAGGTTAAAAACAGAATGTTTAAAGATAAATGGAAAAATAAGGAGGTTATATGTTTATTCTCATGTGTCAATTCAGAACCGATGTGTCTCATCTGTTCATAGTCCGTGTTGCTAGCAAGAAGTAACTAGCACAAACCATAATCACTTTGAACACTTTTATTTATAGCCACAAATGAATCATTAATGATGACAGTATAAAAAGGTAACTATTGAAAACATTAATTTATGTTAGTTTGTTTATCCTGACATTTGTCAGGAATTTTATGTCATTCAACTGACGACATTTTTTGTGTCAGTTTGTAGGTTTTACAATTACATTACTATGCACATCCCCTCTCTAACCTGCCCATTTATGGACAAGGACCACCATAGAACCACTACAGGAAAACCACTGGCCAGATATTATTTGGATGATGGGACATATCTTAGCACAGGTACTGTGTCTGGCTTGATGCAAATTATTCACCCTCAGAAATTTTGGTGCAATTTTATTTTACTCTATAGTTAAGAAACTTAATCCATCATAATCATCTTCTCCCTTGTCAAGCACTGTTGACAGGTCGGGGTCCATGTGGACCCCATTGATCCACATGTCATATTAACTGGAGCATAGTTTTACTCCAGATGCCCTTCTTGCCACAACTCTCCCATTTCTGGGCTTGAGAAACAACCATTCACACTTATGGACAATTTAGAGTAGCTAGTTAACCTAACCTGCATGTCTTTGGACTGTAGGGTAAACCGGAGCACCCGGCGGAAACCCATGCAGCCACGGGGAGAACATGCAAACTCCACACAGAAAGGCCCCCCTCGGTCACTGGGCTCAAACCCAGAACCTTCTTGCTGTGAGGCGACAGTGCTAACCACTACACCACCATGCCACCCTGCCACTTAATCCATCACCTGACTAATATCTGCTCAGCAGTAGTCCTATGATGATCCCTGTAAACTAACTGATGGACAGGGGAGAGGTGTGAGTGGCAGCAGTGTGGTTTCTGTCCCATATTTTCCTGTCCATGCTGCATATGACGTGGACCTGTGTGGTAGGTATACCTGATAAAATGGCCAATGAGTGCAGGCACAAAAGAGGTGTGCCTAATTACCTGGCAACTCAGTGCAGATATGCCCCTGAGACAATCCAGTGCCTAGTAGCAGAGTGCATGATGCAGTCAGAAAAACCAAGAATAGCAGCAATGGTATACACAAACATCTGAAAATGGAAATGAACGGATACTCCTAGTTTCAAATGGAAACTAAACACAGGCTAAGATCCTGTGGGACTTTTAAATCCAGGCAGATAAGCAAGTAATAGTGAATGAATATCAGTGTAGTAGTAATAGATAAACAGAAGAAAACAGTTGTGAAAGATGTGGCAATCAGAACTCATGGTAACATGTGAAAGGATGGAGAAGGAGAAGCCACAGGAAAACAAACAAACAAGCAAACAAAAAAAAAACCCACGAGCTGAAAGTGGAACTACAAAAATTGGAAAAGAAGTGACATCATCAGAAAAGAGACATCCCAAAAAACAGCAAAGATGTTGCATTGTACTCTCAAACTCCCAGGAGGCCCAAAGATGAGGGAAGATACCACACACAGGATGGGTGGTGGTTCTAATAAGACACGTTCCCTGTGGTTAAAATATTATGTACATTCCAGTGATTCTCGGTATTAGCACCAATATACAGGTTGTGTGGGATTAGCTTTCTAGACATATATTTGTTAAGCAATGTTCGATTCTATTGTTCATGATGAAAAATTCTAGGGCTGGGGTCATAGGGCTTGTTAGTTAAGTTAAAGTCCTTCCCGCACCATGTGGCGCCGGTCTCCGTTACTGTAGCCCACGGCCTCTCGCCTGTTACATAGCTAGGGTTACAGTGGGGGGCTAGTCCTCTGGTAACCACGAGAGTTTAACTCCCCATGCACATCTGTATTGCAGCATGCCTTGCCAGATGGTAGTAGGTACCATTTTTATGATGGTCTTTGGTATGACCCGACCGTGAATAGAACTCACAATCTCCCAATCGAGAGGCGGACACGCTACCACTAGGCCACTAGTCGGTGAAGACTATTGTGGGCGCAATAAACTTATGGACATGTGGCACTGTATGGAAGCTTTACCTTTGCTAGGAACACAATAATTTACCTCAACCTCCCAGAAGTATAGTTTCTCTGACAAGTCCATGTCAATGTTGTTTGTATTTTATTGCAGTGAATTGAATCTCAACTGGTTTTGGTTTCATGTCGGCATGAGATGATAGAAAAGAGATATTCCTAGTGTGACTTTTACTGATGAAAAATTGCAAAAACGTATGGGATATACATATAATACTATTATTTCTACTGGCCTTCTTACAGAAGGTAACACACGCCATAATCTTTCCATACATATGCATGCGCAGTCTGTATTTAAAAAAAAAAAAGGCACATGACTGATTGGGACAGGACTGAAATCTAAGAGCTATTCCAGTTATAATTACATTATCTCCAAGTAAAATGAATCCATTCCGAATAAGGTTTAACCACTTAAAACCCAAAAATAGAAAAAAATGTGATTTTTTTTTCACCTGTCAGATATTGTTGAAGGAGGCCCCTGTTGCAGAAATTGAAGGGTTTTAAAATTTTTTACATTTTAGTACGTTTTTATAGAAATGTTGTCATATTGCAGCGTTGGGCCTAGTTAGGAGCAGAATTTCTGTATTTGCACTCACACTGCCAGAACAAATATACAGAACAACGAAGGGTTTGTCTGCAGTATGGATTGCTTACAAAGCACTATACCAGTAAATATCATGAATAATAATCGCACAACAGTCATATGTTTATGAATCATAATTTTTAATAAAAAAAAACCAAAATGAAAACTTTATACAAAACTGAATGAAAACTTTGTTAAAGAACCAGTGTCAAGTGTTCTGCCTGGCTAGCCTAATGCGCTCTCTAGTTAACATACTAAAAGGTATCACTTACATTCCCACCCGTCCTTGAACCCATGCAACAACTATCCTCCAAAACATTCCACAACCAGTGTTTCCATCCATTACCTGTAGCCGCTTATCCTGTCCTACAGGGTCACAGGCAACCTGCATATCTTTGGACTGTGGGGGAAACTGGAGCACCCAGGGGAAACCCGCACAGACACGGGGAGAACATGGAAACTCTGCACAGAAAGGCCCTTGCCGGCCACTGGGCTCGAACCCAGAACCTTCTTGCTGTGAGGCGACAGTGCTAACCACTACACCATCATGCCGCCGCAACCAGTGTCTCCCTTTAGATATTTGAGCAAACAAATAAAGACCAGAAAAACAGCTAACTATATATTTTTTACTGATAAAATACAGGTACAGTTTCAAATACTGCTACTGAAAGAGCCTGAAATACTGTACCACATCAAGAAATCATTTATTCATTCAGAATTACTCAAATCTGGCCTAAACTCAAAATTATAACGGATAAAACACATTTACAAATTGTGACTCATGAAATACTTTATATTTCTACAAGTATTTTTTCCATATGTGAACATTTGAGAAGTGCAATGTCCCCATGTAATGTGCAAGGTGCACATGCTATTTAGATTAGATTAGATTAGATTAGATTAGATTAGATTAGATTAGATTAGATTAGATTAGATTAGACTTTATTGATCCCTTTGGGCGGGTTCCCTCAGGGAAATTAAGATTCCAGCAGCATCATTACAGGTAAACAGAGAAAATAAATAGAGAAAACTTCTAGATAAATTAAAATAAATTATTTACATATACAAATATAAAAAGAATAAGATATGGGGAAGGGGGGAAGGAGGGGAAAAAAGGAGAAGGGGGGGCGCAGCAGGAGAGATATTGCACTTTATATTGCACATTGTCCGGTATTGCTTATTGTTAGGCTAGGCTACTGCTCCTTCCCATCCTCTGTCCTCCTGTTACCCCTCCTCCCCCCCAGAGAGGAGTTGTACAGTCTGATGGCGTGAGGGACAAAGGAGTTTTTGAGTCTGTTCGTCCTGCACTTGGGAAGGAGCATTCTGTCACTGAACAGGCTCCTCTGGTTGCTGATGACGGTGTGCAGAGAGTGACTGGCATCATCCATGATGTTCAATAGTTTGTTCATAGACCTCTTCTCTGCCACCGTCACCAGAGAGTCCAGCTTCATGCCGACCACAGAGCCGGCCCACCTGATCAGTTTGTCCAGCCTGGATGTGTCCTTCTTGGATGTGCTGCCTGGATGTGTTGATTTTGACTACCATCCTCACCCAGTGTTGTAAAATTACAACAAAGACATACAGTGCTCAGCATAAATGAGTGCACCCCCTTTGAAAAGTAACATTTTAAACAATATCTCAATGAACACCAACAATTTCCAAAATGTTGACAAGACAAAGTTTAATATAACATCTGTTTAACTTGTAACAGGAAAGTAAGGTTAATAATATAAACTTAGATTACACATTTTTTCAGTTTTACTCAAATTAGGGTGGTGCAAAAATGAGTACACCCCACAACAAAAACTACTACATCTAGTACTCTGTATGGCCTCCATGATTTTTAATGACCGCACCAAGTCTTCTAGGCATGGAATGAACAAGTTGGCGACATTTTGCAACATCAGTCTTTTTCCATTCTTCAACAATGACCTCTTTTAGCGGCTGGATGGAGAGTGATGCTCAACTTGTCTCTTCAGAATTCCCCAAAGAAAATAATTTCTTTACACCACAAAGGTGAAGGCTACAAGAAGATCAGCAAAGCTTTACTTATCAGTCAGAATACTGTAGCAAAAGTGGTACAAAAATTTCAGAAAGATGGAACTGCAACCATCTCACAGAGACGTCCAGATCGTCCATGGAAGTTAACACCTCAACAGGTGTGTCTTCTGATGAGAAGGGTTGAAGAAAATCAGCATGCAAGTTCACTGCAGTTATCTAAAGAAGTAGAAAGCCAAACTGGGGTGACTATTTCCCGTGACACAATACGGCGTACGCTGCAGAGGAATGACATGCATGGATGCCGTCCACGAAAGAAGCCTCTCCTAAAGCCCAGGCACAAAAAAGCCCGCCTAGAGTTTGCCAGGGCCCATGCTGACAAAGATGAAGACTACTGGAACTCTATACTCTGGAGTGATGAGACCAAGATAAATGTTTTTGGAACTGATGGCTTCAAAACTGTATGGCGTCGCAAAGGTGAGGAATACAAAGAAAAATGCCTGGTGCCTACAGTGAAACATGGTGGTGGCAGTGTCCTTATGTGGGGCTGCATGAGTGCTGCTGGTGTCGGGGAGCTGCATTTCATTGATGGCATCATGAATTCACAGATGTATTGCTCTATACTGAAAGAGAAGATGCTTCCATCACTCCGTGCCCTTGGTTGTTGTGCACTTTTCCAACATTATTAAACACACATCTAAGTCCACTGTTGGATTTCTGAAGAAGAACAGGGTGAAAGTGATTCAGTGGCCAAGTATGTCTCCTGATCTGAACCCAATTGAACAGCTATGGGGAATTCTGAAGAGACAAGTTGAGCATCACTCTCCATCCAGCATCCAGTCACTAAAAGAGGTCATTGTTGAAGAATGTTAAAAGATTGATGTTGCAAAATGTCGCTAACTTGTTCATTCCATGCCTAGAAGACTTGGTGCTGTCATTAAAAATCATGGAGGCCATACAAAGTACTAGATGTAGTAGTTTTTGTTGTGGGGTGTACTCATTTTTGCACCACCCTAATTTGAGTAAAACTGAAAAAAAAATGTGTAATCTAAGTTTATATTATTAACCTTACTTTCACGTTATAAGTTAAACAGATGTTATATTAAACTTTGTCTTGTTAACATTTTGGAAATTGTTTGTGTTCATTGAGATATTGTTTAAAATGTTACTTTTCAAAGCGGGTGTACTCATTTACATTGAGCACTGTAAGTTGAAAAGCTAATTTGATGCATGCATTCCACAATAATTTAGTATTTACATGACCTAGACAGGTGGCACGGTGGTGTAGTGGTTAGCGCTGTCGCCTCACAGCAAGAAGGTCCTGGGTTCGAGCCCCGGGGCCGGCGAGGGCCTTTCTGTGCGGAGTTTGCATGTTCTCCCCGTGTCCGCGTGGGTTTCCTCCGGGTGCTCCGGTTTCCCCCACAGTCCAAAGACATGCAGGTTAGGTTAACTGGTGACTCTAAATTGACCGTAGGTGTGAATGTGAGTGTGAATGGTTGTCTGTGTCTATGTGTCAGTCCTGTGACCTGGCGACTTGTCCAGGGTGTACCCCGCCTTTCGCCCGTAGTCAGCTGGGATAGGCTCCAGCTTGCCTGCGACCCTGTAGAAGGATAAAGCAGCTAGAGATAATGAGATGAGATGAGATGAGATGACCTAGACATTCTAATAAATCACACACACACACAAAAAAAAAAAATTCAGGGATTTTACTTAGTTCAGTGTTGAAATATCCAGTCCAAGGAAACAAGGAGATGCACCTCCAGGAAAGTTCGCAGGTTGTATGAGTTCATGGCCTGATGGCCAGACCTATACACACATTTGCCATCCAATGGCATTGCAAGGCCAAACAATAGGACCCACTGACTATGTAAATGTGGTCTTTAAAAAATAAATAAATTAATAAATTAATTTAAAAAAAACATTTGCAGGTTTGTTTTATGAGAAAGCTAAAAATGATGTAATTTTACAACAGTGGGCCTTACAAAGATGCCCACAAACGCCAGCGACCGGTGGTTTTCTCCACCTAGACAGATGGTCTGCGCCGGTTACTCAGTCCCAGAAAAAAAACCCTAAACAAACTTGCCTTTCAATGTTCAAGCAATTTATATAATCTCCGCTGCCCATAATTTGCTGCAAATCCAATTATTCCACCATGAAATTGTCGTTGATTCGGGTCATGACCGGAAGGGACACCATATTTGTGAATTGATTCTCGTGCTCTGATTGGCTGAGCCAGACCATGTGACCACGCTGTAGTGCATGTAGTTACGTTACAGAGTCAGGCAGTCTACTACAGAGGGTAACTGAGAAAGCCAAGCACACGCACATCTGGAGGGAAATTTCATACATATTTTGCAAGCATTTTACAGGGAAATGGTTAGTAATTTATTAGCTGAGAGTGCACCAAAAGGCATGTAAATTTCACAATTTTGTGCCCCCAGACCCCCCCTAGCATTAGCATGCCTTTGGTGCCGCCACAAATTCCAGAGCCGCCTACTACTTTTTTTTGAGCCAACTACTTCAGATTTTCTGGAGAAACCTGGCTTAAAGCATGGCTGTTAGCAGCACGACGGTGTATAAGAGTTGTGTAATGGCATGAAGTGTGTCATTAGCTTTTGAACTTAATAGCATATCTCTCTCTTTGTGATGCTGTTACACTATCCCAAACCACACATTATTTTAACCTTTTTTTTTTCCACAAGTCATTTTTTTCAAATACGAGGTTCAGGATATAAACATGCCTGTAGAAATCAAAGAATGATGTGAAATTATTTTACTGTTAGTGATGACATTGGTCCAATTTTGCTTGGTTTTGCCCTTTCTTTTCTGAAACCAGTGTTGGCCTCTGCGTAAGGCAGAATGGTAGAAATCAGGGGCTTCAAGCTCATGATCTTTCTGTGAATTTGTATTAATTATTAGCTCAGTGTACCATTTCCAGGGCTGGAGTGCTGTTCAAGCTCATTTTGCGCTCGACCACAAGCATCGTACATACTGCTCGGGCCACCCTGTTGCTTAGCAACTGGAAGTTTTCCCCCCTCCCCCTTTTTCCCGAGCTCTAAATCTCCCACCAGTGGAGTGTGTCAAACATGCTTATTCTTGAAGTTTGTGAATCTTTGAAAGCCATTGTTTACTTAAGATTTTTCTTTTCTTGTGAAGCATCTTTTGGTTTTGCAAAGATGATTTAGAACGTCTGTATGTATATATATATATATATCTCATCTCATCTCATTATCTCTAGCCGCTTTATCCTTCTACAGGGTCGCAGGCAAGCTGGAGCCTATCCCAGCTGACTACGGGCGAAAGGCGGGGTACACCCTGGACAAGTCGCCAGGTCATCACAGGGCTGACACATAGACACAGACAACCATTCACACTCACATTCACACCTACGGTCAATTTAGAGTCACCAGTTAACCTAACCTGCATGTCTTTGGACTGTGGGGGAAACCGGAGCACCCGGAGGAAACCCACGCGGACACGGGGAGAACATGCAAACTCCGCACAGAAAGGCCCTCGCCGGCCCCGGGGCTCGAACCCAGGACCTTCTTGCTGTGAGGCGACAGCGCTAACCACTACACCACCGTGCCGCCCATATATATATATATATATATATATATATATATATACACACACACACACTACCGTTCAAAAGTTTGGGGTCACTTTGAAATGTCCTTATTTTTGAAAGAAAAGCACTGTTCTTTTCAATGAAGATCACTTTAAACTAATCAGAAATCCACTCTATACATTGCTAATGTGGTAAATGACTATTCTAGCTGCAAATGTCTGGTTTTTGGTGCAATATCTCCATAGGTGTATAGAGGCCCATTTCCAGCAACTATCACTCCAGTGTTCTAATGGTACAATGTGTTTGCTCATTGCCTCAGAAGGCTAATGGATGATTAGAAAACCCTTGTACAATCATGTTAGCACAGCTGAAAACAGTTGAGCTCTTTAGAGAAGCTATAAAACTGACCTTCCTTTGAGCAGATTGAGTTTCTGGAGCATCACATTTGTGGGGTTGATTAAATGCTCAAAATGGCCAGAAAAATGTCTTGACTATATTTTCTATTCATTTTACAACTTATGGTGGGAAATAAAAGTGTGACTTTTCATGGAAAACACAAAATTGTCTGGGTGACCCCAAACTTTTGAACAGTAGTGTATATATAAGATTTACAGTGCTACTGAAAAAAAACTTAGAAGTTTAGTCTGAATTTAAATGGAAAGCAGAAGGGAGTGTTTTTTTGTAGTGACTCCTGTGTGAGTTTCTCCCAATCCACGTAATTAACCTCACCAAAGCAGTCACACTGGTGGTACACTAAAATAGCACTGACCAGTTTGAAACAATGTCAGACTGTGTGATAGGACAAGAAAATAATGTTACACAGATGCAATCAAATACTATACACCCTTTTGAGTATTCGTAATGGATTAGAGATCTTGCTTAAGTGGTTAGCACAGACTATGTAAGGTTTTCCTTTCCAGTTTTAACCAAGGTTTTCCCAGCAGGATGCCTATTCTCAGCATGGACGGATCAATTCAAGAAATCCTGAGAACAAACTTTAAGCAGGCAGGGGTTCTAAGTGCTGGATGGATTTTCAAGTTAAATGTTTGTGTGGGGGTTTTAGCTTGTGTTTCAGCCTGTGGATGAGTTTTCCCACTTCATCTTAAGATTAAAGCTAGACGACCTTTTGATTTAATAAAATCGGTAAAATTTAGTTCCCTCTGAAATTTGGTCATTGTGATATATGTTTATTTCTGTAATATCTCACCAAAAACAGGCCATTCTGTGGCTGGGAAGTGATTTAATTTGAGGGGATTCCCGAGCAAATAATGTGCATGAAATTGCTTGCTGCGCACAGTCAAGCAGACAGAGGAAGTCTGTGTGCGCGTGTGCAGGTTTACATTCTTCTTCTTTTGGGTTTTACGGCAGCTGGCATCCACAGTGTTGCATTACTGCCATCTACAGGTTTATCTTGACCGTGCACTGACAGTTCCATCATTCTGTCGCTAAACGAACAACTGATCACACCGAGGTGCTCGCTGAGCGCCGATATTTATTAGTTTGGTCCTGCGTTTCCTTTCCTTCGTATATAACATTAACGTCTTTTCTTCTCGCTTTCCGTTACTGTAGTTGGTCTTTCACATTTCATTCGCACACTCATGTCCTCCATTTTTCTCTCCTGTTTCAAATTTGTATCTCACAATGCCTTGGGAAAGCCCACCATGTGATGAATGACATAGTATCTTGTATTGGGTCATGGTGAAGCAGGAAAAAATAGCGGAGAATTCAGGGCCACATGGGCCTAAATACATTAATTGTTCTATTTTTAAAAAACGAATAAAATTGGAAGTTTGTGATTCGAATTCAGTAGCTTTCGGTCCACTAAACAAAAATAACTGGGTGTCCGGGAAAATTCTTTTTATGACATAAACTTGAAAAATCTAAAATGTAGTCTACCTTTAAGCAAATCTGCAACATTCAGCTCTACTCAGTGGCAACAGCGTAACAAGAGAGGAGCCAAGAATAGTCATAACCTTACAGCCTTTACTCAAAAACTAACCAAAACATTTCAAATATCCTTCACATCTGAATTTTATCCAATATTGGCTTCAAGGATCCAATTGGAGAATAGATGTTCCAGAGTTCACTAATCTGTCTGTGTGGGATTTTCGACACTGTGGGTAGAAATAAAGTGTGCTTGCTCACCTAATACTATCAAAAAGAACACAACCAGTACTGTGCAAAAATCTTAGGCACCCTATTTTTTCACATAAACTTTGTTATAGATTTCTATTTTATGACTTCTACATTATCCAGTCAGTACAAAAACATTTTAGAGTTCCAGACGTTCGTTTTCCAGCACAAAATTAAATATTACAGAAAAAAAAAATGTCTGTGTCTGAGCAGTATATTACATAAGAGATGACTTTTCAGATGAAAAAAGAAAACATCATGAAGGCTACTGGGTTTTGGTGCAAAATGAAGAAGCAAGCGTGAGTGACAGTCAAAGTGTCCAGAAGAACTGTGGCTGGTTCTGTAAGATGTTCAGTAAAACCTACAGCTCATTTCCTTATAAAACTGCACTCATTGAATTTTTTTTTAAAGCAAAGGGTCGTCTCACACCAAATATTGACTTTGTTGCATTTATTATGGCTTACTGCTGTTTGTAGTAATTTTTTTTAATGTTGAAACATTTCATTTCATTATTTTTAAGCCATTTTTGGTCTACAGTATTTCTTTACATGTGCGTAAGACTTTTGCACAGTACTGTATATCTCGGGAAGTAACTGGCTATCAATTTGGCCTTGACAAGCTATCTCGAGTCCATGAAATTAGGAAAAGTTTACAGAGAGCCTGTGGTAGCTAATCAGTGAATTAGCACCCACTTCAGGGGTGGTTCAACATTTTCAACAATTTCACAAGTGTACACAGAGTACTCTTTTTGATGACCCCCTTCCACCCCAAAAGAGTACAAATAAAAATGTTGATTTTTTTTTATTAGTCAGTGTGTCTGTGCTGTTTATTACAGCCTAATATAATAAATAAACAGGATAGTTTTTAATCTAAAACTGATATAGAGCAACATAACTTCTTCTTTATAAAAGCTGAGTAGGGTACCACACATTCTCGACTCGAGTTTTTTTTTTTTTTTCATTTTCTTCTCCGCTTTTTTGAATAATGTGGTCGTTTGGTGCTCACTTCCAACTGGTTCAGACTTGCTCTGTTTCCAGGCTGCCTGGCCTTTTGAAACATCATCTGACCTCTTTAAACTGTTGTACATGAACACAAAGACATTCAGAAAGTTGTTGTATAGATTTACCGGCTTTTTGTGTATTGCAGTTGTTCTGGTTTTCAAAACTGTTGCTAGCATACGGAGCTATTCTCCGAGGCCATTATACGCTATATAGAGCTAGGAGGACAATCTCTGTTGTGTGTTTCCAACACAATGACCTCAACTTCTGATGACAGAATCAACATTTTTAATAGATTTTAAAAGCATACGGTGAGTTTTAACCCACTCCCCCCTAGCCTACGGGCTGATATAATATAAGATATAATATAAAAATGAGCACACTTGGGTAAAGCCTGACAGATAACCTGATATGGACACTAAAGATCTCTAGTTAGATAGAAAAATAGTGTACATTAGCTACATTAAGTCAAGTTTATTTGTATAGCGCTTTTAACAATAGACATTGTCGCAAAGCAGCTTTATAGAAAATTAAAGACTTTAAACATGAGCTAATTTTATCCCTAATCTATCCCCAATGAGCAAGCCTGTGGTGACGGTGGCAAGAAAAAATTCCCTCAGACAACACGAGGAAGAAACCTCGAGAGGAACCAGACTCAAAAGGGTCCTCATCTGGGTGATAACAGATAGCGTGATTATAAATAACTTGCTTCTATAACTGTGTCCTATAGAGTCACAAAGTATAACTGTGTAACCAGGAAATTCATTATAGTTTTAACATGAAGTCTGTTTTGTTGAAGTTATAAACTGTTTATTGATGGAAACTTGAGTGCAAAACTGTTCATGACAACTGCAGTCCTTAAAAGTTAGCAAGTCAACTGTCGTCCTCAGCCATAAAAGCATTACTGTAAGTGTCCAGAGCGTCTTCCAAGTGTGACTTCTGACTGTCCATATGGGGCCAGATGTAGGGCATCAGGATGGATCAGGCAGGTCTGAGGAGCAGAAGAGGTCGGCACCACTGGTGTCTCAGGATTGACATGTAACTCAGAGGGACAGAAAGAGTGAAGGAGGGGAGAAAACACAGGCTGTTAGGTACACCCAATGTCACCTAATGAGTAAGAACAGTATACATTTTGCGCTGAGTACAAGCAGGGACTCCGGCAAAACTAACTATGACAGCATAACTAAAAGGGGAGAGCCAGAAGGTAACACAGACATGACGGAGCCCCGGGACACAAATCATCCAGCCACTACACCATCAACAAACCCAAATGAGCGAGTGAGTGGGGGGCTGACAGCATCCATACATCCCAGTTTACCAAAACACTCTATGCCTAAGGACCCTCCAGATCTACTCCTTTCTCTCATAAAACAATTAACAAAAGGCTTGACTAAATAGATATGTTTTCAGCTTAGACTTAAACACTGAGACTGTGTCTGAGTCCCGAACACTACTTGGAAAGGTTTGCCCTCCTCAGTGATGCACATTATAATTACACAATTACAACCCCGATTCCCAGAAAATTGGGACAAAGTACAAATTGTAAATAAAAACGGAATGCAATAATTTACAAATCTCAAAAACTGATATTGTATTCACAATAGAACATAGACAACATATCAAATGTCGAAAGTGAGACATTTTGAAATTTCATGCCAAATATTGGCTCATTTGAAATTTCATGACAGCAACACATCTCAAAAAAGTTGGGACAGGGGCAATAAGAGGCTGGAAAAGTTAAAGGTACAAAAAAGGAACAGCTGGAGGACCAAATTGCAACTCATTAGGTCAACTGGCAATAGGTCATTAACATGACTGGGGATAAAAAGAGCATCTTGGAGTGACAGTGGCTCTCAGAAGTAAAGATGGGAAGAGGATCACCAATCCCCCTAATTCTGCGCTGACAAATAGTGGAGCAATATCAGAAAGGAGTTTGACAGTGTAAAATTGCAAAGAGTTTGAACATATCATCTACAGTGCATAATATCATCAAAAGATTCAGAGAATCTGGAAGAATCTCTGTGCGTAAGGGTCAAGGCCGGAAAACCATACTGGGTGCCTGTGATCTTTGGGCCCTTAGACGGCACTGCATCACATACAGGCATGCTTCTGTATTGGAAATCACAAAATGGGCTCAGGAATATTTCCAGAGAACATTATCTGTGAACACAATTCACCGTGCCATCCGCCGTTGCCAGCTAAAACTCTATAGTTCATGGAAGAAGCCATATCTAAACATGATCCTGAAGCGCAGACGTCTTCTCTGGGCCAAGGCTCATTTAAAATGGACTGTGGCAAAGTGGAAAACTGTTCTGTGGTCAGACGAATCAAAATTTGAAGTTCTTTATGGAAATCAGGGACGCCGTGTCATTCGGACTAAAGAGGTGAAGGACGACCCAAGTTCAGCAAGATCAGCACTTAGTTCAGAAGCCTGCATCTCTGATGGTATGGGGTTGCATTAGTGCGTGTGGCATAGGCAGCTTACACATCTGGAAAGACACCATCAATGCTGAAAGGTATATCCAGGTTCTAGAGCAACATATGCTCCCATCCAGACGACGTCTCTTTCAGGGAAGACCTTACATTTTCCAACATGACAATGCCAAACCACATACTGCATCAATTACAGCATCATGGCTGCGTAGAAGAAGGGTCCGGGTACTGAACTGGCCAGCCTGCAGTCCAGATCTTTCACCCATAGAAAACATTTGGCGCATCATAAAACGGAAGATACGACAAAAAAGACCTAAGACAGTTGAGCAACTAGAATCCTACATTAGACAAGAATGGGTGAACATTCCTATCCCTAAACTTGAGCAACTTGTCTCCTCAGTCCCCAGACGTTTACAGACTGTTGTAAAGAGAAAAGGGGATGTCTCACAGTGGTAAACATGGCCTTGTCCCAACTTTTTTGAGATGTGCTGTTGTCATGAAATTTAAAATCACCTCATTTTTCTCTTTAAATGATACATTTTCTCAGTTTAAACATTTGATATGTCATCTATGTTCTATTCTGAATAAAATATGGGATTTTGAAACTTCCACATCATTGCATTCCATTTTTATTTACAATTTGTACTTTGTCCCAACTTTTTTGGAATCGGGGTTGTCATTAAATCTTGCAATTTGAATCCAAAGTCATGCTAACAACATTTTAGTCTTTATACGATCAATATACCTGTTAAATACTTTTGTATATGTTTTTATGTATTACATTATACCTAGGCACTGTTGAATTATCAAATCTGATTCGACAGATTTGATCTTGAGTCACAAGTGTCACTGCTTTTAATGATCAGTACCTTTTCTGCGACAGGAGAGCCTTTGAGACAGAGGACAAGGTGCTTTCCAGTTTCTTTGTAACATGAAGCTGTGTCTTCTGCACTGTCGTGCGTGAAAATCCCAGGAGATCAGCAGTTTCTGAAATATTCAAATTATATTTTCCCCCCAGTCTGATGTCTGAAGTGAACATTAACTGAAACTCGGATCTGTATCTGAATGATTTTTCTGCATCATGCTGCTGCCACATGATTTGAATGGTTGGATAATTACGTGAATACTGGTGTCCAGGTTTCAAGTGTCTGGTGAGAGTATATACATACTTTAATGTGTTATGTGTTTAATATCGCAAGCATAATCTAGCATATAGACAAATCTATTATATTTGTAGCTGTGAAGCTGGATGACCTCCGTGTTTGAATGAAGGTGTGGTTAGGACCTATGAGATGATTTATCACTATGGCACTGATTTGTGATTTAGCTTACAAGGACAATGAAAAGCATATGCTTAATTTTCTATCTTTATTAACGTGGAACGGCAAGGCCAATTATTTTGTTTTTGCTATACACTGAAGAAGGCGGCACGGTGGTGTAGTGGTTAGCGCTGTCGCCTCACAGCAAGAAGGTCCGGGTTCGAGCCCTGTGGCTGGCGAGGGCCTTTCTGTGCGGAGTTTGCATGTTCTCCCCATGTCCGCATGGGTTTCCTCCGGGTGCTCCGGTTTCCCCCACAGTCCAAAGACATGCAGGTTAGGTTAACTGGTGACTCTAAATTGACCGTGAGTGTGAATGGTTGTCTGTGTCTATGTGTCAGCCCTGTGATGACCTGGCGACTTGTCCAGGGTGTACCCCGCCTTTCGCCCGTAGTCAGCTGGGATAGGCTCCAGCTCGCCTGCGACCCTGTAGAACAGGATAAAGTGGCCACAGATGATGAGATGAGATGCACTGAAGAAAGTTGGGTTTGAGATCAGAAGATGGATATGAGACAACAGATCAGAATTTCAGCTTTAATTTCCTGATCTTTACATCTCATCATCACTGCCAAACCCGATCCGGGCGTGAGGCGAACCATGTTTGGTTGACTTGGCCAGAATTGCAGCAGTAGGGTGACTAGTTCCTTTCTGCGCACTCACACGTTCACACTTATGGGAAATTTGGAGTAGCTAGTTAACCTAACCTGCATGTCTTTGGACTGTGGGGGAAACCGGAGCACCCGGAGGAAACCCACGCGGAGAACATGCAAACTCTGCACAGAAAGGCCCTCGCTGGCCACGGGGCTCGAACCCAGAACCTTCTTGCTGCGAGGCAACAGTGCTAACCACTACACCACCGTGTTCACATTGAGCTGTGTTAATCAATTTCGAACATGGTGCCTTTCATTTGAACACACCCATTTTTCAAGTAATCAAAAATAATGAACATGTGATTGACAGGTGTTTCTTGTTGCTCACGTGTGTCCTGTTAGATTAATAGTTTAAACAATTAATAGTTCTGAATATCTACTCTTGGTTTGAGCTGGGTTTTGCCTGTGAAGACTGGATTTGTTGTTAAATATGATAAACCAACATGAAGACCAGAGAGCTGTCTGTGGGAGAAAAGCAAACCATTTTGAAGCTGAGAAAAAAGGGAAACTTGATCAGAGCCATTGCAGAAACCAAGCATTGGGGATAGTCAATACAACAATTTGGAATGTCCTGAAAAGAAAGGAACCACTGGTATACGAGCAACCAGACATCAAATAGGTCAACCATGGAAAACAACAACAGTTGATGAGAGAAACACTATCAGTGCTGTAAAGGAAAACCCAGAAACATGAATCAACATAAATATAGAGGCCATACCACAAGACACAAACTACTCATCAGCAGTAAGAACTGGAAGGCCAGATTGGAATTTGCAAAGAAATCCAGAGATGAGCCACAAAAGTTCTGGAACCAAAGTGATGGAGAAAGTAAGATGGAATGTTGGAAAGGATGGAAGTGATGGAAAGATTGGTCACCTAGCTACTCTGGGTGACCAATCATGTACTGTCACGACACCCAAACTACGGGACAGTTTGCCTGCGTTTATTCGAAACGTCACTGATATAGATGCTTTTAAAAGCATCCTGAAAACTTATCTATTCAGGGAGGCATATCACTGCCAGTAGAATATCCATCCATCCATTATCTGTATCCGCTTATCCTGTACAGGGTCACAGGCAAGCTGGAGCTGACTATGGGCAAGAGGCGGGGTACACCCTGGACAAGTCGCCAGATCATCGCAGGACTGACACATAGAGACAAACAACCATTCACACTCACATTCACACCTACGGTCAATTTAGAGCCACCAGTTAACCTAACCTGCATGTCTTTGGACTGTGGAGGAAACCGGAGCACCCGGAGGAAACCCACGCAGACACGGGGAGAACATGCAAACTCCACACAGAAAGGCCCCCGTCAGCCACTGGGCTCAAACCCGGACCTTCTTGCTGTGGGACGACAGTGCTAACCACTACACCACCGTGCCGCCCTGCCAGTAGAATAATTTTGTTTTCATGTTTATATAACAGCATATTTAATTTTCATTTTCTTTACTATTATGGCATTAGCTAGATATAATTTATAATATCTATTTAAGTGAAGTTTGTGTAACATTTACAGTTATTTATATTTATATATTGTAAGCCTGGGACGGGCGCTGTACTTTGCATGGCCCAAGCCGGATGCAGGTGAGCAAAACCTATTATTTGGGTTTATTTGCATTGGGTTTGGTCTGTGTAGGGTGCAGCATTTGACCTGGGCGTAAGACAGGCTGACTATATTTTATTGTAATTTATTATTTCCTGTAATGCGCGTGTGAGCATATTCAATGTAACACATGCACTATAAGTCAATAAATTATTCTTAATTATTATTATTGATGGAAAAACTGATGATGGTAGCAGCAGAATGTATTACACACAAATGCATCCAATCTGGTTAGCAGGAACATCATCATGCAGCAATGACCCAAAACACACTGTTAACACAAACAAAGAGCTTCATCTGGGGAAAAAAGTGGAAGGTTTTTGACTGGCCAAGTCAATCACCAGACCGTAACTTAATTGAGCATGCATTTGACCTCCTGAAAAGGAGACTGAAGGGAGAAACTCCACAAAACAATTAACAACTGTGAAAGAAGCTGCTTTACAAGCCTGAAAAAGCATCACAAAAGAAGAATGCAACGATTATTGTAAAGCAAGGGATATGCAAATACACATTAAGTCTTATTTACTTCAGTTTACTTTCAGAATATCTGTTCCTATAATTTTGCTTGTCTGAAAACTGGGCCACCAAAGGTAATATCTTCTAAGGTGTTTAACACATCGAGATGCAAATATCTGGAAGCTGAAATTATTATCTATCATTGCATATTCATCTTTTCATCTCAAACACAAATGTCTTCAGTGTATAGCACAAACAAAAGAATTGGCATTGTTGTTCCAATACTTTCGGAGGGGATGGTAGTTTTCATGGTACTATTGTAGATAGTTCTGCGTTTTGGAACAATTTGTTACATGCTATCAGCTGTTTTAGTGTCAGTACATCGTCAAATTAAGTACGTCATCCACTGAATAGTCACATTGTGTAAAGTTCCTAAAATTACCTTGTTTCAGAGTGGTTGAAGATGTTGTTCTGGTCAGTCGTCAATTGTGATAAGATTAGCAGCACAAATGCAGCCAAATGCAATGCCTGTATTTTGGGTGCCAAGTTTTACTTGGCAGTGTAGCCAGCCACCTGCATTTTGATCATTGCAAATAACAGGCTTTCGTAGGGATAGAATTAGCCCCACTGTCAGGTTTGTACAGGAGACTTTGGGAAATGAGGCATGCTAAGACACTAATAGGTAGACGTTTTCTACTGCAGAGACTCGATGCTCTTTCTTTTCCCGCACATTGGGCTTTGCACTCTGTTGCTATGTTCAAAAGGGTGGGAGAATATTTGCTGGACATAAAAGCTGTTTGAGAATAAATCACAAAATTCCTTTGTAGTTCTTATTGCCACAGATTACTGAGAAATGAAAAGGAAAATTTTCAGCTGAGGCAATAATATTGCTAATGTCATTCTGCATCTTGTGGGAAAAAAAAAAGCTTAAAATTTATAGAGCGTAAAAATGCATGCTGTTGTAACATCAGCATGTGAAAGAAACTACACAAGTTAGTCATGGGGGAAGCTATGGCCTAAAGGTTAGAGAAGCAGCTCTGGGCCCACAAGGTTGCTGGTTTGAATCCCTGGATCAGCAGGAATGGCTGAAGTGCCTTTGAGCAAGGCACCTAACCTGCTGTGTCAGGGTCTTGTTGGATTCCACTCCAGATAAGAGCATCAGCTAAATGCCAGTAATGTAATTCCAATTACTGCTTTCTGATACTTGAGACTATAAATGAAATTTGATTATAAACATCATATTCCTTATGGTGTCCTGTAAACATGTACATTTGGTTCCCATGTCTTTTCTTAATTTGGGAGAAATTACAACCCCAATTCCAAAAAAGTTGGGACAAAGTACAAATTGTAAATAAAAACGGAATGCAATCATGTGGAAGTTTCAAAATTCCATATTTTATTCAGAATAGAACATAGATGACATATCAAATGTTTAAATTGAGAAAATGTATCATTTAAAGAGAAAAATTAGGTGATTTTAAATTTCATGACAACAACACATCTCAAAAAAGTTGGGACAAGGCCATATTTACCACTGTGAGACATCCCCTTTTCTCTTTACAACAGTCTGTAAACGTCTGGGGACTGAGGAGACAAGTTGCTCAAGTTTAGGGATAGGAATGTTCACCCATTCTTGTCTAATGTAGGATTCTAGTTGCTCAACTGTCTTAGGTCTTTTTTGTCGTATCTTCCATTTTATGATGCGCCAAATGTTTTCTATGGGTGAAAGATCTGGACTGCAGGCTGGCCAGTTCAGTACCCGGACCCTTCTTCTACGCAACCATGATGCTGTAATTGATGCAGTATGTGGTTTGGCATTGTCATGTTGGAAAATGCAAGGTCTTCCCTGAAAGAGACGTCGTCTGGATGGGAGCATATGTTGCTCTAGAACCTGGATATACCTTTCAGCATTGATGGTGTCTTTCCAGATGTGTAAGCTGCCCATGCCACACGCACTAATGCAACCCCATACCATCAGAGATGCAGGCTTCTGAACTGAGCGCTGATAACAACTCGGGTCGTCCTTCTCCTCTTTAGTCCGAATGACACGGCGTCCCTGATTTCCATAAAGAACTTCAAATTTTGATTCGTCTGACCACAGAACAGTTTTCCACTTTGCCACAGTCCATTTTAAATGAGCCTTGGCCCAGAGAAGACGTCTGCACTTCTGGATCATGTTTAGATACGGCTTCTTCTTTGAACTATAGAGTTTTAGCTGGCAACGGCAGATGGCACGGTGAATTGTGTTCACAGATAATGTTCTCTGGAAATATTCCTGAGCCCATTTTGTGATTTCCAATACAGAAGCATGCCTGTATGTGATGCAGTGCCGTCTAAGGGCCCGAAGATCACGGGCACCCAGTATGGTTTTCCGGCCTTGACCCTTACGTACAGAGATTCTTCCAGATTCTCTGAATCTTTTGATGATATTATGCACTGTAGATGATGATATGTTCAAACTCTTTGCAATTTTACACCGTCGAACTCCTTTCTGATATTGCTCCACTATTTGTCGGTGCAGAATTAGGGGGATTGGTGATCCTCTTCCCATCTTTACTTCTGAGAGCCGCTGCCACTCCAAGATGCTCTTTTTATACCTAGTCATGTTAATGACCTATTGCCAATTGACCTAATGAGTTGCAATTTGGTCCTCCAGCTGTTCCTTTTTTGTACCTTTAACTTTTCCAGCCTCTTATTGCCCCTGTCCCAACTTTTTTGAGATGTGTTGCTGTCATGAAATTTCAAATGAGCCAATATTTGGCATGAAATTTCAAAATATCTCACTTTCGACATTTGATATTTTGTCTATGTTCTATTGTGAATACAATATCAGTTTTTGAGATTTGTAAATTATTGCATTCCATTTTTATTTACAATTTGTACTTTGTCTCAACTTTTTTGGAATCAGGGTTGTAATTTGAACAGAGGGCGGCACGGTGGTGTAGTGGTTAGCACTGTCACCTCACAGCAAGAAGGTTCTAGGTTCGAGCCCAGTGGACAATGAGGACCTTTCCGTGTGGAGTTGGCATGTTCTCCCCGTGCCTGCGTGGGTTTCCTCTGGGTGCTCTGGTTTCCCCCACAGTCCAAAGACATGCAGGTCAGGTTAATTGGTGGCTTTACATTGACCGTAGGTGTGAATGAGAGTGTGAATGGTTGTTTGTCTCGAAAGTCATGTGAAAAAGAAAGTACACCCTGTCAGGACATAATAAAAAAAAAAAATCATCTGGTCCTTACCAGGTCTTAAAATTAGGCAAATACAACCTCAGATGACCAATAACACATGACATATTCACCCTGTCATTATTTATTCATTTAACACAAAGTAAGCCAAAAATGCAGTTGCAATGTGTGAAAAATTAAGTACACCCTTACTGCTTCCATAAAAATTATGAAGACAATTAGCAGCTAGGTGTTGCTGATCAAATGAATTTGATTAATTGATCATCAACAAGTGTGGCCGCCTCTTAAAAAGCAGAAGTTTTGGCAGTTTGGTGGTCTGGAGCACTCAGGTGTATCTTAACACAATGCCAAGGAGGAAAGACATCAGCAATGATCTTAGAGAAGCAACTGTTGCTGCACATCAGTCTGGGAAGGGTTATCAGGCCATTTCCAAACAATTTGAAATCCATCATTCTACTGTGAGAAAGATTATTCCGAAGTGGAAAACATTCAAGACAGTTGCCAATCTTCCCAGGAATGGATGTCCCAGCAAATTTACTCCAAGGTTAGACCATGCAATGCTCAGAGAAATTGCAAAAAAAAAAAACAAGAACTACATCTAGGACTCTACAGGCCACAGTTATCATGTTAAAGTTCATGACAGTACAATTAGAAAAAGACTGCGCAAGTATGGCTTGTTTGGAAGGGTTGCCAGAAGAAAGCCTCTTCTATTTCAAAAGAACATGGCAGCATGGCTTAGGTTTGCAAAGATGCATCTGAACAAGCCACAAGCCTTCTGGAACAATGCCCTTTGGACAGATGAGCCCAAAGTGGAAATGTTTGCCCACAATGTACAGCGCCATGTTTGGCGAAAACCAAACACAGCATATCAGCACAAACACCTCATACCAACCATCAATCATGGTGGTGGAGGGGTGATGATTTGGACTTGTTTTGCAGCCACAGGGCCTGGGCACCTTGCAGTCATTGAGTCAACCATGAACTCCTCTGTATACCAAAGTATTCTAGAGACAAACGTGAGGCCATCTGTCCAACAGCTAAAGCTTGGCTGCAATTGGGTGATGCAACAGGACAATGATCCCAAACACACCAGCAAATCTACAGCAGAATGCCTGAAAAAGAAAGGAATCAAGGTGTTATAATGGCCAAATCAAAGTCCAGACCTCAACCCAATTGAAATGCTGTGGTGGGACCTTAAGTGAGCTGTGCATAAATAAATGCCCTTAACCCTTTGATGCAAAACATGGGTCAAAAGTGACCCGGCTGAGTTTTTATCTTCTATATCTTTGCAATAAATTAATTCCATCATTCAGTATTCAATGTATTCCTCAATTAACTTGTTTTTGATCATCATACATCCTTATTTTATTTTTTCCTTTCTTACTTTTTGAATAAAAACCCTTTTTGTATCACTACCCTTCTAATGCACAACATGGGTCAAAAACAACCTGCATTCATTTTCCAGGTTATTTCATGTATGGCTGAGTGTTTCTATGAGATACTTTTGAAATAAATTCATTTTGTCATTTACTTTTCCAAATATGCAGTAAATATCTTGTTTTTGTTTAGCACAAATCATCAGTTTTATTTTTCCTTTCTTAAGTTATGAACAAGCACAGCTTTTGTAATTCTACATCAAGTTTACACACATGGGTCAGAAACGACCCGCATGCATTTACTACAGCGTTTGGTGGGAACTGTGAATTGTGCTTGTGTCAGACATTTCACAGCTCAGCACAGCGCCCTTTGCCCAATACATGTAAGTAATGTTTTTCAATTGTTCTAACATTACCTTAGAAAAAAATTGATGATGTTTAGGTTACCTTGAGAGTGAGTAGATTACTTGTCAGAAAGTTACAAGTAATTACTATTAGCTACCGAGCTGTTGACATATTCTACTTTAGTTAGCTAATTTTATTGTAGTTGGCTTAGCTAATTACATAGTTAATAAATAAATAACTGGCACCATTCACTGCTAAAGTAATTACTTGAAACAAATTATTATTATAGTATTAAGACATTTAATTTTAAATCACACTTGGATGACCCATGTGTAGTAATATAAAAAGTATGTTTGTTCATAAAGTAGGAAAGAAAAAATTAAATTAATGATTTGTGGTAATTAAAAACAAGATATTTAAAGAATACTTGGAATATTCAATCCTAAAATAAATTGATTTCAAAAGATAGAGCAAAGAAAAACTCAGTCAGCATGAAATAACCTGGAAAATGAATGCGGGTCATTTTTGACCCATGTTGTGCATTAGAAGGGGTGTGCATATGTTTTGCATCAAAGGGTTAAACATGAATGAACTGAAGCAGTGTTGTAAAGCAAAGTGGGCCAAAATTCCTCCACAACGATGTGAGAGACTGATAAAATCATACAGAAAATGATTGCTTCAAGTTATTGCTGCAAAAGGTGCTCTACAAGCTATTGAATCATGGGGTGCACTTACTTTTTCACGCATGGATTCCGCATTTTCACTTAATTTTTGTGAAATAAATAATGACATGGTGGAATCTGTTGTGTGTTGCTTTACACCTGAGGTTAGATTTGCATAATTTTAGGACCCGGTAAGGAACAGATGATTTTTTGTTATGTCTTTATTGGTAAAACCACGTAACTGGAAGAGGGTGTATTTTCTTTTTCACATGACTGTATGTGTCAGCCCTGTGATGACCTGGCGACTTGTCCAGGGTGTACCCCGCCTCTTGCCCATAGTCAGCTGGGATAGGCTCCAGCTTGCCTGTGACCCTGCACAGGATAAGTGGTTATGGATGGATAGATGGATAATTTGAACAGAACTGCAGTCATGCCATCTGTATTTTGAACTGCGGCAGAATAAGCAGACCAACATTAATATTTAAAATTCAGACCATCAATGAAAGCTAAGTTTGCCACAGTTATCTCATCTCATCTCATTATCTCTAGCCGCTTTATCCTGTTCTACAGGGTCACAGGCAAGCTGGAGCCTATCCCAGCTGACTACGGGTGAAAGGCGGGGTACACCCTGGACAAGTCGCTAGATCATCACAGGGCTGACACATAGACACAGACTGCCACAGTTATTTGCTTATCAAATGAACACCAGTTACTACTACATAAACTCAGATAAGAATTCTTACAATAATACTAGGGCTGTCAATCAACTAAAATATTAAATCGTGATTAATCACATTATTGTCCTTAATTAATCCATGATTAATCACAAATTAATCACATTTTTTAATCTATTCTAAATGTACCTTAAATGGATATTTTTCAAGTGTTTGGGGAGTGGGAGTGGACAAATATGCTTGCTTTATGCAAACGTATGTGGCCAGGACAGGAAGGATAAGGCTGGACACAGCAAAAATTATTTTTGTGGGTATTTTATTCCCCCCACTGCATTTAAAAAAAATAAAGCAGCATTAACGTTATAATTTTGAGGGTTTAGCATAATTCAGTGTGAACAAAACAATATAGTATTTTCTTCGAGTTCTGGACTTAACTTCCAGCCTCAAACTGTGCAATAAAATAAATTAAACAAACTCGGTGATGTGGACTCTGGACAACAGTAGCAGCTATCTTCAAATAAAGAAAATAAAAATACAAAACCCAAATAAATGCATTTGTTAAGCCACACAGCTCATAAAGATGTTTTCCAGTAAAATGCACAGTACAGTACATTCATGAACAAAAACTGCATGTACAGTTAGGTCCATAAATATTTGGACAGAGGCAACATTTTTTCTAATTTTGGTTCTGTACATTACCACAATGAATTGTGAACAAAACAATTCAGATGCAGTTGAAGTTCAGACCTTCAGCTTTAATTCAGTGGGTTGAACAAAATGATTGCATAAAAATGTGAGGAACTAAAGCATTTTTTTTAAACACAAGCCCTTCATTTCAGGGGCTCAAAAGTAATTGGACAAATTAAATAATTGTAAATAAAATGTTCATTTCTAATACTTGGTTGAAAACCCTTTGTTGGCAATGACTGCCTGAAGTCTTGAACTCATGGACATCACCAGACGCTGTGTTTCCTCTTTTTTAATGCTCTGCCAGGCCTTTACTGCAGCGGTTTTCAGTTGCTGTTTGTTTGTGGGCCTTTCTGTCTGAAGTTTAGTCTTTAACAAGTGAAATGCATGCTCAATTGGGTTGAGATCAGGTGACTGACTTGGCCATTCAAGAATATTCCACTTCTTTGCTTTAATAAACTCCTGGGTTGCTTTGGCTTTATGTTTTGGGTCATTGTCCATCTGTATTATGAAACGCCGACCAATCAGTTTGGCTGGATTTGAGCACACAGTAAGTCTCTGAATACCTCAGAATTCATCCGGCTGCTTCTGTCCTGTGTCACATCATCAATAAACACTAGTGACCCAGTGCCACTGGCAGCCATGCATGCCCAAGCCATCACACTGCCTCCGCCGTGTTTTACAGATGATGTGGTATGCTTTGGATCATGAGCTGTACCACGCCTTCACCATATTTTTTTCTTTCCATCATTCTGGTAGAGGTTGATCTTGGTTTCATCTGTCCAAAGAATGTTCTTCCAGAACTGTGCTGGCTTTTTTAGATGTTTTTTAGCAAAGTCCAATCTAGCCTTTTTATTCTTGAGGCTTATGAGTGGCTTGCACTGTGCAATGAACCCTCTGTATTTACTTTCATGCAGTCTTCTCTTTATGGTAGATTTGGATATTGATATGCCTACCTCCTGGAGAGTGTTGTTCATTTGGTTGGCTGTTGTGAAGGGGTTTCTCTTCACCATGGAAATTATTCTGCGATCATCCACCACTGTTGTCTTCTGTGGGCGTCCAGGTCTTTTTGCATTGATGAGTTCACCAGTGCTTTCTTTTTCTCCCAGGATGTACCAAACTGTAGATTTTGCCACTCCTAATATTGTAGCAATTTCTCGGATGGGTTTTTTCTGTTTTTGCAGCTTAAGGATGGCTTGTTTCACCTGCATGGAGAGCTCCTTTGACCGCATGTTTTCTTCACAGCAAAATCTTCCAAATGCAAGCACCACACCTCAAATCAACTCCAGGCCTTTTATCTGCTTAATTGAGAATGACATAATGAAGGAATTTCCCACACCTGCCCATGAAATAGCCTTTGAGTCAATTGTCCAATTACTTTTGGTCCCTTTAAAAACAGGGTGGCACATGTTAAGGAGCTGAAACTCCTAAACCCTTCATCCAATTTTAATGTGGATACCCTCAAATGAAAGCTGAAAGTCTGGACTTTATGTCCATGTCCATTATATAACTATAACTTGAATATGTTTCAGTAAACAGGTAAAAAAAGAAAATTTGTGTCAGTGTCCAAATATATATGGACCTAACTGTATAAACACTTTTACATAACTCACAAATTTCTCAGAATAAAACAAACTCTCTCTCACTCACTCCAGTTTGCAGCCTGTGTGCTTGCTTGCACACACACACACCTTAACACATCTTCTCTCCCCTCTGGACCATCAAAAGCATATTAAAAAAATACACACATTTTATATAAACAGTCAGAATGCAACAATATAAGTTGATTCTGTATATAAATGCACTTTTTCATAACTTATGCCAACCAGCTACTTGCTACATTGCTCACTTGCACTACGTCACTTCCTGATTTCCCGAATTACGGAGGAGGGGGCACAGAACGTACATGCGTTAATCACGCATCAAAAAAATGAGTGGCGTTAAAAGGAATTTGCATTAATGGTGTTATTATCGCATTAACTTTGACAGCCCAAAATAATACATAAACTTCCATCCATCCATTATCTGTAGCCACTTATCCTGTTCTACAAGGTCGCAGGCAAGCTGGAGCCTATCCCAGCTGACTACGGGTGAAAGGCGGGGTACACCCTGGACAAGTCACCAGGTCATTGCAGGGCTGATACATAGACACAGACAACCATTCACACTCACATTCACACCTACGGTCAATTTAGAGTCACCAGTTAACCTAACTTGCATGTCTTTGGACTGTGGGGGAAACCGGAGCACCCGGAGGAAACCCACGCGGACACGGGGAGAACATGCAAACCCCGCACAGAAAGGCCCTCGTTGTCCACTGGGCTTGAACCCAGAACCTTCTTGCTGTGAGGTGACAGTGCTAACCACTACACCACCGTGCTGCCCAGTACATAAACTTATGAATAGTTAAAGAAAGGATTATTGGGTGAATCGGTTCTACTGGGTTAGTATGTATTTCATAGTTTGTATGAAATGGAACTATAGAAATGAAATAGCATAACAATAAATTGAACAGTGGTTGGTAGAAGAGAGCAACTGGACTTGCTTGAAAAGTCTTGAAGATGTTTCGTGCCTCGTCCGAAAGGCATCCTCAGTTCTATCTGTCTAATAGGGAGTATCAAGTATTTATCCTCTCATGGATCATCATAGAATCCGAATCAGAATGCTGATGGCTGCATTGTAGGTGGCTGATAGATGTCATAGACACCCACTTCTGTTCAGTGATGGTCGTTCCAGGTTGACAAAAATGAACGATCCTCTCTGGCTAAGATGTCTGCCAGTTTTCTGGAAGTCCTCTCATACTCCCGCACCAGTCGAAGGGAACTCATCCCAAAGTGCGTAGAAACATATCTGTGAAGATACTCAGTCATCCAGGTACATAGTAATCTGTGGTTGGTAGAAGAGAGCAACTGGACTAGCTTGAAAAATCTTGAAGACGTTTCACCTCTCGTCTGAAAGGTCTTTCGGATGAGAGGCGAAACGTCTTCAAGACTTTTCAAGCAAGTCCAGTTGCTCTCTTCTACCAACCACAGATTACTATGTACCTGGATGACTGAGTATCTTCACAGATAAATAAATTGAACACATTTGAAATCCGAAGAATATAATGAGATCCCACATCTTTGATTACTATGCTTTGAACTGCCAGGTTTGTTTTTCATTCATATCCAACAGTGAATTTAGAGATAAATTAGTTGAATTTGACATGAATGTTACAGTATGTTTACTGGCAGGATGGTGGTGTAGTGGTTAGCACTGCCGCTTCACAGGTTTTGGGTTTGTGCCCAGTGGAGTTTGCATGTTCTCCCCGTGTCTGCGTGGGTTTCCTCCGGGTGCTCCAGTTTCCCCCACAGTCCAAAGACATGCAGGTTAGGCTAACTGGTGACTCTAAATTGACCGTAGGTGTGAATGTGAGTGTGAATGGTTGTCTGTGTCTATGTGTCAGCCCTGCGATGATCTGGTGACTTGTCCAGGGTGTACCCCGCCTTTCGCCCGTAGTCAGCTGGGATAGGCTCCAGCTTGCCCACGACCCTGCACAGGATAAGCGGTTATGGATAATGGATGTTATGTTTACTTGTTGGTATAACAGTAGGTCACAGGAAGGCATAATGAGGCAGCATATACAAGTTGCAACAACTGAGTTGCCTAGAAATCAGGTAGCTGTGGGGAGACAGAGGTCTTTAGAGATAAAGCTTTCAATCACTAGCTAGAGGTGCAGCTGGTTTGTGTGTGTGAGATAGAAACCTGCCTCGGATTGGCAGCACAGGTTCCCTGCCATTCTCTGGAGATGATTTTCTGATAAAGTGAGCAGCAGTAATGTTGCTCACTTCCTCCCTCTACAGCATGTCTGCCTTCGGCTGCAAGGTCAGAGTGAGGGAAAGGATGGAGGGAGGGGGAAAAAATGAGAGCAACATCCTGATACTGCAGTCTTCACTCCCAACCCCTCCCCGGTTATGACGTAAAACAGTCAGGTCCTTATGACCTGGTTGTTGTTTATAATTATTATTTTATAAGAAAGCTAGACCACACTTAAGCTTGAGATTTTGAAGGTTTGAAGATAAGCAGAAGCATGTTATGGTCCAAGAATTTGCAATATTTTTTGGAAATCTTCAAAAAAAGTAAAGTTGGTGTTATTTTTTTCTAGATTTACTTCTAGATGCATTATAAGTCCATCACAGTGCTTAGCAGCCTTGTTCAAATCAGCCCTAGATTTAAAACCAGTTTTATTGTAGCACACCACATGAAGCAGACTCTGTATATTTATTTGAGAAGTTTGAGATGGCAGATAAGCAAGAAGATCACATTTTATGCTTGTCCTTGCACTACAGAAGTCGTTCATCATCAGGTAATGACTTCAGGGACCTTGAGATGACATGAACCTGAAGAGCGGAATCTTTCCTGCTAAATTACTCAAGTCAAGGGTCAAGTGCCACCAGAGCAGGCAATGCCGATGAAGAGATTTTCATGTTTACTACCTCAGACCTTGATATTGACTTGGTTTGCTTTTAAAGGTTGGGATTTCAAAACAAGAATTTCCATCCTGGATGTTTTTCAAACACTTTTTGAAAAGCATCTTTTAGAGTTTTACTATTGGACCACATTTATGTGATACATGCAATACTTAAATAATATTGGCTGGCTTTGGTCCATGGTATATCAGATATATTCCATTCAGCTAGCATGATACTGAACGAGTCTTCGACTTTTCAGCTAGCATGCTAGCTGAATGGAATATATCTGATATACCATGGAAAAAAGCCAGCCAAGATCATTATTATTATACATACACACACTCTTCATATCAGCATTTTCGAAGGCCAACACTAACTTACCTGTGAATCGGCGCTGTCAGCGCAGCAGTGAAGTCACAATCCAGTAGCGTTCATCAGTAGTGTTAGCGAATGCTTATAAAGCAGTCAAACCAGTGCTGTCGAGAGCAAGTAACACAGGCTAACGACTGAGAAACTGAGATTTCTGTCTCCAGACTCTTCTTTCATGCATGCTCACCACAGTATTTTTCACTCAGACTTAAGTATTCATTTCCCTCTGTAATTTACTGAATTACTTTTATAATCAACATCGACAACTACACACAACGGAGTGACCTGGCAGTCAAAGTTCTCTCAAAATCTTCTGTATTTAATGAAGCAAACCTGGCAGCCATGTTTGTTTACAAATTGTCACAGTTGCTTGCTAATGCAGAAGTTTTATGTCTCTGACGTGTCTCTTTTCCAGTTTTTCGGTGTCCGTTAGTATGTTTTTCTCTTGTAAATATGCATGAAGAATATCTCATGAAGTTTTGGTAGCCTTTCAGGTGTTCAACACATTTTTCTCTTTCCCAACGAACAGAGAAATGGCTGTGTGCATGCGCAGCAGAAAAGTTTCTCGTCGGATATTCACATCAACTCCGACATGTGACGTTGTGTTGTCTTGACAATGTGCAATATTGTAACAATATTGCACGCTCATTCTCCATTGGGTAGAGTGGTGTAATACACATAAGGTAAGCAATATGCTAACAATAGTGCATGCTGTCGAACCAAATGAATGAAACCTGCTAGAAAGGAATAAAACACGTTTTTATTCCATCGAAAAAGTGTCCTGTATGTATAATAATATGTAATATTTTGACAAGCATATTTTCTCAAATGCTAGGCAGTATGCCATATTTGCCTTTTATTTTTTTTTAAATGTAGATTGTTGCATCAGAATATTTAGCTTTGAAAGCTAGGACATCCAGTTGACTCTCAATCAGTGTAATGTGCATCTACAGCTATAAAACTTGATTTGAGGCTGTCTACACTTCAATATCGCATATGTCATAAAGTTTTCTGCAAGAGTCCTTCAACTCCAAACGGACTGAGAAGATCGATACCTCTTTATGGAAGTTTGCTTAGTGTCTGTGTGCTCTTTCTGCATCCTGAGTTTTTGGTGCACTGCAGCTCTGGGCTGAGGAGAGAAGCTGCATTGATATGCAGAGACTCCTTCTGATCTCCATCACTGCCTCTCCCAATTCTGCTGTGCAACAGTACAGCCTGACTATTCAAGCACACCCATAGAATTGATCACATATTCAACCACTTTAGCTCTCTAGTCAGGTTTAGTGAAGGATTAGCTAAGGATTCATAACAATTCACAGATACAGTCCCATCTAGATGTGTTAAACAAACTTACAGTGTCTTGCAAAAGTATTCATCCCCCCTGGTGTTTGTCCTGTTTTGTCGCATTACAAGCTGGAGTTAAAATGGATTTCTGGAGGGTTAGCACCATTTGATTTACACAACATGCCTACCACTTTAAAGGTGCAAATTATTTTTTTTATTGTGACATAAAATAGTAATTAAGATGAAAAAAAAAATCTGGAGTGTGCATAGGTATTCACCCCCTTCTGTGTGAAACCCTTAAATAAGCACTCCAAACAGATCAGACAAAGTTGTGAAGAAGTATGGATCAGGGTTGGGTTATAAAAAAATATCCCAAACTTTGAATATCCCACAGAGCACCATTACATCCGTTAGAGCAAAATGGAAAGAATATGGCACCACTACAAACCTGATAAAAGAAGGCCGCCTACCAAAACTCATAGACCGGGCAAGGAGGGCATTAATCAGAGATGCAACAAAGGCACCAAAGAGAACACTGAAGGAGCTGCAAAGATCCACAGCGGAGATGGGAGTATCTGTCCATAGGACCACTTTAAGCCATACACTCCACAGAGCGGGGCTTTATGGAAGAGTGGCCAGAAAAAAGCCATTGTTTAAAGAAAAAAAAGAAAAGAAAACGTGTTTGGAGTTTACCCAACAACATGTGGCAGACTCCCCAAACACATGGAAGAAGATTCTCTGGTCAAATGAGATTAAAATTGAACTTTTTGTCCTTCATGGGAAATGCCATGCATGGCACAAACCCATCACCCTGAGAACACCATTCCTACAGTGAAGCATGGTGGTGGCAGCATCATGCTGTGGGGATGTTTTTCATCTGCAGGGACAGAAAAGCTGGTCAGGACTGAAGGAAAGATGGATGGCACTAAATACAGGGCAATTCTGGAGGAAAACCTGCTTGAGTCAGCCAGAGGTTTGAGACTGGGACGAAGGTTCACATTCCAGCAGGACAATGACCTTGAACATACTGCTAAAGCTACACTGGAATGGTTTAAAGGGAAACATTTAAATGTCTTGGAATGGCCTAGTCAAAGCCCAGACCTCAATCCAATTGAGAATCTGTGGCGTGAAAAAAGCCCAAAAATATATCTTTAAAAAAGATTGCTGTACACCAACGCAATCCATTTAACCTGAAGGAGTTGGAGCAGGGGGCGGCACGGTGGTGTAGTGGTTAGCGCTGTCGCCTCACAGCAAGAAGGTCCTGGGTTCGAGCCCTGGGGCCGGCGAGGGCCTTTCTGTGCGGAGTTTGCATGTTCTCCCCGTGTCCGCGTGGGTTTCCTCCGGGTGCTCCGGTTTCCCCCACAGTCCAAAGACATGCAGGTTAGGTTAACTGGTGACTCTAAATTGACCGTGAGTGTGAATGGTTGTCTGTGTCTATGTGTCAGCCCTGTGATGACCTGGCGACTTGTCCAGGGTGTACCCCGCCTTTCGCCCGTAGTCAGCTGGGATAAGCTCCAGCTTGCCTGCGACCCTGTAGAAGGATAAAGCGGCTAGAGATAATGAGATGAGATGAGTTGGAGCAGTTTTGCCTTGAGGAATGGGCAAAAATCCCAGTGGCTAGATGTGCTAAGCTAATAGAGACATACCCCAAGAGACTTGCAGCTGTGATTGCAGCAAAAGGTGGCTCTACAAAATATTGACTTGGGGGGGTGAATACCTATGCACACTCCAGATTTCTGTTTTTTCATCTTAATTATTGTTTGTGTCACAATAAAATAAAACAATTTGCACCTTTAAAGTGGTAGGCATGTTTTGTAAATCAAATGGTGCTAACCCTCCAAAAATCCATTTTAATTCCAGCTTGTAATGTGACAAAACAGGACAAACACCAAGGGGATGAATACTTTCACAAGACACTGTAGAACGTAAATCTTTTGTGATGCTTTTCCTGGCTTGTAACACAGCTTATTTCAGTTGTTTGTTTTGGAGGAGTTTCTCCCTTCAGTCTCCTCATTAGGAGATGAAATGCATGCTCAGTTGGGCTAAGGTCTGGTGATTGACTTAGTCAGTCTAAAACCTTCCACTTTTTTCCTTTGATGAAGCCCTTTATTGTGTTGGTAGTGTGTTTTGGGTCATTGTCTTGTTGCATGATAAAGTTCCTCCCAATCAGATTGGATGCATTTCTCTGTAAAATTGTAAGAATGTTTCTGTCGACTTCTGAATTCATTCTGCTGCTACCTTCATAAGTTACATCAATAAAGATTAGTGTGTCCTTTCCAGAAGCAGCCAAGCAAGTCTAAGCCATAACGCTACTTCCACCATGTTTGACCAATGAGCTCGTATGTTTTGGATCATGAGCAGATACTTTCTTTCTCTTTGGCAGAGGTTATTCTTGGTGCCAGCACTTTTGTCGCTCATTTCTATTTATTTGCAAATTTCAGTCTTACCTTCTGATTCTTATTACTGATGAGTGGTTTGCATCTTTTGGTATGGTCTATTTATTTCTGCTCTCTAAGTCTTCTTTGAATGATGGATTGTCATACCTTCACCCCTGCCCTTAGGAGGTGGTTGGCGATGACACTGTTTGGTTTTTTTCTTTTCCTTTTTCAAGACATTTCCAAGTTGTTGTACTGGCTATACCCAATGCTTGTCCAATCACTCTGATCGATTTTCTCTCTTTTCTCAGCTTCAAAATGACTTGCTTTACTCCCATAGACAGTTCTCTGGCAGTATTTGCATTCTCTAAAACGCTGTCCCTGTAACGTGGTTATAGAAGGCCATAAAAGGTGTTTTATGAAGGGTAATCCAAGAATTGTCATCAAATTCATTGTGGATGTCAGAGCACAGGCAGACAACATTAATCTAGAGTAATCTATAGTTGCAAACAAGGACAATCAAGAGTCAAAACCATGAAACACTGAGAAACAAAGGACAGTGTACATGGGGAAATGAAACGGAACTAATTAAAGGCTTCACACAGAAAAGATGGACACAATCGTTAAGACACTAATGTTAGAACAGAGACGGGGAAAGGACTGAAACAGAAACAAAAGCATATGAGCAAAGTAAACAAAAACATGACCCCAAAACCATATGAAATCAGCACTTATTACACTCTAAACCTTGCCATGTACTGAGGGGGGAAATCAGGTTGGTCCCTTTTGGAAGGGAGCTGTCTTTTAAAAATTTTCATCTGAAAGGGTTCTTGTGGGGCGGCACGGTGGTGTAGTGGTTAGCGCTGTCGCCTCACAGCAAGAAGGTCCTGGGTTCGAGCCCCGGGGCCGGCGAGGGCCTTTCTGTGCGGAGTTTGCATGTTCTCCCCGTGTCCGCGTGGGTTTCCTCCGGGTGCTCCGGTTTCCCCCACAGTCCAAAGACATGCAGGTTAGGTTAACTGGTGACTCTAAATTGACCGTAGGTGTGAATGTGAGTGTGAATGGTTGTCTGTGTCTATGTGTCAGCCCTGTGATGACCTGGCGACTTGTCCAGGGTGTACCCCGCCTTTCGCCCGTAGTCAGCTGGGATAGGCTCCAGCTTGCCTGCGACCCTGTAGAAGGATAAAGCGGCTTGAGATAATGAGATGAGATGAGATGAGGGTTCTTGTGTCCTTAGAGAACACAATTAGTTGATGTTGTTCGCTAAGTAATAATGTTTTATGATATAATATTGTACATTTGTAGAACATCGTATTCGTTACAATATTAGTTGCCAAATTAAGCTGGCCTTTAGTCAGCTATATTTGTCTGTTTGTGTTGATACCTGACATGGAAAGTAGCATGTGAGGCTAACTTGACTAACATGCTTTACAACCCAATTCCACTGTGTAAAATGTAAATAAAAACAGAATACACTGATTTGCAAAACCTTTTTGATTTATATTCACTTGAATGCAATAAAAAAAGCTAATTAATTTGCAAACCAATAAATCTTATTGTTTTTGTAAATATACACTCATTCTGAATTTGATGCCTGCAAGACGTTCCAAAAAAATTTGGGACACGGGCATGTTTACCACTAATTGTTGAAGTTTTGAACCTGAAATTGTTTTGCATTCTTGCTTGTAGGGGTGTAACAGTTCGTTTTAACAATGGTTCGATTCGAATCACGATTCGTGGTTGCCGATATGATTCAAGGACGATTTTGGTTCATTTAGAATGATACGATCCGAAACGATTCAGTGACTAGAAATCAATTCAGTAACTTTTTAGCCAAAACTTAAACCAGTGTGACTGAAATAAATACCTGGATACCGGACAGTGCAGGTGAAGTTTTCTAGATTCCTGTTGTTTCTTGTAAGGGAATCAGGTATAATTATGGATATAAACAAACAAGTAAACAACAATTAGTGGCAAATGCATTGACATTTTATTTGAATTAAGTGCAACCAACACTTTAGGTTGAAAAAAAAAAATACTTCTAAAACTTCTGCTTTTGTTTTTCCAATACAAAAATATTACAATATTATCAAATATAGATACAACCCCGATTCCAAAAAAGTTGGGACAAAGTACAAATTGTAAATAAAAACGGAATGCAATAATTTACAAATCTCAAAAACTGATATTGTATTCACAATAGAACATAGACAACATATCAAATGTCGAAAGTGACACATTTTGAAATTTCATGCCAAATATTGGCTCATTTGAAATTTAATGACAGCAACACATCTCAAAAAAGTTGGGACAGGGGCAGTAAGAGGCTGGAAAAGTTAAAGGTACAAAAAAGGAACAGCTGGAGGACCAAATTGCAACTCATTAGGTCAATTGGCAATAGGTCATTAACATGACTGGGTATAAAAAGAGCATCTTGGAGTGGCAGCGGCTCTCAGAAGTAAAGATGGGAAGAGGATCACCAATCCCCCTAATTCTGCACCGACGAATAGTGGAGCAATATCAGAAAGGAGTTCGACAGTGTAAAATTGAAAAGAGTTTGAACATATCATCATCTACAGTGCATAATATCATCAAAAGATTCAGAGAATCTGGAAGAATCTCTGTCCGTGAGGTTCAAGGCCGGAAAACCATACTGGGTGCCCGTGATCTTCGAGCCCTTAGACGGCACTGCATCACATACAGGCATGCTTCTGTATTGGAAATCACAAAATGGGCTCAGGAATATTTCCAGAGAACATTATCTGTGAACACAATTCACCGTGCCATCCGCCGTTGCCAGCTAAAACTCTATAGTTTAAAGAAGAAGCCATATTTAAACATGATCCAGAAGTGCAGACATCTTCTCTGGGCCAAGGCTCATTTAAAATGGACTGTGGCAAAGTGGAAAACTGTTCTGTGGTCTGACACATCAAAATTCGAAGTTCTTTATGGAAATCAGGGACGCCGTGTCATTCGGACTAAAGAGGAGAAGGATGACCCAAGTTGTTATCAGCGCTCAGTTCAGAAGCCTGCATCTCTGATGGTATGGGGTTGCATTAGTGCGTATGGCATGGGCAGCTTACACATCTGGAAAGACACCATCAATGCTGAAAGGTATATCCAGGTTCTAGAACAACATATGCTCCCATCCAGACGACGTCTCTTTCAGGGAAGACCTTGCATTTTCCAACATGACAATGCCAAACCACATACTGCATCAATTACAGCATCACGGTTGCGTAGAAGAAGGGTCCGGGTACTGAACTGGCCAGCCTGCAGTCCAGATCTTTCACCCATAGAAAACATTTGGTGCATCATAAAACAGAAGATACGACAAAAAAGACCTAAGACAGTTGAGCAACTAGAATCCTACATTAGACAAGAATGGGTTAACATTCCTATCCCTAAACTTGAGCAACTTGTCTCCTCAGTCCCCAGACGTTTACAGACTGTTGTAAAGAGAAAAGGGGATGTCTCACAGTGGGAAACATGGCCTTGTCCCAACTTTTTTGAGATGTGTTGTTGTCATGAAATTTAAAATCACCTAATTTTTCTCTTTAAATGATACATTTTCTCAGTTTAAACATTTGATATGTCATCTATGTCCTATTCTGAATAAAATATGGAATTTTGAAACTTCCACATCATTGTATTCCGTTTTTATTTACAATTTGTACTTTGTCCCAACTTTTTTGGAATCGGGGTTGTATATATATAATATATATTTATCAAAAATAAAGTGCAACCAATTTTTTTAGGTTGAATTAATAACAGTAGGTTTACCTGTTGTTTTTTTCCCACACACTGGACCGTAATGCTGGTTTGAAAATTTTCCGCTCGCCGGCTTCTCCTCTGCTATCCGCCATCATGCTATGTTTTGATTTGTGCTGTTGGCGCGTGACGATGACGTCACAGACAGGCAGACTGAATCGGGTAACGTTTAACGCCTTTATCATTAAAAGCGCTAAAAAAACACATCAATATAAAGTCTGATGTGCTTAAATCCTATGCATTATTTCCTAGTATCGATACAATCGAGTGATTACCTTTTAAAACGATATTAGATCGATGTATGTCATCCGGAAGGCCAACTTGCCAAGCACAGATCGTTGTAGTTGGATCGTAGGAAAATAAATCAGTTCATCAATGTAGTGGATGAATCGTTACGCCCCTACTTGCTTGATATACGACTTCAGTTGCTCAACAGTCCGGGGTCTCCATTGTCTTATTTTGTGCTTCCTAATGTGCCACACATTTTCAGTAGGAGGCAAGTAGGCCAGTTTAGCACCCACACTCTTTTACTACAAAGCCACACTGTTGTAAAATGTGCAGAATGTGGCTTGGCATTCTCTTGCTGGAATAAGCAGAGATGCCCCTGAGAAAGACATCATCTAGCTGGCAGCATTTTTGCTCCAAAACCTGTATGTACCTTTCAGCATTAATAGTGCCTTCACAGATGTACAAGTTACCCATGACATGTGCACTAACAAACTCCCATACCATCACAGATGCTGGCTTTTAAACTTTTGTGCTGGTAACAATCTGGATGTTCTTTTTCCTCTTTATCATGGAGGACACAATGTGGATGATTTCCAAAAGCAGTTCAAAATGTGGACTTGTCAGATCACAGCACACTTTTCCATTTCTCGTCAGTCCATTTCAGATGATCTTGGACCCAGAGAATATGGTGATGTTTCTGAATGTTGTTAACATATGGCTTTCACTTTGCATGGTAGAGTCTTAACTTGCATTTGTAGATGTAACAATGAACTGTTTCCAGACAATGGTTTTCCAAAGTGTTCCCAAGCACATGCAGTAATATCCAATACAATCATGACGGGTTTTAATGCAGTGCCACTTGAGGGATTGAAGGTAACATGCAGAGATTTCCAGATTCTCTGAAACTTTTGATAATATTATATGTTGTCGATGGTGAAATCCCGAAATTCTTTGCAGTTGTACATTGAGAAATTTAATTTTAAACTGTTGGACTATTTGCCCATGCAGTGTTTCACAAAGTGGTGAACCTCATGCCATCCTTGCTTGTGAACAACTGAACCTTTCCAGTTACCAGTTAACCTGTTTACCTGTAGAGTGTTCCAAACATGTGGGTTTAAAAAAAAAATAATTCTACAACTTTCACAGTCTTTTATTGTGCCTGTCCCAACTTCTTCGGAATTGTGTTGCAAGCATCAAATTCAGAACGAGTGTATATTTCAGTTTTAACATTAAATATCTTGTATTTCTATTGCATTCAATTGAGTGTAGGTTAGCAGGGATTTGCAAATCATTGCATTCTGTTTGCATTTACATTTTACACAGCGTCCCAACATTTTTGGAATTGGGGTTGTGTATTCTTATGTTATCACAATATTACATGATATATAGCAGAAACTTTATACCAGTCTGTATAGTTTCATTATAGTTTACATTGGCGTCTTGATCACACTTGATAATTAACTGATTGCTGATGAATGTCCTAAAGTTAAAAAAAAAATGAAAGGCAGAATGTTGGTACGGTGGTATAGTGGTGAGTTCTGGGTTCAAGCCCAGTGGCTGACGGGGGCCTTTCTGTGTGGAGTTTGCATGTTTTCCCCGTGGGTTTCCTCCGGGTGCTCTGGTTTCCCCCACAGTCCAAAGACATGCAGGTTAGGTTAACTGGTGACTCTAAATTGACCGTAGGTGTGAATGTGAGTGTGAATGGTTGTCTGTGTCTATGTGTCAGCCCTGTGATGACCTGGTGACTTGTCCAGGGTGTACCCCACCTCTCACTCATAGTCAGCTGGGATAGGCTCCAGCTTGCCTGCAACCCTGTAGAACAGGATAATCGGCTACAGATAATGGATGGATGGATGTTGGTAAAGTGGGTAACATTGCCACTACACAGCTCCAGGGTCTCTGATTTGATCCTTCGTTCAGGTTACGGTCTGTTTGGACTTTCTCATGTTCTCCCTGTGTCTGTCTAGGCTTCCTTCAGGGTTCTCCAGTTTCCTCCCAGCTTCCAAAAACAAGGAAATTGGATTGCTTTTATTCTCTGCTCTTAATTGCTTCTAGGTGTGAATGGTTTTGCAAATGTGTATGTGTGCTTGGCATTCCATCCATGGTGTATGACATGTTTAAAATCAGTGTTTCTTGGATAGGCTAATTCAGCATTACCTTTTTCATAGCTCCAATGCAAAACTAAAGAAACAAACTTCAAACACACTAACCGTGTCTTGAATGATACTTGGAACAATGGTGTAAATGTAATTTTTTGACCTTTGAATGCTCAAGGTCATGTGAATCAGCATTTAGGAGGCCATTTTAGGACAAAATGCAATAGTTGAGGTGCTTTATGAAGGACTCTCAATGTTTTGGCTCAGGTCTGATAGTCACTAATCATCCTGAATGAGTGGGTGTCCTTGAAAGCCCGTCTGTCTCTCCATCCTCCCTCCTCCCAACATTTAATGCGAAGTGGCATCTTCCTGCTGGTTTTCCTCCTCCATCTCAGGGGGATGCTTTGTCGCTCGGGGTGGGGTGTAGGATATATATATATATATATTTTTTTTGGGGGGGGTGGAGGTTGTTAGTGAGAATGTTCTTTCTTTTCCTTTGCTTGCTGTTGCTGTCTCGGTCTCTTAGTCTCAATCTCATCCTCTGCATGAGAAATAATAATTGTCCTTAACTGAGAAACATAAAATACCCCCCCCCCCCCCCCCCCCCCACACACACACACACATCTTTATCATTCTGCAGCCTTTCTGTCCAGTCCATCTTTCTCATCCTCCCCCTCATTTCTGTCTGACATGGTATGGGCTGTGTGTGCAGTGCCTCCTGCAATCGTGCTGGGCTTGTTGAGTCTGTACTGATGCTGAACAGTGATTACTCCTCTGTGTGATCAATGCCTGTTTGGATTTGACATGAATGTCAAGCTGAGTAAGTCAAACTCTATGTCTCTCTTTCACCATATACATTGGAACTCAGTTTTTCTTCTTCTTCTCTTCCTCTTCTTCTTATTTATTTATTTGTTTTTACTTCTGTCTGTGAAAGCAGTTGTTTTAGCGGAGTGGTGTTAAGAAAATGCCATGCTCTCTCTCTCGCGCTCTCTCTCTCTCTCTGTATGTGTGTGTGTGTGTGTGTGTGTTTGGGTGACAACTCTGTCTTCATGCGGTAAGGTTTAGCACCTCGGCAGGTGGAAACAACAGTCGAGGAATGTGGCAGCTCTTCATGCCAACTGGGCTGCATCCTCTAAAAATAATTCCTCCCTTTTGCCTTCTCTTGCTTTAATAGCGTTGAGGAGAGTGTGTGGAGAGGACAGCAAATCTTCATATGATGAATCTTAGAATCTTGTGTGCTGTCCTACAGCGAGTGTGACCGGTGTGAGAACTACAGCCTCTCAATTTCGCTGTCTTTTTTACTGGAAGCTCAAATTACACTCCAGTGTGATTTTTGCAGACCCTCATGCTTGTTAATGAGGGATAGCAGGGACCGTTCTAGGGACAGGATCATAGCGTTTTGGTGCTAGGGACAGATGGGACTGACTTCCTCCAGATTTGCAGCTTTGATGTGACAGGCTGAGTAGGGGGCCGTAGTTGTGTGGGGTAAGAATGACAAGCTCTTGCAGAGCAGCCAATCTTTACTGATCATAAAACAGCACCTTATACCCATATTACTCAAACTTCATAGAACGTGTTTATCTGTGAAGTCTGTTAATTATTTAGCGACTAAAATTAAAGCACTAATGTCACTCAGTCTCAGTATCAAGTTAATACTTGTTTGAAAAGACAAACTGGTGTCGGATCAGTTTTGACATTTTCCAGTTCACTCTGATTTAATGCCACAATTTTATACACGCCATGAACATGAGTGACGTCGACTGACACAACAAAACTTCATGTGAACATAAGACGTGTAAAAATATTTTACAGCATCCTGCCATCACATCAGTGATTATTTTATATCACTTAATTACTGGAAAGATGTCTGTATCAGATCTCGATTAGTGTTGTACAGGACTCAGTTTATTTTAATTGAACATGAAAATAAACGAATCAGTCCATAATCTGAAAGTAAAGTGTATTAAATCCAGCATTTGTTTTATTGCAGTAGTCTATACACATGATTTACAGTGCTTAGTGATCTTGAGATTCTGCAGTAACAAATGATGCACACACCTCAAGGGCATTTGTTTAACTCATAATTCAGAGCTTAAAGGTGGAGATTTACAGCTGGAGTAGTCTCAGTGCAAGAATTTAGTGACTAAAGTGATCTAGTATTTGTACGTCTACTGGAGTTGCTTTGTCTTCAGATTGCTGACTTACTGTATATACTGCAGTGACATCTGACACCTGCACTTAATCATGAAAATAAATTTTATATATATATATATATATATATATATATATATACACACACACACACACACACACACACAGTACCAGTCAAAGTTTGGACACACCTTCTAATTCATTGTTTTTTCTTTATTTTCATTAATTAAAAGACACTTCATGTCTTCAAGTAATGATGGACTGTCGTTTCTCTTTACTTAGTTGAGCAATTCTTGACATAATTAACAATTATTCCACAAAATCGCGTCATACATGAGCTGACAGCCGACAAGGCATGTAGTACCGAGTTGGCTATAAGCTATGTATGACGAGATTGAGTGGAATAACTGCTTTATTCAATCCACATTCATTGGATTTTGAAAAACAGAGCATTTTTATTTTTTGCAAATTCAATAAATAAAAACTTTATACAAAACATCTGACAAAATCAATCAAAGATGAAGAATTCAAACAAACTGGCAAAATGACAGTATCAACTTGTGAAAAATGCTGTAATAATAATAATAATTCTTGAAAAAAAAAGATACGTTCTTACCATCAAATACTTTCATTCCATATTTTGTTGCTTTTTTTGTATTTCTGGGGTTTTTGTTTTCGACTAGAGTTTTTATTTCGTCCTCGGTTGGTTCAGCAAAACGCTCTGCCATTTTGTTTTTCTCTACTCATGGCATATGAGCTGATATCCTAGTAGTAGAGTAGCCAATCAGAGTGCGCAATTGCTCATATCCAGTGAATGTGTATAGAATAATACGGATTACTATAGTTGTGGAACAGGGCTATTTACTATATTTTTATTATTTACTATTTACTGTTTGGTCTCAAAGGCATTAATAAGGCAAAAAATTGCACTAATTAACTTTTGACGAGGCACACATGTTAATTGAAAGGCATTCCAGGTGACTACTTCATGAATAATATAATAATAAGATAATGCCAGTAGTATGTAAAGCGTCATCAAGGTAAACACTGGCTACTTTGAAGAATCTAAAATATGAAATATTTGTGTTCATCACATAATTCCATAATATTCCATAGTATATTATTTCATAGTTGTGATGTCTTCAGTATCATTCTCCAATGTAGAAAATAGTCAGAATACAGAAAAACCTATGAATAAGTAGATGTGTCCAAACTTTTGACTGGTACTGTACATTTTTTTGGGCTTTTTTTCACCTTTTATTATTGGATAGGACAGTGTAGAGACAGGAAATGAGCAGGAGAGAGACGGGGAGGGATAGGGAAATGACCTCAGGCCAGAATCGAACCCGGGTCCCTGGATTTATGGTATGGCGCCTTATCCACCTGAGCCATGACGCCCCCGGTACTGCATAGTTTTTATCCATACTGTTAAAAACTTTCTTCCATCCCCATTTTTCCCCATCTCACTTGCTGATAATTCCCACCCAATAATTTAGGTCTCAAGACAGCTACCAATTTAAAAAGTTGAAGGCTACGACGATTTTCACAAGAACTGCTATTCAGGTAATGTCATAGGGCTGCTGATAACGCCTGAAGGAGAGCACGAACTACCCTATTCTGTTTATTTTCTTCAGCTATTTGATGGCACCACAGTAATTGAGAGATGAAAAGATGAATAAACTATCCATCCATCCATTATCTATACCGCTTCTTCATCAGGGTCGTAGGAGAAGCTGGAGCCAATCCCAGCTGACTGCATGAAAGGCAGGGTACACCCTGGACAGGTCGCCAATCTATCGAAGCACTAGCAGAGACAAACCACCATTCATACTCACATTCACAGCTACGGGCAATTTAGGCCAAGTTTACATTAGACCGTATCTGTCTCGTTTTCTTCGCGGATGCACTGTCCGTTTACATTAAAACGCCTGGAAACGCCGGGAAACGGGAATCCGCCAGGGTCCACGTATTCAATCCAGATCGTGTCTGGTCCAGTGCTGTGTAAACATTGAGAATACGCGGATACGCGGATATGCTGTGCTGAGCTCTAGCTGGCGTCGTCATTGGACAACGTCACTGTGACATCCACCTTCCTGATTCGCTGGCGTTGGTCATGTGACGCGACTGCTGAAAAACAGTGTGGACTTGCGCCTTGTATCACCTTTCATTAAAGAGTATAAAAGTATGAAAATACTGCAAATACTGATGCAAATACTGCCCATTGTGTAGTTATGATTGTCTTTAGGCTTGCCATCCTTCCACTTGCAAGTGGTAAGTGACGCGCATGCCCGACATGCACTGAGATCACACACACACAGCGGCTCAGTCCCGAATCACTGCTTGTGCACTCCACTCGCGCGCTCTGTGAGCTGCGCAGGGCCGGAGTGCGCACCCTCCAGAGGGCACTCGCTGTTCAGGGCGGAGTGATTTGGAGCGCAGGATGCCTGCGGAGCCGAGCGTATCCGTGTATTGGCGTTGCTATGTGCACGCGAATCGTGTATTGGCGTTGCTGTGTGCACGCTAATCGTTTTAAAAACGTTAATCTGATGATCTGCTGATATGGTCTAATGTAAACCCCACCTTAGAGTAGTCAGTTGACCTAATCCACATGTCTTTGCACTGTGTGAGGAAACCTGGTCACCTGGAGCAAACCCACACAGGCACATACTGTACAAACTCCACACAGAAAGGCCTCAGTCGGCCGTGATATTCGAACCCAGAACAAAACAAAAAAAAGAAGACAGAGTCATCTATATCTGTGTTCATAGAAAGGATTTTAGTTGAAATAGACCAAAGCGTTTGTGGGAAAATGGAAAATGTATAAATTTGATTTATGGCTGACCTTTTTATTTGATGTTTGGAATATGGACTATAGGACTCAAACATGACTGTGTTGTTAGAGGAAAACAATCCACACTGAAATTGATTATTTTACTATAACGGCACATCCCAGAGTGTTTTATTCACCGTATACCACAGTGATTTGCCACTGATTACAATTATAATGTATTAATAAATGATATGGCTTGGGTTTTTTTTTTAAACCATATTATAGTTACATTTAATGTTATGGGATTTCTGGGAACAGTTTTTCATTGCTAAATAATGACACTTTAAAAAAAAAATCTGCTGGTTATTAAAGTTATTAGGCTTAGATGAAGTAAAATGTTCGCCATACAGTCCCTGTGAGTTTGTTGTTACTATAGAAACAGTGAAGTATTCGAATGAGCTCATTAATGTAAACCTATCATTTAGTTCCAGACGCAATTACTGTCAGAGCTGCTGTTATAGAACATTAATCAACACCTTCTGAATGAAGAATTAAGCAGCTCTGTGGTTTAAATCCAAATAAAGGGATATCAGCTAATTTAAGAAATTAGTGGCTAAATAAACATGTTTTGAGTTTTTAATTTGCAGTCTGTTCCTTTTTAAGAAAACATTTGTTTTATTCCCGTCTCTGGAATACTCTTGGTTTTGCATGCTTGGGTAACAGCAGTGAGGATGGGTCTTATTATAAAGCCAGGGGTTACATTTGGGTGAGGTGCAGAAGAGCAAAGCGAATGGCATCCAGAGCTGAGCTTTGCTGCTATAATTTGATGAAAAAAGGAAATTAGCATAATGAAATTATGCAGTGACCAGGAAAGGTGTGAAACAGATCAAAACTATTTTATATTGAAAATGTAAGACAATGAATTGATATACAGTGCTGTGCAAAAGTCTTCGGCACCCTATTTTTTTCATACAAGTTTTGTTTATAGATTTCTATTTTATGACTTCTACATTATCGAGTCAGAACAAAAACATTTTAGAGTCCAGACGTTCCTTTTCCAGCACAAAATTAAATGTTACAGGAAAGAAAAGTTTGTATCTGAGCAGCATATTACATAAGAGAGCACTTTTCAGATGAAAAAAAGAAAACATAATGAAGGCTACTGGGTTTTGGTGCAAAATGAAGAAGCGAGTGTGACAGTCAAAGTGTCCAGAAGAACTGTGGCTGGTTCTGCAAGATGCTCAGTAAAACCTACAGCTCATTTCCTTATAAAACTGCACTCGTACCTCATATGACTATTTTTTTAAAGCAAAGGGTCGTCTCACACCAAATATTGACTTTGTTTCATTTATTATGGCTTACTGCTTACTCTTTATAGTATTTTTTAATGTTGAAACATTTCATGTCATTATCTTTAAGCAGATTTGTAGTACTCGAGTCTGACTCGTGCCCTAATTTTAAGGGTTCGTGATTTGACTCGTGACTTGAGCACTGATGACTTGGACTTGGACTCGTAAATTGGAGACGAGCACTTGGATTATTTCTTTATGTTTTGCAACATGCCATAATAATTTGGCATAAGATATTTATATCTACATTAATTTTTATACTAATTTTGTGCAAGAGAATGCACATTCACCTGTTCATACGTCATGTTCAGGAACAAACTAACATTAATGGCGCTAAAATGCCTGGAGAGAAGCCCCTAGGATTGTCCGCTTTGCTTATACAGACTTCTCGTGCAGTGGGAGAAAATGCTCTGCTATGTGTGCCGTACGTAGAAGAACTATCTAGGAGACAATGGGGACAACCTCAAACTTCAATCGTCATTTGGTAAGATTCCACCCAGAGAAGGAAGTGATATGCTATGTTCGTTGCTCTGTTGATAGTGGGCAGGGCTTGCTGACCGATGAACTAGCTAGTGTTAACCCTCTCTCATGTTATTTGCCCTGTTGATAGTGGGCTGGGCTTGCTGAGTGATGAACAAGCTTTTTATCTGTAGCCTGTTAACTAAAATGGGGCGGTCAAGCAGTAGCGTTTGTCCAACATAGTAGCAGAGACGCTTTCACATAAAGGCAGCAACAGCCACCGTCAAATGGTGCGGTTGGAGTCTTATTCTCTGACTCGACTCGGATCAATAATGGACTCGACTTGAAATTTTCTTTAATGACTTGGACGTGATTTTGATTTGAACACCAGGGACTCGAGACTGGACTTGGACTCGAGGTTTAGTGACTCGACTCCAACACTCAGTGCGTTTACATGCACATAGAGAGAATCGCATTTCTGCCGTTGCTCGACTGAAATCGAAGTTCTAAATGCCATGTATACACCTTAATTCGGCTGAAATTGAACCGAACTTGATTTCTCGGAATCGAGCTACACGACCTAGATTATGCGATTTCTGCTGAGCTACTTAGTGCATGTAAACCCTATCGAGCTACGTATTCGAGCTACTTACTTCAGCACTGCCCCTTCCGGAAGTGACGAGTGACGAGACCACAAGCGGGAAACACAACAGCCTCGGTCGGCATGACAACAGCATGAATCTTTTCTTTTTGTGGCATTGTTTGCACTGTTAAAATTTAGCTCACTTACTGTATCACCAAATACATCTGTACAGCTGTTGCATAGCTGTGAATTGTGTACATAAACAAGTCATTGTATTTGTGTGTGTGTGTGTGTGTGTGTGTATATGTCCAACATCTGAAGAATGTCAATAAAAACAAAACAACTGAACTTTTTGTGTGTTTATTAAGACATAAGTTAAATTGTAAACAAAAAAAAATATTTTTTTGTAAGCAAAAAATGGACTTTAGAAAAATATACAATTGTGCAAAATAAGTTGTCTTACAAAACAGTGGTCTGCGCAGGACAGTTTGTAGCCATACAGTCTGTTAGAGCAAGCCTAACAGCTTGAGCACGAACTGCCAGTGTTGCCAGATTGGGCGGTTTTAAGTGCATTTTGGCGGATTTGAACGTTTTGGGCTGGAAACCGTCAGCAGTATCTGGCAACACTGCGATAACTTTGTTTATACTCTTGAATAGCTCTTCTTCATGACGACAACCGGAAGTGTACCAACACGATGGGGCGTGTAGCGCCAACTGTGGCTCGGGTGCACAATGCACCTCACACAATAGCTCGATTTCATTGTGTGCATGTAGGATTGGATTTCTCTGGCACCCTGCTGGGACGTTCAGCTCGATTACCGACAGCAGCTCGATTTGGATGTGCATGTAAACGTAGTCACTGTCTTTAAGCCATTTTTGGTCTCCGGCTTTTCTTACATGTGCCTACAACTTTTGCACAGTACTGTACATTGTGTATATAATCTTGCGTTTCCAAACTTTTAACTGATAACATACAGTGTATTTAAAAATATGAACGTATTATGTAATTACTAAATATGGGCTATTTTACAGGCTTAGTTTCGAGTGAGGATGAGTTGGCATGGCCTAGCAGTAGCATTAATGGATGTATAGAAGCATTCAGTAATTCTATCAGTGTTTTTGGCAAATCAGCTACGGTTGAGAAAATTAGGGAAATTGTTTATCTTTCACCAAATGTATGCGTTTAAGCGTTGACATCATTTCTCATATCAATATCTATCCACAAAAATCAGGTCTGTTCTAAAAATGAAACTATCCAGCATTACTACATCACATAGTTATTTAACTTGGTAATCTATTATTACAAACATGATTATTCCTCTGGAAATATTGCAACATCTGTTTGTCAAATTTTACTTCACAGAAATTTAAAGTCACTTATACAAGAGTTAGTTCCAGACAAGCGGCATTCCGAGATATGTAGTATAACAACATTGGGAGATTTCACTATCAGTCAGTCTGTGCATTGCATAGCATTTGCAATTAATAAAAAAAAAATCGATTAATTTGTGATCGACTCATCAGAGAACAATCAATGAGGAACTAATGATGACTGATAAGTTATTAAAATGGTGATAAACATTACATTTTAATATCTTTTAAATATCTCTGAAATAACAAGGCCAGGAACATCTTTACCCGTAAAGCCTTTAGCTACTTTTCCAACAATAGCTTTGGCTAAACACCATTACAGACTTAAGGCCCGGTCCTACAACACTGATAACTATAACTATACCTACAGCTATAATCCCGACTATAATATCAGTTGGTGCTGCCACTCAGGGAAATAAATGCATGCAACTTAGGAATCGTCATGAAAGTTTTTTTCCAAGTAGTAGCTCATTATTCTGGGTCATACTGTACAGCTTGGACTTCAAAACAACCCATGTACATACTCCCAGTGGTTGATAAAATACGGATAGGTCATAGACTATAGAAATATAATAAAAAAAGGATAGAAAATACAGAGTGGTTACGGATTTTCATCCGGATGCATCACGGATGCTAATAATTTACGGATTGGTCACGGACGTTTCAGTATATTACAGATTGGTTACTGATTTCATATGGATGATGCATCATGGATAAAAAATTAAGAAGTCTAAAACAATTAAATGTTTTAATAGACACGAATCGTCAGAATAACTTTCACGGGTACAGTACATTGAAATGTTTACTGTGTTTATCTTTGTAGATATTTTGTAACAGCACATTATTGGTTAACACATAGAACATTGCAGAATGGACTTTTTCTTAATGAAACATTAATTTTTCTTAATTTTTCTTCTATGCCTTTTTTAGGCTTTAGTGCCTAATATTTGTGACCTAATAACACTCCTGTGTTACTATGAAGAATAATTTTAGATTCTTTGTTGCAGAGTTTGTGTCCTGGAGGAGAAGCGTGTTTTCGGCCAGAACCTAAATTTAGCTCGGTTTAAGAACATCGCTTTTGTTAGCAAGCAGATTTCATGTCCAGGCGATCAGGCGTACATCACTTAAAAACACTGCTTTGTTCGTTCTTTTGCATGCACTCTTTCGCAAAATGTCCTTAATGTAACCAAATAGCTGCTTAGTTCACTTATCCCATTTAACTGAACTGATACACAGGCCCAAGATGAACGTCCTTAGATTACTCCTTTATATTACCAGGTGTGGCTTTTGTCTTTTTAGATCATTAATGGTGAAGCAAACGTTAAATCAGCTTTTGCTATCTTCTCATTTATGTGACTGTTTTGGATTAATTCTAATCTAAAATTTAATCTAATATTTTGAATATTGATTGAACACCTCTAGCAGGTGTACAGTATCTAACATCATATATGCTAGCTTAATGAACATTTTATCATCTACACTATAAAGCTAATGTGAAACATGACATGAGGTTAGGAATTTGATATTCAGCATGTTATGCAGTCTAATATTCAGTATTCTGTAAACGCAAATATTATATTCTGCAAATACAGGCCCCAGTGTTTAAGGATCAGTCTTTAGAATAAGCACCATCATGAGAGTTGTTGTGTTTGCCAACATCACATCATCCTGCATCACATCACATCGCATGCATCACATCTCATCGCACATCACATCGGACCACATCACATCACATTGCATGCTTCACATCACATCACACCACATTGCATCATACCACATTGCATCACAATGTATCACATCACCACATCACATTGCATCATATCACATAACACTGCATCACATTGAATCCCATCCCATAATAGAACATCACACTGCATCACAGCACATCACACCACATTGCATCACATTGTATTACATCACATCACATTGCATCTCATCACATTGCGTCACATCACATCGCATCACATCATATCACATCACATCGCATCTCGCCACATTACATCGCATCACATTGCATCTAATCACATAACATAACATCACATTACAACACATCACATTGCATCACACCACATCATATTGCTTCACATTGCATCACATCACATTCCATCACATTATATAACATTGCATCGCACTACATCACATCACACCACATCATATTGCTTCACACTGCATCACATCACATTATATAACATTGCATCACATCACATCGATAACCTGTTGAAGCACTTAGTTTGAAATATAGAGGTGTTGTAAACATAACAGTGGTTTGAACTTGGAAAACTGGCCTCTTGCTTGAACACTTCCGTAATTACTCAGATGACTAGATGATTATATGAGGATTCTCAACAATGTAATAATTATTCAGATTGTTGATTATATTCTGAAAATGGTATTCAATTTTACTGGCTAACCCTAACCCTTAACCCCTAACTCTTAACCCTAATGTACTGAATAGGGGTGGACAAAACCGTAGTCTGGGTGCCCAGGACAAGCAGATATCATATCCAGGTGATTACCGTCCTTCATTTGTAGTTACCTGGCTAACTCTACTTTTTGACTGTGGCAGTTCCTATGTATGGGCAGAGCACAGAAGATGGCAGGCCAGAACTGAGTTCACAAAACTCTTTTTATTTTCACTTTTCAGTGCAAACTTTTACTCTCCCAGCCACACACGCACGTGCACACACAAGTCGTCTGGTTGGGGAGACGCTCTTGCTCTCCCTCCTTAAGTAGGGCGCGGTCACTGGGAAGACACACAAACACAGGTTAATTGCTCTCAGGTGTAGTGATTCTGCCACTTACCTTTCCTGACTCTGCCCTCCTGTCACAGACTGGCGCTTGACCACGCCCCCGCTGCCACATACCCCCACTGCCCGACTCAGGCCGGGCGGCCGTCCGGCCTGGAGCCGACTCCCCCCCTTGACGGGAGAGGAAGTCCGCCACGACCATCTGCGCCCCCGGCCTGTGGACCACCTTGAAATTAAAGGGTTGGAGTGTCAGATACCAACGGGTGATCCGCGCGTTGGCATCCTTCATGCGGTGGAGCCACTGGAGGGGCGCGTGGTCCGAACAGAGGGTGAAAGGGCGCCCCAGCAGGTAGTACCGGAGGGCGAGGACTGCCCACTTGATGGCCAGACACTCTTTCTCTATGGTGCTGTAGCGCCCCTCACACACCGACAGCTTCCTGCTGATGTACAGGACAGGGTGGTCCTCCCCCTCCACCTCCTGGGACAAAACCGCCCCCAGCCCTCTGTCCGACGCATCGGTCTGCAACATAAAGGGGAGAGAAAAGTCAGGGGAGTGTAAAAGTGGCCCCCCACACAGTGCAGCCTTTACCTCAGAAAAAGCCTGCTGGCACTGCTCCATCCACTGGACCGGATCTGGTGCCCCCTTTTTAGTGAGATCAGTCAGCGGGCTGGTGATGTCCAAATAATTAGGTATAAACTTACGATAATAGCCAGCCAGCCCCAGGAACTGTCTCACCCCCTTTTTGGTCTTGGGCCTCGGGCAGGCCGCAATTGCTGCGGTCTTGTTAATTTGGGGACGCACCTGCCCGTTGCCCAAGTGGAAGCCCAGATACCGTACTTCCACCCGCCCAATCGCACACTTCTTCGGGTTGGCTGTGAGACCCGCTCGCCTCAGCGACCTAAGGATGGCCCTTAGGTGTTCAAGGTGCCTCGGCCAGTCATTACTATATACGATGATGTCGTCGAGGTAGGCGGCCACATAGGTGGCGTGGGGGCAGAGGACCCTGTCCATCAGCCGCTGAAACGTAGCGGGCGCCCCAAACAGCCCAAACGGAAGTGTGACGAATTGGTGTAAACCAAACGGTGTGGAAAAGGCCGTTTTTTCTCGGGATAGTGGAGTCAAGGGGATCTGCCAACATCCCTTCGTCAAATCCAGTGTCGAATAAAAGTGAGCCGTGCCGAGTCGATCGATCAACTCATCAATATGAGGCATTGGGTACGTGTCGAATTTAGACACCACGTTGACTTTTCTATAGTCCACACAGAACCGGACTGACCCGTCGGCCTTGGGTACCAAGACCACCGGGCTGCTCCAGTCACTGTGGGACTCCTCGATGATGCCCATTTCGAGCATGGTCTCAAGTTCTTCCCGAACCACCTTTTTTTTGTGTTCGGGTAGCCTGTAAGGGCGGCTATGCACTACCACCCCCGGGGGCGTCTCTATGTGGTGCTCTATGAGGTTAGTGCGACCGGGCAGGGGCGAGAACACATCTGAAAACTCGGTCTGCAACTGGGCGACCTCCGTGAGTTGGGTCGGGGAGAGGTGGTCTCCACAGGGGACCGGAGAGGTACGTGATGCCAATGCCCCTTTTTGAACCTCCGGCCCCAGCTCCGCCTTCTCCGGAACCACTGACACCAAGGCCACGGGGACCTCCTCATTCCAGAGTTTAAGCGGATTGAGGTGGTAAATCTGTAGTGCCCCACCCCTGTCCGTTCGCTGCACCTCATAGTCGACGTCCCCGACTCGCCGTGTGACCTCAAAGGGTCCTTGCCACTTGGCGATCAATTTGGAGCTTGACGTGAGCAACAGTACGAGTACCTTATCTCCCGGTGTGAACTCCCTAAGGCGCGTACCCTTGTTGTACAGGCGGGCTTGCCGTTCTTGGGCCTGCCGCAAATTCTCCTGGGTTAGGTGGGTGAGGGTGTGGAGTTTTGCGCGCAGGTCCATAACGTATTGAATTTTATTTTTGCTTTGTGAAGGTCCCTCCTCCCAATTTTCCCGCAGCACATCTAGAATGCCGCGCGGCTTATGCCCATATAATAATTTGAACGGGGAGAACCCCGTGGAGGCTTGGGGGACCTCTCACACTGAAAACAGCAAGGGCTCGAGCCACTTATCCCAATTACGTGCGTCCTCACTTACAAATTTTTTAATTATATTCTTGAGGGTGCGATTGAACCGTTCCACTAAACCGTCCGTTTGTGGGTGATACACACTGGTGCGGATCGGCTTAATCCCCAATAACCCATACAGTTCGCGCGGTGTCCGTGGCATAAACGTGGTGCCTTGATCAGTCAGAATCTCTTTCGGGATTCCAACTCGGGCGATAACGCGGAAGAGTGCCTCCGCAATACTGCGTGCTGAGATATTGTGCAGAGGCACTGCTTCCGGGTATCACGTTGCATAGTCCACCAGAACTAATATAAAGTGGTACCCTCGTGCTGACCGATCTAATGGCCCGACAAGATCCATCCCAACTCTTTCAAACGGGGTCTCGATTAATGGAAGAGGGCGCAAAGGCGCTTTTGGAATGGCCGCTGGATTCACTAACTGGCATTCGCGGCATGCCGTACACCACCTACGGACATCACCGCGAATCCCCGGCCAATAGAATCGGGCCATTATTCGGGCTAGTGTCTTATCCTGCCCTAGGTGTCCAGCCATGGGATTAAAGTGAGCCGCCTGGAATATCAATTCCTGGCGGCTCTTTGGAATTAAAAGCTGCGTGACTCGCTCTTTAGTTTGAGTGTCCTGCGTCACTCGGTATAACCTATCCTTCATAATCGCGAAGTAGGGGAAGGACGGGGTGGCGTTCGGCTGGAGCGTTTGACCATCGATTACTCTCACTTGGTCAAACGCATGTCACAGGGTCTCGTCTCGCGACTGCTCTAATGGGAAATCTGCGAGGGATTCCCCAATAGAGAGAGGAGGGGCCGGCGGCTCCTCACTCTGACGCAGAGATGATGTAGACGGCTCTGTGACAGCTGCTCCCGCCAAAGTGACACCGGGACCTCCCCCTGTTAAATGGCAGGACCCACTCTCTACTAAGCGTGTCATTAAACCCCGAAATCCCAGCCAATCAGTCCCCAAAATTAACGAGTGGGTAAGGCGAGGATTAACCGCCGCCTTCACTATAAATTTTTCCCCTCGGAAAAAAATGTGGACTGACACCAAAGGGTAGCTGTGAACGTCCCCGTGCACACACAACACCTTCACCCTCTGTGCACCCCCCAATGCCTCGTGTTGCACCAGGCTTTGATGAATTGAGGTCTGATTACAACCAGAATCCACCAATGCCTGATATGTATCCCCTTGGATACTCACCGGTATGCGATATGCTCCGGCCTGATCAAGGGCGGCTTCTGGCGCGTCGGGGATCCGAACCACTGCTCCCACCTCCATTGCCGTGCACTGCTGTTGGAGGTGGCCCGGTTCCCCGCAGCGCCAGCAAACCAGCCCGAGCTTCCTCTCTGCACCGGTGTTCTGGGGCTCACTCACCTGAGGGGGGGGAGAGACAGACACAGAAGGGCGAAACAGGAGGGCACCGCGGGTGCGGCGGGCCGGCTGGGGTGGTGCCGGCCCCCGCCTCCGCGGTGGGGGAATAGGGTGAGGACGGGACACAGAAGGAGGGGGAGAGAGAGAGAGAGAGAAGAGGAGAGAAGAGAAGAGACTGTCTGCTGTCCTGCCACCGGAACAGCCGCCAAATGGTCCTCCGCCAGCTCGATGGCCTGATCCAGTGACGCCGGGCGGTGGCACTGGACCCACTCCGCGGTTCCTGTGGGCAAGCGCGCGATGAACTGCTCCAGCACCACCTGATCGATGATCTCCTCGGCGTTGCGGTTGTTGGCCCTCAGCCACCGCCAGCAGGCGTCCCGGAGTTGCTGGCCAAACGTGAACGGGCGGCTGACTTCCTCCAAGCGCAGAGCGCAGAAGCGCTGGCGCTGCTGTTCGGCGGTGTGCCCCACATCCTGGAGGATGGCCCGGCGAAGGTCCGCGTAGGCCAGCCAGCGGTCGGCGGGGAGCTGTAGCGCGGCCAGCTGCGCCTCTCCCGTTAGCAAGGGGACGAGGCGCGCCGCGCGCTGATCCATCGGCCACCCCGAGGTCTCCGTGACTTGCTCAAAGAGCGTGATGAAAGCCTCGGGGTCATCCTGCGGGCCCATCTTTGTCAGGGTGAGGGGGGACGGGCCGGCGGTGGAAGCGTTGGTAGACCCCGCCGACGCGAGGAGGTGCCGGAACGCCTGTCGGTCCTCTTGCTGGGCCAACACCAGGGCCTCGAAGCGCTGCTCCTGCTCCTTATGGAGCGTGACGAGCGTCTGGTGCTGGCTTTGCTGGTCCGTGGCGAGGGCGTGGACCAGGTCGGCGAACGTGGAAGACTCCATGGGGCAGTTCGGCGTTCTGCGCTCCAGATCCCGGGTTTCAGCACCACTGTGGCAGTTTCTATGTATGGGCAGAGCACAGAAGACGGCAGGCCAGAACTGAGTTCACAAAACTCTTTTTATTTTCACTTTTCAGTGCAAACTTTTACTCTCCCAGCCACACACGCACACACACACACAAGTCGTCTGGTTGGGGAGAAAGCTCCTCTGCTCTCGCTCTCCCTCCTTAAGTAGGGCGCGGTCACTGGGAAGACACACAAACACAGGTTAATTGCTCTCAGGTGTAGTGATTCTGCCACTTACCTTCCCTGACTCCGCCCTCCTGTCACAGACCGGCGCTTGACCACGCCCCCGCTGCCACATTGACTTTCGCTAAACAACAAATTTTAATTTTGGAAAATTTTCCACGCAAGAAATACCTTCGAATGTGTGTGCCTTCGAATGCCACCACTTAGTCCATTTTACACACACACACACACACACACACACACACACACACACACACAGAGAAGGAATGATCTGACTGTCAGTAGAATGATTTTTACCAGATGGATTAATGAGTGTGCATGGGTGACAGCCAATCTTTTCTAAGTCGGGAACACGCAGGTATGCTGAACACTTATGAAACCGAACAAAATAAAGTTTAAAGCCGAGCCATCATATAACTCTCCTGCTTCCTGCATACCTCATCACCTCACAGTTCAACATATAGAGAGTCAGACTCAACTGATCGCTTTTACATGCAAACAAAGGACAGAACACCAAATCTCATGGAAACGTCAACTAAGGACATTTTGTTGAGGGCACAAACACTATGCTACATTAAGAACTTTGTTAGAAAAGGATAATACATTTGTTGCATTTTAATTTGGATACCATGATTGAGTACTTATTCAGCTTTCAAAGACATTTGGTTAAAAAAATGCACCAAAACTTTTAATTAAAAACTTAATTAAAATGATTTGTATTAGCAGTGCAGGTAGGCAAGGCATATAAGCATGGAATAATCTAAACATATGTATGCTATATATGTACACTCACCGGCCACTTTATTAGGAACTTGTTCTTGATTCAAAGATTCCTGTGAATCTGGCAAGAATGGAACCCAATGTGGTCTTCTGCTGTTGCATGCTGAGATGCTTTTCTGCTCACCACAGCTGTAAAGAGTTGCTATGAGTTACTACGGTATATCCTTCCTGGCAGCTCAAACCAGCCTGGCCATTTCCCTCTGACCTCTCTGATCAGCAAGGTGTTTGTTTCCACCCAAAGAACTGTTGCTCACTTGATGTTTTTTTGTTTTTCGCACCATTCTGTGTAAACTCTAGAGACTGTTGTGTGTGAAAAGCCCAGGAGATCAGCAGTTTCTGAAACACTCAAACCAGTCCACAGTGCCACAGTGAAAGTCACACTTTGAGATCACAATTTTTCCCATTCTGATGTTTGAAGTGAACATTAACTGAAGCTCTTGATTTGTATCTGCATGGCTTTTATACATTTTGCTGGATGGCAGGGTGGTGTCATGGTTAGCACTGTTGCCTCACAGCAAGAAGGTTCTGAGTTTGAGCCCAGTGGTTGACGGGGCATTTCTGTGTGGAGTTTGTAGGTTATGTTACATTCATATAGCACGATATTTCTGGTCTTGGGAAACACCTATTCACATCCATGGACAATTTAGAGTAGCCAGTTAATCTAACTGCATGTCTTTGGACTGTGGGGGAAACCGAAGCACCCAGAGGAAACCCACGCAGACACGGGGAGAACATGCAAACTCCACACAGAAAGGCCCCCATCAGCCACTGGGCTCAAACCTAGAACCTTCTTGCTGTGAGGCGACAGTGACCACTTACACCACCGTGCCGCCCTATTATTATTATTATTATTATCATCCTCGGGGCGGCACGGTGGTGTAGTGGTTAGCGCTGTCGCCTCACAGCAAGAAGGTCCTGGGTTCGAGCCCCGGGGCCGGCAAGGGCCTTTCTGTGTGGAGTTTGCATGTTCTCCCCGTGTCCGCGTGGGTTTCCTCCGGGTGCTCCGGTTTCCCCCACAGTCCAAAGACATGCAGGTTAGGTTAACTGGTGACTCTAAATTGACCGTGAATGTGAGTGTGAATGGTTGTCTGTGTCTATGTGTCAGCCCTGTGATGACCTGGCGACTTGTCCAGGGTGTACCCCGCCTTTCGCCCATAGTCAGCTGGGATAGGCTCCAGCTTGCCTGTGACCCTGTAGAAGGATAAAGCGGCTAGAGATAATGAGATGAGATTATTATCCTCCTTCCATTATTTGTAGTTGCTTATCCTGTTCTACAGGGTCGCAGGTAGGCTGGAGCCTATCCCAGCTGACTATGGTCGAGAGGCGGGGTACACCCTGGACAAGTCGCCAGGTCATCGCAGGGCTGACACATAGACACAGACAACCATTCACACTCACATTCACACCTACGGTCAATATAGAGCCACCAATTAGCCTAACCTGCATGTCTTTGGACTGTGGGGGAAACCGGAGCACCCGGAGGAAACCCACGCAGACACGGGGAGAACATGCAAACTCCGCACAGAAAGGCCCCCATCGGCCACTGGGCTTGAACCCAGAACCTTCTTGCTGTGAGGCGACAGTGACCACTTACACCACCGTGCTGCCCTATTATTATTAATAATAATAATTCTGTCACTTAGTATTATTCTTTAACACAGTAGAAACCTTACCATGTGTGTGATAGCATAATTCAAGCTTTTTCTAGAGCTTATGTTTTGTTCTGAATGATCTGTGCGTATGAACATCTCTCATCTCCCTGTATGCACTAAAACACTGCGCTGAATTTAAATAGAGCAAAAAACTCTGCAGTGACATCGAAAGAGTTATTTTTAAGTGTTTCAGTGACCTTGAGTTCTTTCAGTGACCTTGAAAGAGTTCTTTTCTTCCTCTGTTTTCTTTACTGAGGTTGTGACCACAGAAAATTATAAGGCAAATGCATTTCTATGTCTGCAGACCTGGTTTAAGCATAGCATATATGTCTGCATAGCTGGTCATGGTCTGCATCTCTTTACAACCGAGCAACTGTAAATATCACTCAGTTTGTCAGTCTACCTAAAGAGATGCAGAGACAATATTGCCTTACAAAGGAAGTTGGGTATGGTGAGAGAAACTGCTATACGTACTAAATCAGAAAACAATTACAGCTTATTATGCCATAATTGGAAAATCAATGTGGAATATTAAATTATTGTTTTGCAACAACTGATAAACATCTGAATTCAGCACTGTAATTGCATTTGGTAGTTTACATCTACATTGAGGATTACCCTACATAAAGCAGTGCATCGTTACAGTCAGTACCACATTGCTCTGTTCAGTAGTGAACTACACACAGTAGTGTATAGTTATAGTCAGCGTTGCCGAGTTATACTCAGCAGTGAACTCCATATGGTAGTGTGTAGTTGCAGTCAGTACTGTACAGCTCTGTACAGTAGTGAACTAGTTATGGTTGAGTAGTTACAGTCAACAGTGTAAAACATTATTCAGTAGTATACCTCTACATTCAGTACTGAACTATATTCTATATTCAGTAGTGTGCAGCTGCACTCAGTAGTGTACAGCTGCATTCTGCAGTGTACAGCTGCATTGAGTAGTGTGCATCTACACTCAGTAGTGTACATCTGCATTCAGTAGTGTACAGCTGCATTCACAACTGTAAAGCTGCATTCAGTAGTGTACAGCTGCATTCAGTAGTGTACAGCTGCATTCACAACTGTAAAGCTGCATTGAGTAGTGTGCAGCTGCATTCCATAGTGTACAGCTGCATTCACAACTGTAAAGCTGCAATCAGTAGTGTGCAGCTGCATTCAGAACTGTGCACCTGCATTCAGTAGTGTACAGCTGCATTCAGAACTGTAAATCTGCATTCACTAGTATGCAGCTGCATTCAGTAGTGTACAGCTGCAGTCAGAACTGTGTAGCTGCATTCAGTTGTGTACATCTGCATTCAGTAGTGTACAGCTTCATTCTGCAGTGTACATCTGCATTCAGTAGTGTGCAGCTACACTCAGTAGTGTACAGCTGCATTCTGCAGTGTACAGCTTCATTCTTTAATGTACAGCTTCACTCAGTAGTGTACATCTACATTCAGTAGTACACATCTGCATTTAATATTGTACAGCTACACTCAGTAGTGTGCAGCTGCATTCAGTAGTGTGCAGCTGCATTCAGAACTGTGTACCTGCATTCAGTAATGTGCAGCTGCATTCAGTAGTGTGCAGCTGTATCCTGCAGTGTACAGCTTCATTCTTTAGTGCACAGCTACACTCAGTAGTGTACATTTGCATTCAGTAGTGTAAAGCTGCACTCAGTAGTGTGCAGCTGCACTCAGTTGTGTATAGCTTCATTCTGCAGTGTACATCTGCATTCAGTAGTGTGCAGCTACACTCAGTAGTATGCAGCTGCATTCTGTAGTGTACAGCTGCATTCAGTAGTGTACAGCTGCATTCTGCAGTATAATTAATTGGTGGCTCTAAATTGTCCATAAGTGTGAATGGTTGAGAGGAGAAGACCTCTATAATAATCCAGTCGAAGGCAACGGGAAACCACTACTGCAGTGTTCCCTAGAGACTTTGATGGCTGAAGCTGTCAGAGAGGCCAATGCACTGTAGTGATATGCCAAAATGGATGGATAGTACTATGTTATTGTGAATCTGCATTTATTAGCAACTATATTCAGTAGTCTGCCTCTTTATTTAGTAGTATACATCTACATGGGATATACTTAAATTCTGCTGATGCTGTATTAAAACAGCAGCAAAACAAAGGTATTAGCTGGAGCTTCAGCTTTATTGGTTGTTTTGTGACAGAACTTCAGGGGTAAAAGGGACAGATGGATAGTGAAGGTCATATATTCTTTATATAATAATGTGATAGTAATGTTCATAATGTTCTGTTAATTCTCATATTTTAGATTGCTGGCAGTGCCCTTTGGATATTTGGGTTAAAATGATTTACAGATGTCTTATTGCAGGGTTGGCATTTTGTAACTGATTTTTGTGCTGTTATTGTAGTGCTGCAGTCCCTGAATAAACTCGGAGCTTTGGCCGAAATCACATCAGATTTGTACGGCATTCTTGGATATTAAGATGATGGAGTTATGCTGCATTAAGTTGTCTTTAGAACATTCCTTAATTCTTTCAGATGAGATACAGTTTCTTTGTTGCAAAACTAGAGATAAAAGCAAACCCATTTGCCAGTGTATGGGCCAATTCATAATCAAACTATATGAGGAAAAGGAGGGTGATGATGTTCATGGTGACAATTTCGATACCTCGATGCATCATCTTGATTCTGGTTGAGACATTACAGGAATCTCTAGAGTTTATGCAGAATGGTACAAAAACACAAACTTTTTGTGAATGGCGGTTCTGCAGACAGAAATGCCTTGTTGAGGAGAGAGGTCAGAAGAGAAAGGCCAGATGGGTTCGAGCTGACAGGAAGTCTACGGTAAGTCAAATAAGGTTGCAAACATTGCAAAACATTTTGGTAAGTGAAAATATCTGACTATATACTATAGTCAGATTTATGTAGTATTTCCTATTATAAGATTACAATTAACCAAATATAAGGTTATTAAACCTCTCTTGACATTTTTTTTTACTCATTTCAAATTTTACATTTTCTTGTTCTATTGGCAGATCATTTTGCTTCTTTCTAGTTATATAAATGGGACGGCACGGTGGTGTAGTGGTTAGCACTGTTGCCTCACAGCAAGAAGGTTCTGGGGTCGAGCCCAGCGACCGACGGGGGCCTTTCTGTGTGGAGTTTGCATGTTGTCTGCGTGGGTTTCCTCCAGGTGCTCCGGTTTCCCCTAAAGACATGCAGGTTAGGTTAAATGATGGCTCTAAATTGACTGTAGGTGTGAATGGTTGTTTGTCTCTGTTGCCCCTTTTCCGCCAAAGCAGTTCCAGGGCTGGTTCGGGGCCAGTGCTTAGTTTGGAACCGGGTTTTCTGTTTCCACTGACAAAGAACTGGCTCTGAGGCCAGAAAAACCGGTTCCAGGCTAGCACCAACTCTCTGCTGGGCCAGAGGAAAGAACCGCTTACGTCAGCGGGGGGGCGGAGTTGTTAAGACCAACAACAATAACAAGACCGCGAAAGATCACCATTTTTAAGCGACGAGAAGCAGCAGCTGTACAAACGCGAAGTCATCCATTATTATTATTGTTGTTGTATCGTTTATGCAAACGTAGCGATGTAACTGACGTATACAGCGACGTAATGATGTGGCTCCCCTTAGCACCATGAGCTATGGAAAAGCAAACTGGTTCTCAGCTGGCTCGCAAGTTGAACGAGTTGTGAACCAGCACCAGCACAGGCCCCGAACCAGCCCTGGAACTGATTTGGTGGAAAAGGGGTATGTGTGTCAGCCCTGTGATGACCTGGCGACTTGTCCATGGTGTACCCTGCCTCTCGCCCATAGTCAGCTGGGATAGGCTCCAGCTTGCCTGCGACCCTGCACAGGATAAGCGGTTACGGATAATGGATGGATGGATGGATTTTTATTATTCCAACCCATCCATGCAAATCTTCTAACTGAGAAAAAATAGACAGACTCTCTGGGGCATCATTGTATACTAAAGGTGCTGATAAATCCAGTGTCATGCTTTATTTTGCACATATGGATTAAAGTAGCAGTGACCTGCAAGAGGCTCCACTTAGCTACCGATGGTTCAGAATATCCAAATAGTACTGATCTTATTGATAGATGCAAAAATTAGTGTAGATTTTTTCAAATGGACACAAAATTGTATTTGTGTATCTTTTCTATTTATGTTCAGTACAGGTCTTAGTGAGTTTTAAATCAAAAGTCTTTTTTATAATCTCTCTCTCTCTCTCTCTCACACACACACACACACACACACACACACACACACACACACACACACACACACACATCTTCAGTCACTTGCATTCAGTCCATTAAGCTTTTGATTTTCTTTTTTTTAAAAATTGCAATTATTCTTTTATGCCACCATCACTTTTTTCTTTGTTTTAGCACCCAAAATTATTATCGATTTAATGCATATTATATGCGGTATAGCAGGGCTGCAACAAATGACTCTTTTCATAATAAAATAATACATCAACTTTGAGGAGCGATCAAAAAGTTCAGGGACTGTTCCTTTGATGAACAAATCGAGCATGGCATGGTGAGCACGGAGCAAACAGAAGCGGGCAGTAACTTTTGTGAGTCACTTGGCCGTATGATGTCGCACTGTCAGCATGAGGACCTGTGTTGGACAGACATGTAAGGCTCCACCCAATTCACAATTTCATTCGATTTATAATATTGGATTCATGATTTGATTTGCCCATGAAGATGAAGAAAATTTTATTACCAAAAATATGCAACATTTATTTTCCTGTTCTTTATCAACTTAAATATTAATTTTCTTTAAAAAATACAACAACTTTGCCTAATTTTCTTCATAACCAACCATAATTAATTAACAAAAATGTGTAAAGGTTGGATTCCTTTCATGAAAAATGAAAAAGTTAATCACAAATTGACCTTTTCTAAAACTTTTATGAACATTACCTCCATTTTTCTGCTCTTTTCGTTACATTTCAGCAGTCTGTAAAAGAGAGCTCTGAATTTTTGTGAAACCTATTTGTTCAGTCAATCGCATAACAGCTCTTTCCCATTTTAGACCTCTTTTTTGTACGTTTTCATGGCATTAGAGCTGTGTTACTTCCGCCTAGGGTTAAGTCACATGCATTTGCAGGTTCTCATCTCATCTCATTATCTCTAGTCGCTTTATCCTGTTCAACAGGGTCGCAGGCAAGCTGGAGCCTATCCCAGCTGACTACGGGCAAAAGGCGGGGTACACCCTGGACAAGTCGCCAGGTCATCACAGGGCTGACACATAGACACAGACAACCATTCACACTCACGTTCACACCTACGGTCAATTTAGAGTCACCAGTTAACCTAACCTGCATGTCTTTGGACTGTGGGGGAAACCGGAGCACCCGGAGGAAACCCACGCAGACACGGGGAGAACATGCAAACTCCGCACAGAAAGGCCCTCGCCGGCCACGGGGCTCGAACCTGGACCTTCTTGCTGTGAGGCGACAGCGCTAACCACTACACCACCGTGCCGCTGCATTTGCAGGTTATTGCATATTATTGTGCCCTCTGCTGTCTAAACAACACAATTACAAGAGACTACACATCCTGATCATAATAAATCATTTTTATTTCACTGATTCAAATAGTCATAAATGTGTATCATGATTTATCGTCACACAATATATCGTTACATACCTAGTTTTGGGATAAGGTACACATGCACATTTGCGATTTTACGCAGAGAACAAACATCGAAATCTGTGTCAAACTCAGGAAATCAGCAATGGAGACCATAGCTGTGTCTGAAATCACTCACTCGTTTATGCTTATGCCATGGGCTGCTGAGGTCAGTGTAAAGAGGTAGGGATGGTTTCCTGCAGCAGAACTTGAAAAATGTGACAAATAATATCTTGAAACGTGGTATATAATTGGTATATAGGGTGGGGGATATAGATGACCCTGTCTTCTTGTTTTATTTTAAAGCAAAGGGTCGTCTCACGCCAAATATTGACTTTCTTTCATTTACTGTATTATGGCTTACTGCTGTTTATAGTATTTTTTTAATGTTGAAACATTTCATTTCATTATTTTTTTAAATCATTTTTGGTCTACAGCATTTTTTTACACGTGCCTAAGACTTCTTGCACAGCACTGTACATATAAATATTCACTCGTAAACATAAGCTGAATTCCGTCAACTTTGTAAGTATCATGCTAGCAATGAAATGAAAATATGATCCTAAAAATTTGGTGAATTTTTCTGCTGGCAGCTGAAGTTGAGGAACATAATGATGTCTTCTCCTGCAAAGACAGTTGTTGCATAGATTTTGCTTTGTCTGTGAAAACGTTGCAAGCTCAAAAAACACTGCAACCACAAAAAATACAAATCTACTGTGCATATCATATTGACCAGTTTCTTATCACTGTTTTGATTATCACACCGCCACAGTGAACATCTATAAGATGTGCAATGATAAGACACTGCCTCTTTAGGTTCTATTCTGATGCAGTTTCTATTCAAATAAATGTCATGTTATTTTCCATAATTAAACTAAATTCTTGTTTCCTCTGTGATCCAGCTTCACTGCTCTGTATATGTTCCTTTCTCTGTGGTATAAGTCCTGTTTCAAATATGAGCTGATATCTTACATGATCTGAGGCTTATGAATTGTTCTGTTTAAAGCAGAATGTGTACATTATATTTTCTGCACTATTCCATACAATAATTGAAAGGTTCTTAATGCAAAGTTGAATTCTGGGTAAAATGTTCCGTTTCTGTTGCTGTTGGAGTTTCGAGATGTTTCACTGCTGCACACACCGTGTATCCTATGTGTAAACGTTTTGCCGAGATAAAACGCGTCACACCTTTTACGATTCCGGAGCAAGTGAGCAACAATGTCACGTGACCACCGTGGGGCGCGTTTGAGCTACTTTTAACCAAAACAAGTCGGCGTGGGCAAACATGGCGGACTCCGCTCTCCCGCCAGCTAAAAGCCAGCAGAAAAGAAAAGGAAAGCCTGCATAGTGAGTGCAACTGCAAGATAGAGCAAGATTAGATGATGTCATTTTTCTGGACAGATAACTAAGTCATTCTAGCTAGTGCTTAGCTATCTTAGCCTTAGAACACATGAGCTTGACTCCACAGTAGTGATTATGGAGTTATACACCTAACGTTTTGATCTTACAGAGAAAGAAAAGATAACACAAAAGCAATAACAGAGAAAAGATACATTCATCTTTTGTGTCACGGATCTATTCAGGAATAATCAACCACAAATTACATTGCTGCGACTCAAAACTTTCTGAGGTCAATGTAGAGCCACAATGTTTTCCGTGCATCGCCATCTTGGTGTGACGCAGTTCCAGAGTTATGCTACTTAGTTCAAGCTCCTGTTGTTCAGCTGTTTCCGTAGGGCCATACCGTTTACCACAAGAGGCAGGATATTCGGTCCCCAAATGGAGAAAAGTGACCCTCAGCACATCAAAATGTCACATCTCGTCCACATGATATTGTTCTTGCGAGACACAGGAAAATGCCATGCACAATTAAAATAAATAAATACATTTTTAGATGACTTTGCAGTCAGCATCTTGAAATGAAATGGTCAGGCCATATATACATGGACATTTGGTAGAGTGCGTAACTCCTCCAAGCCACATACTGGAATATCCTGGATCCACATACATATCCGGATTTGCATCAAAATCTCCTCTGTTGTTCCCTTCCTCCAAATTTCATCAAATTCCATTCACTACTTTTTGAGTTACACTGGGAACAGACAAACAACAGAGACAAAAAAATAACCTCCTCCAACAAAGTTGACGGAGGTAATAAACACATGACTGCAGATTCTTCTTGGTCATATATATGGTTTTTATTTTTTGGTTTGTTGTATGAGAGACAAGGGATAAATGATGCCAAATAATGATGAATTTCTGTATAACTATTTTTTTTTTGTGTTAAAAATGTGTTCACTATAGATTCCCGCAACATCTCACATATCAGTGAACAATCTATTCAAATTAAACCTGATAATGATGTGTTGTCAACATGCCAATTATTATCATCAAGTGCCGAGTCCTTTTACTATGTCAGCAAATCACCTTCTTCCTTGGATGGAAACCTGGCTACTGATAGGATGGTAAAACAGCAGGCCAGCACAGTGAACTCTGTACTCTTGAAAACGGAGCCCACTCACGATCAGCACACAAGTGTGTTGTGCTCATTTCAAAGTCAGCTTTGTGAGAAACACTTAGTCATGTGTGGGACTGAGATGCTTCAGTTCTTTTGTGCAGAAAATGCCTATTTTTCATGCTGCCATTCTGCTTAAGTAACACTGTTGATTTCACTGTCAAAGGATCACAATCTGGCAAGATGAAAATCCGAGATTTTGGTCAGAAACAACCCACTTGAGCAATAAAACGAATACCTAGAAATGAAATGAACTAAAATACAAGGGTGAGTCGATTGAACACCTTAAAAGTGCAATATGAATTAGAATGTAAGAAAAAAAATTGAGAAGAATCCAATGTTTTGATTATAGGTGGCATGAAACCACTTTTTTTCTTTTCTGATACTGACTCTTTTATTGAAATCTTGAGAAATCAAGAAATGCCTGTACAAACAAACAAACAAACAAACAAACAAACAAACAAACAAACAAACAAACAAACGAGTATCAGTAATGCCAATACTCATCTGATATGTTTCTTTAAAAACTGCTAAGCTTTAAGATATTTTTAACTGAAGTACAGTATTTAAAAAAAAATCCAGAAAAATACTTAGCTAAAACATGACTTACAGTGGTGCTTGAAAGTTTGTGAACCCTATATAATTTTCTATATTTCTGCATAAATATACCTTAAAACATGATCAGATTTTCACAGAAGTCCTAAAAGTAGATAAAGAGAACCCAGTTAAACAAATGAGACAAAAAATATTATACTTGGTCATTTATTTATTGAGGAAAATGATCCAATATTACATATCTATGAGTGGCAAAAGTATGTGAACCTCTAGGATTAAGGTGAAATTAGAGTCAGGTGTTTTCAATCAATGGGATGACGCACCCTGTTTTATTTAAAGAACAGGGATCTATCAAAGTCTGATCTTCACAACACGTTTGTGGGAGTGTATCATGTCACGAACAAAGGAGATTTCTGAGGACCTCAGAAAAAGCGTTGTTGATGCTCATCAGGCTGAAAAAGGTTACTAAACCATCTCTAAAGAGTTTGGACTCCACCAATCCACAGTAAGACAGATTGTGTACAAATGGAGGAAATTCAAGACCATTGTTACCCTCCCCAGGAGTGGTCAACCAATAAAGATCACTCCAAGAGCAAGGCGTGTAATAGTCGGTGAGGTCACAAAGGACCCCAGGGTAACTTCTAAGCAACTGAAGGCCTCTCTCACATTGGCTAATGTTCATGTTCATGAGTCTACCATCAGGAGAACACTGAACAACAATGGTGTGCATGGCAGGGTTGCAAGGAGAATGCCACTGCTCTCCAAAAAGAACATTGCTGCTCATCTGCAGTTTGCAAAAGATCACGTGAACAAGCCAGAAGGCTATTGGAAAAAAATTTTGTGGACGGATGAGACCAAAATAGAACTTTTTGGTTTAAACGAGAAGCGTTATATTTGGAGAAAGGAAAACACTGCATTCCAGCATAAGAACCTTATCCCATCTGTGAAACATGGTGGTACTAGTATCATGGTTTGGGCCCGTTTTGCTGCATCTGGGCCAGGACAGCTTGCCATCATTGATGGAACAATGAATTCTGAATTATACCAGCGAATTCTAAAGGAAAATATCAGGACATCTGTCCATGAACTGAATATCAATACAAGATGGGTCATGCAGCAAGACAATTATCCCAAACACACAAGTCGTTCTACCAAAGAATGGTTAAAGAAGAATAAAGTTAATGTTTTGGAATGGCCAAGCCAAAGTCCTGACCTTAATCCAATGGAAATGTTGTGGAAGGACCTGAAATGAGCAGTTCATATGAGGAAACCCACCAACATCCCAGAGTTGAAGCTGTTCTGTATGGAGGAATGGGCTAAAATTCCTCCAAGCTGGTGTGCAGGACTGATCAACAGTTACCGGAAATGTTTAGTTGCAGTTATTGCTTCACAAGGGGGTCACACCAGATACTGAAAGCAAAGGTTCACATACTTTTGCCACTCACAGATATGTAATATTGGATCATTTTCCTCAATAAATAAATGACCAAGTATAATATTTTTGTCTCATTTGTTTAACCGGGTTCTCTTTATCTACTTTTAGGACTTGTGTGAAAATCTGATGATATTTTAGGTCATATTTATGCAGAAATATAGAAAATTCTAAAGGGTTCACAAACTTTCAAGCACCACTGTACACAAACCCACAGCATTCACACAAATATAATTTATATTGCACATATTAATATCATAATTAATTTATGAAATATAACTATGCCTAAGTATAAAAAAATCAATCCTAACAAAAATGCAATCAGATGTATTTATATGTCAACAATTACAGTTCCAAAAATTATTTTCCAAATCCAATTCCAATCTTTTCCATTTGTAACAGGACTGGATCAAATTCATTTTTTTCTCCAATATCTGATCCACTGTTGTATTTAAAAAAAAAAATGCCATCTCTAATCGTTACCCATCTGTACCAAGTGTGGCCCGAGTATGAGGACAGATACCACCCTATCACATGAGTCTTATCCCACACCTTGTATCTACATTCACTAGCTTTTTTCTCCGTATAGAATTACTGACTATAGTCCATCTGTTGCTCTGCACGTGTCCGCTCCCATCTCCTTTGTCAATGACTGGAACAAAACCGTCACAGCAACATGACTGACATGCAATAGCATCTGTCTTTGGTGATCTTATTTCAGCCACTTGGTATAAACTTTCACTTTTATAGGTGTTTTCCCACATATACACACAATATTTCAGCATGATATTTATGAAGTGTATATATGGTATATAGTATATATATATATTTTTGTAATTATATATTTATATAGATATTTATGAAGTGTATATATGGAATGTAGTATATATTTAATTTTGTAATTAAATATTTATATAGATATTTATGAAGTATATATATATATATATATATATATATATATATATATATATATATATATGGTATGTAGTATATATTTATTTTTGTAATTATATATTTATATAGATATTCATGAAGTGTATATATGGTATATATTTTTATAGGTGTATTAATGTAGTTTGGATTTCAGGGTAGTTAAAAAAGGGGTGGGAAATTAAAAAAGTATTGTACTTCTTCCCACTCCTTTTTCGAACAATGTGCGGTGTATTGTAATGTCTTAGCTCTTTATGTTATTTTATTTATTCTTTTTTTGTCACTTTCTCGTTGTCTTTCTTTTGTATGTACAGATAGTTACATACATTTTTTAATACATGTTCGAAAATAAAATAAATTCATTCATTCATTCATTCATTCATTCATTCATGTCTGAATCAAGAACTGGATATATAGGTTATTTAAAAAAATCATCAGTTAATCCTTTTATGCAAATAAAATTGTTATTTAAAACTGAGGCAAATCCAGTTGAAATAAAAAAAAGCCTAAAATGAAAATGGAAAACGAGACCGTCAATGACAGTGTAGCTCACTCTGGCCCTGTCTAATCCAGAAGGAACAATCTAAAGTGGGCCACTTTGTGCAATAAATGTTCTATACATTATATACAAGCTATATACACTCTATATCACGGCTCGAAATTCGCGGTGGTCCAGTCGCCTGAGGCGACTTAATTTGTCATTTGGTGGGTAATTCCTGTCACTAGCCAGCCCGGCTGGCTAGTTGAAAATAAAAAAATATATATGAAGCAAAGATTCAGACACACCGTCAACTAAAGCCGCCACATATTAAGCGTGTGCCGTGTCTGTGTTCATCGATGTGTTTATTGGCAGGATGGAAAATACCGAAGAATTCCGAATCATATCTTGTACGAGTCAGGCTGTCGTTTTTTTCACTACTGCGCATGCATATAACGCATCTCGTTGAATATCGCGGTAATCACGTTATCAAATTCAATAGATGTGGCCACATTATCGCCCATTTAAACACGTGTTTTTGTTGTTGTTTACATCTATATCTGCCAAAGCTACGTTGCGATGTGGAATTTTCTGAAAGGTGTACAGAAACCGCCAGAGACGGGGACAAAGCGACCTCGGTCTGAAGAGGAGAAAAAGGCCGCTGATAAAGCGTACGAGAAGGAGAAACGACAAAGGACTTATAAGCAAACGTGGGAGCAGGGTAGGCCTTGGCTGCGATACGATTTTTATGGAATAATTCTTTTTTTTTTCAAGTTGATTCCTAGTCAGGGCGGCACGGTGGTGTAGTGGTTAGCGCTGTCGCCTCACAGCAAGAAGGTCTGGGTTCGAGCCCCGTGGCCAGCGAGGGCCTTTCTGTTGCCCCTTTTCCACCAAATCAGTTCCAGGGCTGGTTCAGGGCCAGTGCTCAGTTTGGAACCGGGTTTTCTGTTTTCACTGACAAAGAACTGGCTCTGGGGCCAGAAAAAACGGTTCCAGGCTAGCACCAGCTCTTTGCTGGGCCAGAGGAAAGAACCGTTTACGTCAGCGGGGGGGGCGGAGTTGTTAAGACCAACAACAATAGCAAGACCGCCAAAGCCGATATAACACCGGCTAACGTTAGCTCATAACAAAGGCTAACATAACCATCTCACATTCAGTGTAAATAAGAGTCAAAACGTTATTAGGTTATTACCTGTCTCCTAGAACGTAATCGCCATCCACTCAAAACCTGTCAATCAACACAAACATATCGGATCTGCCGTTTTCTGATCCCAATGAAGCACCGTAAAGCCAGAAGCAGCAGCTGTACAAACGCGAAGTCATCCATTATTGTTGTTGTTGCTGCTTCTTCTTCTCCATGTTGTTGTTGCTTCGATGTTCACGCCAAGGTTTATGCAAACGCAGTGACGTAACTGATGTATACAGTGATGTAATGACATGGCTCCCCTTAGCACCCTGAGCTATGGAAAAGCAAACTGGTTCTCAGCTGGCTCGCAAGTTAAAGGAGTTGTGAACTAGCACCAGCACTGGCCCCGAACCAGCCCTGGAACTGATTTGGTGGAAAAGAGGTATGTGTGGAGTTTGCATGTTCTCCCCGTGTCCGCGTGGGTTTCCTCTGGGTGCTCGGGTTTCCCCCACAGTCCAAAGACATGCAGGTTAGGTTAACTGGCGACTCTAAATTGACCGTAGGTGTGAATGTGAGTGTGAATGGTTGTCTGTGTCTATGTGTCAGCCCTGTGATGACCTGGCGACTTGTCCAGGGTGTACCCCGCCTTTCGCCCGTAGTCAGCTGGGATAGGCTCCAGCTTGCCTGCGACCCTGTAGAACAGGATAAAGCGTCTAGAGATAATGAGATGAGATGAGATTCCTAGTCAATATGAAGCTCCTAATGCTTTCTCTCTCATAAATGGTTAAATACAGAAAGCATGTTGGACATATTTTGAGTGCTATAGTCATGATAGTAAGTATATTTGTTTTCAATACTCATACACCAAGTTGCCAAGTTTTCCAATATATTATTATTTGTTGATATTATATTATGGTGCTCTGTGTTGTTCTCATTTATGTATTTAACAACAGTATCAAAATACTTGGGTCTTGAAATAAATGCACATTAGTCATGAACAATGGTAACTACTCTCTTTTGTGTTATTTTTGACAGAAGTAAAATTCATACATGAACAAATTTTGGCTAGTTGACTTTCTGTTTGGCTAGTTACTTTGGAAGGTAACTAGTCCGGCTGGCTGGTGAAAAAATATATGAATTTCTAGGCCTAGTTACCTTCCAAAGTAACTCGCCAAACAGAAAATCAACTCGCCAAAATTTGTTCATGTATGAATTTTACTTCTGTCAAAAATAACACAAAAGAGAGTAGTTACCATTGTAGGCCTGTATATACATACCTACCTATTTGCCAGAAAGAATCCAAAATGGTGAGGAATTGACCGAGAAGAAGCAATTTTTGTTGAACTGCTCATTAAGGTTTAATTAGTCCATAACTTCATTAATAATTGTAATTAAGCAAATCTGGGTAAAAGTTATATGCACCAAAGGTACCCCTACTTTTATGCCAGAAAGAATTGCTTAATTGCTAGTTCTACTTGTGGTTGGGTCATACCAAAGACCATCATAAAAATGGGACCTACTGCAATCTGGCAAGTCATGCTGCAATAATAGTGGGGAGTCAAACTCTTGTGGTTACCAGAGGACCAACCCCCTACTGCAATCCCAGCTGTATGATAGGTGACAGGCAGAGGGCTATAGAAATGGAGATCAGTGCTGCCCAATGTGCCTTAAGGGCCTGGTTAGTACTGGGATGGGAGACTGCCTGGAAAGGCCAGGTCCTGGAATGGGAGGGACTTTGACTTTGACTCTACCTAGCAATTGTGGACTAGCCAGTGTGCCACCTGGTTCCATATTCTTTTTGGTTGGAGCGTTAATCGACTAGGCTAAAAAGTTTCATGGCTAGTCATGGTGTATGATTGGAATGGCTACCTCATCATTTCAAAATACAGATGAAAATATCCATCCATCCATAACCACTTATCCTGTGCAGGGTCGCGGGCAAGCTGGAGCCTATCCTAGCTGACTATGGGTGAGAGGCAGGGTACACCCTGGACAAGTCACCAGGTCATCACAGGGCTGACACATAGAGACAAACAACCATTCACATTCACACCTATGGTCAATTTAGAGTCACCAGTTAACCTAACCTGCATGTCTTTGGACTGTGGGGGAAACTGGAGCACCTGGAGAACATGAAAACTCCACATAGAAAGGCCCCCGTTGGCCACTGGGCTCAAACCTAGAACCTTCTTGCTGTGAGGCAACAGTGCTAACCACCGTGCCACCCCAGATTAAAATATGTTTCTGGCTATTTCATGTATTTTCTTACCCAATCAAGTCGCTTACTCCAAAGATTCTCTTCCCTCGCTATGACTCCCCAAAAATTTCACCACCCTGTCTTTCTGCACTCCAATGTAGGTGATGCGACTGCACTGAAAAAAAAAAATCTGTGTAATGTGCTGCTGCTGTAAACATGTTACCGTACATTGCTCCCTTTTTCTGCCACTCCTAGCATATTCCTAAACCATCCTATTCTTGCAGCCACTTTCTCTTTCAGCTTACAACAACAATTTGCTAAATACCGACAGTGTAAGACAATGAGATTTAATGGAAATGTTGTTTGCTTTCTAAGAAAGAACAACAGTTAGATTTTATCTTTTTTTTTCCTTTTTGGTTTTTGTTTTACGTACAAGGATGAACAAAGAGATTTTGTCCAAAAGATTTGTAATAATATGTTTTCCCTTAACGTTTTTTAACCATTGCTTGGGGGTTTTAATGGTTCATTAATTCTGTGATGCAGTCCTTTTTTTTTTTCCATTATTAAACCAACTTGTCTATGTGGTAACGATGAACACAGAGAAATGCATATACTGTATGTAAACAAAAAATGCAGTGAATGAAGAGTCATGAGTCATGAGGGACTGATACACAAAGTATTCTGACAGAAAATCTCTCGGATTCTTCAATAACATGCTTTCTAAAGGTTATGAACAGCATTTGACCTAGCCGAAGATTCACAGATTTTTTAATCAATAGCTATGTGAGCTTGCAAACAAATACATTCAAATGAATACTTTAAAAAAAAAAAACAACTTCCTTATTTTAGACATAGGTATAGAAAGATCCATTTTTGCCCACTATTAATTGACAGTTGCAGCCCACTCAGTTTACTGTATTTTCAGGAAAACTTAGTATGAAATAAAGGTCTGTTTCCTAAAAGTCTGAAACTGTACAATAGTGAAAGGGAAAACTCACTGCTATAGGTGTTTCCCCATATTGCCTGGGGAAAGGTCAGTCGAGGTTGCACAGATTGCACTGTTTCAGGTGCTTTAAGGGTTCTCCCTCATTCTCTTTAAGAGACAGGCCTTTCACAGACTTTGACATTGAAAGGCAGGATGCATTAAGGCCTTGGTGGCAACAAAAGTGTGAGATAATTTCTAACTAAAGGCCTGCCACTCCATAAACTCTCCACGCTCATGGCACACAAAAGCTTGAGTGCAGGGAAGAAAAGGCATCATGGCTCCAATCTCCTTCCCCTTCACACCAACATGACTTCAGGCAGAGGGCTTTTGGTAAGCAGCTCCAAAATAGTTGCTTCTTTGTGGCATCACTCAGTTCGGTTCACTCAGTCAAATGTCGTCAGACATTTGTTGTAATACAGTGACCGAGGAATCACCTGTATACCCACAAAGCACTCTGAGCCCTGGTTAGAGTTACAGTGTCTTGCAAAAGTATCCATCCACCTTGGTGTTTGTCCTGTTTTGTCGCATTACAAGCTAGAATTAAAATGGATTTTTTTTGGGGGGGGCATCATTTGATTTACACAACAGGCTGACAACTTTAAAGGTGCAAAATGTTGTTTTATGGTGACACAAACAATAATTAAGATGACAAAACAGACATCTGGAGTGTGCCTAGGCATTCATCCGCTTTTGTATGAAACCCTTAAATAAGAGCTGGTCCAACCAATTCACTTCATAAGTCACATAATTAGTTGATTAAGATCCATCTGTGTGCAATCAGAGGGTCATATGATGTCTGTATAAATCAACCTGTTCTGGAAGGACCCTGACTCTGCAACACTACTAAGCAAGCAACATGAAAACCAAGGAGCACTCCAAACATCTCAGAGACAAAGTTGTGAAGAAGTATGGATCAGGGTTGGGTTATAAAAAAAAAAAAAAAAAATCCCAAACTTTGAATATCCCACAGAGCACCATTAAATCCATTAGAGCAAAATGGAAAGAATATGGCACCACTACAAACCTGACAAGAGAAGGCCGCCCACTGAAACTCACAGACCGGGCAAGGAGGGCATTAATCAGAGATGCAAAAAAGACACCAAAGATAACACTGAAGGAGCTGCAAAGATCCACAGTGGACATGGAAGTATCTGTCCATAGGACTACTTTAAGCCGTACACTCCACAGAGTGGGGCTTTATGGAAGAGTGGCCAGAAAAAAGCCATTGCTTAAAGAAAAAATAAGAAAACACGTTTGGAATTTACCCAACAGCATGTGGGTAGACTCCCCAAACACATGGAAGATGATTCTCTGGCCAGATGAGACTAAAACTTTTTGGCAATCATGGGAAACGCCATGTGTAGCACAAACCCAACACCCTGAGAACACCATTCCTACAGTGAAGCATGGTGGTGGCAGCATCATGCTGTGGGGATGTTTTTCATCTGCAGGGACAGGAAAGCAAGTTGGGACTGAAGGAAAGATGGATGGCACTAAATACAGGGCAGTTCTGGAGGAAAACCTGTTTGAGTCGGCCAGAGGTTTGAGACTGGGATGAAGGTTCACGTTCCAGCAGGACAATGACCCTCAACATACTGCTAAAGCTACACTGGAGTGGTTTAAAGGGAAACATTTACATATCTTGGAATGGCTTAGTCAAAGCCCAGACCTCAATCCAATTGAGAATCTGTGGCATAATTTGAAGATTTCTGTACACCAGCGCAACACATCTAACTTGACGGAGTTGGAGCAGTTTTGCCTTGAGGAATGGGCAAAAATCCCAGTCGCTAGATGTGCTAAGCTAATAGAGACATACCCCAAGAGACTTGTAGCTGTGATTGCAGCAATAGGTGGCTCTACGAAGTATTGACTTTGTGGGGGTGAATACCTATGCACACTCCAGATTTCTGTTTTTTCATCTTAATTATTGTTTGTGTCACAATAAAACAACGATTTGCACCTTTAAAACTGTAAACATGTTGTGTAAATCAAATGGTGCTAACCCTCCAAAAATCCATTTTAATTCCAGTTTGCAATTACAAACCAACCCAGGCTGTGTACTGTCTAGCCTGATCAAGATGACTTGGGGTTACCATTTGGGGTTTTATTTTTCTCCATTTCGTTGTATTTTGTCAGCTCATTTGTATGGCTGAAGTGTTTTCCTTGGCTGTTTGATGATTTTTGTGACTTCAACAGAATATTATACAAAGTGTTATTCTGTCACTTGTTCACTTGGCGCTAGAACTTTCTTCTCTAGACGTTACTTCTTGTACCTGACTTTTCCACTTGTTGTATGTTGCTCTGGATAAGAGCGTCTGTGAAATGCTTGGAATGTAATGTAATATATAAGGTGCCATGTACATCTCAATTGATCAGCTTCAAATCATATACGTAATTTGCAATGAATTACGATACTGTTATATTCAGATTACACTGTCAAGTTTAAATCATGTGTGTTTCAGTTACACTCCTAGATTTAATACAATCTTTGTGAAACCTTGTCATTTCATATTTATGGAATTAACAAAAGAAATATTAAATATGAAAAATGAGAGAGCAAAGCAACATAAATTAAGACAAACAGCACCACTCAGTCATTTAAAAATGCCACTGTATAAAAGAAGAATGTGCCACAATGACTCATAAAAATACTGGATAAATGAATCAGTACTGTTCATCACAGTATTTTTTATTCAATGCTGCGCAACACTTTAATAGAGCCAACAAAAAGTGACTGATAAGTGCCCGATCTGTTATGTCTCAAGCTGCTATGTGCTGTATACTCCCAGGTGTGCTGCCTGGCTTCCTATGACACCCTCCTGTTTTAACAATACAGCATGCATTACTGTGAAACATTTCTGGCGAAGAGTTGCTGTACAGTAGTTTTCATATTTTTTTTCTCCATTGTCATATCAAATCCTTTTCTTTTTGAATTAAAACTTGCTCTTGATTCGAAGATTCCTGTTCTTGGCTGGCAGGAGTGGAATCCAGTGCTCCATGGTTGTAGAAGAACAACTACTTTATTCATCACATGTACACTTGTAAAATAACTCTCTGCATTTAACCCATCTGAAGCAGTGAACACACACATACAGTACATAGCCAGAGCAATGGACAGCTATGCTACAGCACCCAGGGAGCAGTTGAGGGTTAAGTGTCTCACTCAAGAGGGTTAAGTGTCTCACGTTAACCTAACTGCATGTCTTTGAACAGTGAAGGAAACCCATGCAGACACAGGGAGAACATGCAAACTCCACACACAAAGGCCCCCGTCAGCCGCCGGTCTCAAACCCAGAACTTTCTTGCTGTGAGGCAACAGTGCTAACGACTACACCACCATGCTGCACTTGTAAAAAGTTGCTATGAGTTGCTATATCCTTCCTGGCAGCTCAAACCAATCTGACCATCTTCCTCTGACCCCTTATCAACAAGGCGTTTCCACCACAGAACTGTCACTCACTCAATGTTTTTTTGTTTTTCGCACCATTCTGTGTAAACACTTGAGAATGTTGCATGTGAAAACGCGAGGAGATCAGCATTTTCTGAAATACTCAAATCGGAATACATCTTGCGGCAAAATACATCTGACAACAATAACACCCATGCCCCGGTGAACGTCACAGAGATCACAATTTTTCCCATTCTGTTTGAAATGAACATTAACTAAAGCTCTTGATTTGTATCTGCATGATTTTATGTGCGTAGCACAGTGGTGTAGTGGTTAGCACTGTTGTCTCACAGCAAGAAGGTTCTGGGTTTGAGCCCAGTGGTCAACGGGGGCCTTTCTGTGTGGAGTTTGCATGTTCTCTGCATGGGTTTCCTCCGGTGTGTCCTGTATGCGCCTGGTAATTTATGGGTGATTGGTATTCGTCAACATATGCATGCTACTACAAACAAAATCAGCAATCTTTTTAGTTTACTTCTGCAGAATTTTTGTTCGGTTTGCCTTTTGCAAAAACTTGACATAGAATTTACTAAAATCTCATCTCATCTCATTATCTCTAGCCGCTTTATCCTTCTACAGGGTCGCAGACAAGCTGGAGCCTATCCCAGCTGACTACGGGCGAAAGGCGGGGTACACCCTGGACAAGTCGCCAGGTCATGACAGGGCTGACACATAGACACAGACAACCATTCACACTCACATTCACACCTACGGTCAGTTTAGAGTCACCAGTTAACCTAACCTGCATGTCTTTGGACTGTGGGGGAAACCGGAGCACCCGGAGGAAACCCACGCGGACACGGGGAGAACATGCAAACTCCGCACAGAAAGGCCCTCGCCGGCCACGGGGCTCAAACCCGGACCTTCTTGCTGTGAGGCGACAGTGCTAACCACTACACCACCGTGCCGCCCACTTTACTAAAATATTGATAAATAATGCCCATTATCAGCAACATATACCTAGAGTTCGTGCGTGTTAAATCTCCCATTGCTGTCCGTCATGCTTTTACCTTCTTGAGTTGATTGAGCTGATTTATGTATGAGTGCTATCTGCACATACACTTCTAATTAGCTACTGAATCAGCTACAATAATGCACAATCATGCTAAGAATCACAGTTGATGAACCATTATGTAAAAAACCAACAACATATAATTAATGGAATTAATAAAATGACAATACCAGACTTGACTAAATTTATTGCCATTATAGATAAGTATTAGCTGATATAATCACAGTCAGGGACTAATCAGGACTTTATGCAATGAGGGCTATGGGGTGTCTATGGCAACTGGAACTGAACCTGTGTTCATGTTGTAGCCATGAAACCATAATCACGAAACAACAATTCTAATGCTGTGGGGGAATGGAGTGTGTCTTTATTAGAGCTAAAAAATAAGATAATTTTAAAAGTCAGAGAAGAATTACTTTGTGCATTGGGAGCTAATGGAGAAAGGTTTGTACTTGTTTGAACAAGCTCTACTAATTACAATTCTGTCTCAACTTTTGTTCCTGTGTTTAACTATGTGCTTATAAATTTTATTATGATCTCAAAGTTAACTTGCCATTAATATGTTGGGCTCCTGGTGCTGTTGGGAGCTGAATCTGACACATCTTCAAAACAATAGATTAAATATATTATATAACAGGCTTGTAGTACTCGAGTCCAGGACTCGGAATCAAGTCCGACTTGTGCCCTAATTTTAAGGACTCGTGACTTGACTTGGACTTGAGCACTTGCATTTTTAGGACTCGGGCGCTTGCATTAACTGCATTCGGACTCATAAATTGGAGACAAGGACGGATATTATCTTTATTTTTTGTAACATGCCATAATAATTTGGCATAATATATTTATATCTACATTAATTTTTATACTAATTTTGTACAAGAGAATGCACATTCACCTGTTCATACATCATGTTCAGGAACAAACTAACGTTAATGGCGCTAACATGCCTGGAGAGAAGCCCCTAGGATTGTCCGCTTTGCTTATACAGACTTCCCGTGCAGTGGGAAAAAATGCACTGCTACAGTATGTGTTCCATATGTAGAAGAACCATTGAGGAGACGACGGGGACAACCTCGAATTTCAATTGTCATTTGGTAAGACTCCACCCAGAGAAGGAAGTGACACGCTATGTTCATTGCTCTGTTGATGGGGGGCTTGCTGAGCGATGAACTAGCTAGTGTTAACCCTCTCTCATAATTATTTCACCCTCTACAGTGTATAATGTCATTAAACAATTTAAGGAATCTGGAAGAATTTTGGTGCGTAAATGGCAAGGGCGCAAGCCTAAGCTGAACACCCGTGATCTCCAATTGCTCAGACAGCACTGCATCACGAACCGTCATTCATCTATCACTGATATAACCTTTCTCAAGCACTACAGCACAGTGTTACAGCCACAAATTCTAGTTAAAACTTGACTGTGCAGCCCTGTGATGACCTGGCGACTTGTCCAGGGTGTACCCCGCCTTTCGCCCGTAGTCAGCTAGGATAGGCTCCAGCTTGCCTGCGACCCTGTAGGACAGGATGAAGCGGCTAGAGATAATGAGATGAGATGAGAACTTGACTGTGCAAAAAGGAAGCCTTATGTTAATTCTATCCAGAAGCATCCTTGACATTTTTCTGGGCTCGGAGGTATCTGGGATGAACCATCACAGAGTGGAAATGTATTGTGGTCAGATGACTCAGTATTCCAGGTCTTTTTTTTTTTTTTTGTAAGAAATGGATGCTGTATGCTTCAGATCAAAGACAAAAAGGACCATCCAGACTGTCACCAGTAACAAATCCAAAAGCCAGGGTGTGTCATGGTACGGGGTTGTGTCAGTGCCCTTGGCAAAGGTAACTTACACTTCTGTGATGGCAGCATTCATGCAGAAAAGTACACTGAGATTTTGGAGCAACATATGCTGCCTTCAAGACGACATCTTTTCCAGGGATATTTCAACAAGACAATGCAAAACCACATTCTGCACGCATTACAAAGGCATGGCTGTGGAAGAAGTGGGTGCCTGTCCCTTCTGTACCCAATAGAGAATGTGTGGCAAATTTTGAAATTAAAAATGCGACAGGGCGGCACGGTGGTGTAGTGGTTAGCGCTGTTGCCTCACAGCAAGAAGGTCCGGGTTCGAGCCCCGTGGCCGGTGAGGGCCTTTCTGTGTGGAGTTTGGATGTTCTCCCCGTGTCCGCATGGGTTTCCTCCGGGTGCTCCGGTTTCCCCCAGAGTCCAAAGACATGCAGGTTAGGTTAACTGGCGACTCTAAATTGACCGTAGGTGTGAATGTGAGTGTGAATGGTTGTCTGTGTCTATGTGTCAGCCCTGTGATGACCTGGCGACTTGTCCAGGGTGTACCCCGTCTTTCGCCCGTAGTCAGCTGGGATAGGCTCCAGCTTGCCTGCAACCCTGTAGGACAGGATAAAGCGGCTAGAGATAATGAGATGAGATGAGAAAAATGCGACACTGATGACCTCGTACTGCTGCACACCTTAAGATCTGTTTGCATGAAGAATGGGATAAAATAGGACACACCTGAACTACTTAATCACTTGGTGTCTTCAGTCCGTAAACATCATTTAAATGTTGTGAGATGGAACAGTAACATTATAAAATTGTGAATGCTTTACCGTCCCAACTTTTTTGAATCGTGTTGCAAGAATCAAAACTGAAATGTGTTTAGTTTTAAAAATCAATAAAATCCATGAGGTAAAACATCAAACAATGCACTGTTATATTGTTTTGAGTGTAATACAGGTCAAAAATTATTTACAAATCATTGTTTTGTTTTAATTTCAACATACCGTCCCAACTTTTTCTGATTTGGGGTTGTAATTGCACCCTTTTACAACCTGTGCTGATGGTCACAAATAGCAAGGATATAAGAATCTTATTTTTTGCAACGTGATCATGGAAATTGGGGCCATAACGTGAACCACTGGTAGCGTTAAGAAGCATTTTGTAACATTTTAGAGGAACGTTTTAAGTAAAATGGCTCTTCCATTTTGAGCCTGTGAAACGTGTCAAGTTAAAAAAAAAAAAAATTAGCCCACGTCTATAATTAAGACGGCTGCACATGGTGTGAGATAGATAGAGGGAAATGATGTGAAAAGGCAATAAGTGCGATTTTAAAAAGAAAATAAGAGGAGAGCAAGAGAAAGGAGCGAAGAAAGCTCTCTTCGAGTTAATGACATAAATGTGGTAATTATGAGCTTACTGCAGTAATGTGGCTTGTGAACCAATCCTAAAATGCAAGATGCTTACTCCTTGTGACCTGAATTAACGTAGTGTCATATGGCCTGAGACTGACAGTTGGAAGATAAAAAAAAACAACACATTTTTTAAAACTACCACAGAGTAGTAAAGTATTTATTTAGCTTTATCCCTGTTTTGCTATATTTCTGTTTGGTGAAGCATTGGGGACACGGTGCTAGCCTCTTTATCTCCATTAGTTAGCAGTAGTAGTACTTATGTCACTGAGGTGCACTTAGCACAGAAAAAAACGCAAGTTGAGAGGGGACAAAACTGCTTTGGGTGTTAATTAAAAACCCTGGTAAAGTCATTACCATGTTTTAGCTGAAGTGAAAGGACACATATAGACTGATGTGGATGTTTCTTTAAAGTACTAGTCTTATGAAAATGACATCACCCCTGGAAATTATACCTTATAAAACTAGATGTTAAACAATTTACTGTCTAAATTGTATTTTAATACGAGACCGGGAACATGTTCTATTTAGCTGGTAAAGTTTGACTCTTTGAGTCCACCATTACACGAATGCGTTCCTGGTGAGTTATTATGCCCCGCCCAAACGAAGTTTGGCGGGGGATATAGAAACAGGTTTCGTCCATCTGTCCGTCCATCCGTCTGTCCGTCCAGTCATGTTTTCGTTTCCGGGCCATATCTTTAAAACTACTGAAGATATCTTCATGAAACTTTGCATACATATCAAGCAACATATGAACTGTTGCTATTTTGGATTTTTTTTTGTAATTATTTTTCAAATTTTTACATAAAAATTGATTTTGACTTAGTTTCTAAGAGCAATGTTCATTTCCGGAGCATATATTCAAAACTATTCATGAAACGGATTTGAAACTTGGTATACATGTTAACAAGGTGATGTAGATTCATACTAAGAAATTTGAGAAATTAAAATTTTTCATGTTTCCATGGAAACAATTTCAGGTTAGTCTTAGGGGTAGGTTTTGTTTCCGGAGCAGAACTTGAAAACTGAGTGGTATGGTCTTAAAAGTTAGTATATGTGTTGATTAAGTAATGTATATGTGCCTTTTGATATGAAGAAATGTGACAAATTTTAATTTTAGCTCACCTGGACCAAAGGGCTGGTAGGTTTATGCCATGGGCTGCTGAGGTCAGTGTGAAGAGGTAGGGTTGGTTTCCTGCAGCAGAACTTGAAAAATGTGACAAATAATATCTTGAAACTTGGTATATAGGGCAGGGGATATAGACGACTCCGTCTTCTTGTTAATTCAAAGGAAGTGATGTCATACAACGCTTGAAAGTTCACTGTATTTCTGGCTTTATCTGCTTTGCAAAATGTAGCACATTTTTAACGATTTATTTTTTTATTTATTCCAAAACAAAACTAAAACCAAAGCATACCTCCTAAGAGGTGTGTCATTCAAGGCTGTTCATGTGTGGCCAATAAAAAAGTGAAATTTCGATCCATTATAGCCCAAAGTCGGCAGAACACTTACAGAATGAATGGGTTCGATTTGTACAGACAAAGAGAGGTAACTTCAAGCCAACAGGACGGTTTGGTGTCTGTTCCATACATTTTGAAAAAGATAAATTTGTGAGGCAAATTCACATAGAAGGATCTGAGCGATGTCTGGTACGCGGAACAGTTCCTACGATCTGGAAACAAAAGTCAGAAGTGCCATCCCAAAGAGCTCACCACCGCACAGGAAGTGTCAAGCATGTGTTTAGCCTGTTGCTTAAATTTATTAGCTGTCCTTAGTCAGATCAATAACACTCTAAGGTAGTTTCTATGCGGCCAAACATAATACTTAGATAGACGACAGACAATTACTGATCTAAAAGCAAACCTACTCTTACTTACTCTGAGTCACTTCTTTGTCCTTGTTGCCATAAAGTTGTGTAGAGAGCTTTACAAAAGAAGGCAGTTGTGCATATGACATCACACATGCCGCGCCGCTGACCAATAAATCGCTGCAATCTAATCACGGACAAGCTTTTAGTGATTTTTGGAACAGAATTTAGACGCAAAAAAATTCTTTTTTGGACCAATTTTTTTTATCAGTGAACTTTACAACCTATTTGAGCATATCACACACAGAAACCCCTGGATTTTATGATGTCATTTTCATAAGACTAGCACTTTAAACTACAAATATTTGGCCTGCTCCATCTTTTCTCAATCTCTTTGACCCAGACAGTCAAATATTCAAATAAATTAAGACGTTTATTCATACATAAGGGAAAACATAGTGGCTCAATGGTTAGCTTTGCCATCTCGTAACTTCAGGGTCCCCTGTTTGATCCTGCACTTGGGTTACTATCTGTACAGATTCATGGATATTCTTCCCGTGTTCAGGGACACTGTTGGGGGGGGTTAGGACAATTCTAAAGGCCTAGCATTGATAGAGGGCGCTCAGAGGACAATATTAACATTGTTACCATCTCATCTCATTATCTCTAGCTGCTTTATCCTTCTACAGGGTCGCAGGCAAGCTGGAGCCTATCCCAGCTGACTACGGGCGAAAGGCGGGGTACACCCTGGACAAGTCGCCAGGTCATCACAGGGCTGACACATAGACACAGACAACCATTCACACTCACATTCACACCTACGGTCAATTTAGAGCCACCAGTTAACCTAACCTGCATGTCTTTGGACTGTGGGGGAAACCGGAGCACCCGGAGGAAACCCACGCAGACACAGGGAGAACATGCAAACTCCGAACAGAAAGGCCCTCGCCGGCCACGGGGCTCGAACCCGGACCTTCTTGCTGTGAGGCGACAGCGCTAACCACTACACCACCATGCCGCCAAGGTAAAACGTGTGCCAAGAAAACATTCCCCACACCATTACATCACCTCCACCACCCTGAACTTTTAATACAATAAATAATAATAATAATAATAAGTTGTTTAACTTAGCGCCTTTCTCATACCCAAAGTCACATTACAATTAAAAAAAAAAAAGTGTCAGGATGTAATTCCAGTGGCGTAGCTGCCCACAATCCCACCAAAAAGCACACGGAGGTATGTCCCATACCACCTGCACAGCTGCCACTGGGCAACATTGCTCAGAACACCGCACCATGGAGCCGCAGTCCATAGTGAACAGAACAGGCATCACCCATGGTAGGTAACCTAACCTGCATGTCTTTGGACTGTGGGGGAAACCGGAGCACCCGGAGGAAACCCACGCAGACACAGGGAGAACATGCAAACTCCACACAGAAAGGCCCTCGCCGGCCCCGGGGCTCGAACCCAGGATCTTCTTGCTGTGAGGCGACAGCGCTAACCACTACACCACTGTGCCGCCACATTGTTACCATGTATAAGTTAAATTAATACATTTTTAAAAATAATTTTGTCTCTTAAAACGAGTAAATACAACAACCTTCTGGCTTGGTTTTCCATTTTCCGCAAAATTATTAGACTAGATAGTCTTTATATTTCATCCCTCTTTTTATTCGTTACATGGTACAGTCTTACGTAGGCAGAGCCAGAGCATGACACCGCGTTAGGTTTGTTGCTTTCCAATCCAGCACCAACGTCAGCTGTGTATGGTAGAAGCAGAATTGATGGTGAACCATCAGTAGATTGACACCATCATCAAGAAGTCGGGAACCAGAAATGTAAAGGGGGGGGGGGGGGGGCAATATTATATTCTTTCACAGGGCCCAAAATTTCTAGCGGTGCCCCTGCCCTTGTTCACATGGGTTCTCTGGTTTCCTCCCATTTCCTAAAAGCATGCAGGTGGGTGGATTGACTATGCTAAATTTTAGCACCAGCGCAATGCATAAAATCATCCATTAGAATGGGAAAAATGAGATCTCATGGGCATGGAATGCTTGTTGGGGCCAGACGGGTAATACCGGTACAAGCGTAATTTGAGTAATTTAGAAACTGCTGACCTCCTGTGATTTTCACAGTAGGGTGCAAAAAACAAAAAACATCCAATGAGTGGACAGATGAGAAAGGTCAGAGGAGAAAGGCCAGACTGGTTCTATCTGACAGGAAAGCAACTGTAACTCAAAATAATCATTACATTATTACATGACATTACATGGCATTTAGCAGATGCTCTTATCCAGAGCTCCGTACAACGAGTGGAAAAGTCAAGTACATGAAGTGTTGAACTAGTAGACAAGAAAGTTCTAGTGCTAACTGAACAAGTGACAGCAATACCTAGTGTAATATTCTGTTGGAGTACCAATACTCAAACAGCCAAGGAAACAAACCAACCATATAACGTATAACTAAATAGAGAACTCAAAACAACTAACCCTAGGCTAGACCATACACAGTCTGGGTTGGTCTAGACCGAAACGCAGTTACACAGTGGGCAGGGAAGAAAGGGAGAGGTGCAGCCTGAAGAGGTGAGTCTTCAATCTGTGCTTGAAGGTGGGCAGGGTGTCAGTAGTTCTGACCTCAATGGAAAGGTCATTCCACCAACAGGGAACCAGGACAGATAGCAGTCTTGAGTGGGCTGGGCAGGAGCAGAGAGGAGGAGGGGCCAGGTGACCAGTAGTAGCGGAGTGTAGGGATCTGGCTGGCGTGTAGGGGTGGATCAGACTCTAGAGGTATGCTGGCCCTGACCCCTTGAGAGCCTGGTAAGCAACATCAATGTCTTAAATTTGATACGAGCTGCAAAAGGTAGCCAGTGCAGATCGGCAAGCAGAGGGGTGACATTGAAGAATGAGGGAGGCTGTAGACCAGGCGAGCTGCAGCATTCTGGATGAGCTGCAAGGGTCTGATGGCAGAAGCTGGAAGGCCAGCAAGAAGATAGTTGTAGTAGTCCAAGTGGGAAAGGATCAGCGCTTGGACCAGGAACTGAGTGTAATCACTCTTTACAAACATGGTGAGCAAACAGGAACAGGAATCAGAGGGCACAGGCTACAATGGGTAACTGAAACTAGACAGTTGAAAACATCAGCTGTCTCATGTTGTGTGGGATTTGATCATACAGTATATCAGGGATTTACAGTGAAAAAGCTTGTGATTATAAAATATTTTGTGCGAAACCAAATATTAATTTCACTTGTACATATTGTACACATATTGTACTGTACTAGTAGGACTATAAAGCACGAGAGACTTAACACCAGCGCTGACTCGTTGTCATGGATGCACATGAGCTCGTGTTGTGTGTTTCCCGAGCAAAGCCATGAAAGGAGAGCGCCAGAAGTTTTTTCATTATAATCATATTCTCAGATGTGTATCTATTAACCAGATTAGTTTTAAAGGCAATTTATTTTTAAATAATGAAACATGCTTTCAAGCATACTCCTCTGTGTGCTATAAACCTTTCCTTTCTGCTACTAATCTTTTTAGCCTTCTAGTACTTTGTTTGTAATTGATTTGTACTAGGAAGCCTTCCAGACCCGTCTGGCCAAGAGAATAGGTTTCAATGCATCTACACTCTTCATAAAAAATATTTGGCAGTAAAATTAGCAGTAACAAATCCGATCGCCAGCTGTGTCTCCAGCACAGCTGTTATCAACCACGACTTGGGGAAAAAAGAAACCTGACAAGTTCTCCTCGTTTGTAATTACAGGGTTGAATGACAACAGTACAGCCAGCAGTCTGATGCCTCGGGCTGCAATAATCTACAAATCAAAATCACACAGCTAGCATTGGAGGCATTGATTTTTTTTTTTGTATTTATTTATTTTTTGCATTTCAAGTTCACAGTTATTAATAGTGTGTCTGGTGTAGAGTGCAGTGCTGTTTGTGTAGTGAAGCGAATCATGGACATCCAGTTGTGTTACTGGCCGTGTAAATCTCAAAACCAAAGCTACCCTAATCCTCCGTTTGGGGAATAGACTGTCTTCTGCGGATGAATGAGGAAATTGACTAAAATATGTTCTTTATTTAACTTTTTTGATTTGATTTGATTTGATTTGACTCTGCTTATGTTGCATGTTTTCCCCCTGACATGAGCACTCTTACCGAAAAGTCACCAAAACTTGCATCGTATCATAAATTATTATTAATTTGGCTGAAAACATTGCTGCATTTCAGCAAACCGCATATGCCACATTTACAGTATATCACACAGGTTTATAAACAGTAATTCACAAATTTATGAAACAGTTATTCCACAAAATTGAGTCGTACATGAGCTGATAGCCGATGAGGCACGGAGCGCCGAGTTGGCTATAAGCCATATACGACGAGATTAAGTGGAATAACTGTTTTATTCTATCCATATTCACTGTATTTTGAGAAACAGAGCATTTTTATTTTTTTACAAATTTGATAAAAAGTTTATACAAAACATCCGACAAAATCATTTCTGCTTAGAATGTAAACAAACCAGCGAAATGACAGGAGCTATTTCTAAAAAAAAAAAAAAACTATAATAATAATAATAATTATTGAAAAATTAAAAAAAGATACGTTCTTACCATGAAATACTTTCATTTTATATTTTGTTTCTTTTTTTGGGGGGAGGGGGGTGTTTGTTTTCGAGTAGAGTTTTTATTTCGTCCTCGGTTGGTTCAGCAACACACACCGCCATTTTCTTCTTCTTTTTTAGTTTTTTTTTTTTTTTGGCGGTTGGCAAACCAACTTAAAGGTGCATTACCGCCACTGACTGGGCTGGAGTGTGGAACAGGAGATATTGGGGGTTAAACCCCCCCCCCCCCCAAACCTATATTCTTTTAGCTATTTCTGTTTCTTTTAAATACTTGATAGCAAAGTGATATATCTGACTTGATGCGCTCCGCCATTTTGTTTTTCTCTATTCACGGTATATGAGCTGATATCCTAGTAGTAGAGTAGCCAATCAGAGCGCGTGATTGCTCATATCCACTGAATGTGGATCGAATAAACACAATATATTGTGCATGTTAATAATAAGAAATGTTGTGAAATTTTGATTATTTATCTTTTCTTTGATAATAATAATCCATCGTCCCTCTTCATACTGTGCACGAGAGAGAATTCTTTCTCCAAGATCATTTGTAGTGATTGCACCTCAACCAAATAGAGCGGTGTGTGTGTGTTATTAGGTGTGTTACCTGCAAACTTTGACAGTTGAGTTTGATGAGCCATTACCCATTACATTTGTGTTTTTTGTTCATACCCTGGTCTTGCTGGTGATTCTGGCATGGATATTGATAAGACCTCAAGGGCTTGGAGAGATTTTGTGTGTGTTTTTGCAGGTCAGATACACCCACTCGAGACTCTTGTTCACAGGGACTGCCTTTGACAAATTACATTTGTCAGAGCAGCAGGACCATACCGATAGATGCTCAAGGAGGGTACAGAAAGATTGTTGCTAAAGTTGATAAAGTGCAAAGTCATGTTTGATTCATAGAGGACTGTTACTCAGTAATCACATCTTATGTTCATAGTTATATTCTTTAAAAAAAGCCCAAAAATTAACATGTATAAAATGTAGATTTTTATGTTACTGTTATTTTGTGGTAATAGGAATGGGAACAGATCTCCTAAACAGGGATTAAATTGGGGTTTAGTCATGGAGGTACCTTGCGTCTTTTAATGGCAGACATTTTTGAGCTATACATTTCTCTTTTAAATATTTAATTCACCACAAGTTGGTGGAACTCCCTTCCCCAGAGCCTTCTGCTGAAACAGAAATAAAAACCTCCATATTAGGCATACCCTGTTTGCTAATAATAATAATAAGCCTTTATTTGTCACATGCACACTCGAGCACAGTGAAATTCGTCCTCTGCATTTAACTCATCTGAAGCAGTGAACACACGCATGCGCACACACACACACAAGTGAGCAATGAGTGCACACACATACCCACAGCAGTGGGCAGCAATACTACAGGATCCAGGGAGCAGTTGGGGGTAGGTGCCTTGCTCAAGGGCACTTCAGCCCAAGGCCACCCCATGTTAGCCTAACCTGCATGACTTTGGACTGTGGGGGAAAGCTGAGCACCCGGAAGAAACCCACGTAGACATCAGAAAAACATGCAAACTCCACACAGAAAGGTCCCCGTCAGCCGCTGGTCTCAAACCAAGAAACTTCTTGCTGTGAGGCGACAGTGCTAACCACTACACCACTGTGCCACCCATATCAAATGAAATGCTTGTGTCAAATAAACAAATATTTCATAACTACATTAAAGGAGCTGACTCACCTTTCCCAGAATCTAGTTTGTTGTTTTTGTTTTGAAAGCACATGACAACTATCTGTTAGCTGTCGGTGCAGCAAAACTTCCATAAAATTCATTTTTAATGATCCCTTTAAACGCATCTCAAACTTTTTCTTCATCTACCTGTCATACGTTGAAGTTTTCAAGAGACTATACCTGATATTTTCAGCCCATGAGATGGCCGAGGCCGATTCTGGTCCATTACAACGGAATACCCATATGAAAATGGAATGGATTGGACAAAAGAGTTTAAAATATAACTACAGTGACAAAATGTCTTCAATTTCAAATTGAAGTTTATGAGCTATGACTTAGGATGTCACTGCATTGTTGCGGATTGTTTTTAAACAGTGGGATATCGATGGATGCAAATATGGCAGAGGCTTCCGGGAAGGGTGAGCCAGTCCCTTTAATTCCTATCTGCATCATCTCTTCTGGAACTGCTGTGTTGTTGCAATGAATAATTAATCTCTTGATTTGTTTACATTATTGAGGTCAGCATCAACCAACCAACCAACCAACCAACCAACCAACCAACCAACCAGAGGCTATTACTTTAATACCACATATTAAACCGTTCCTCATCCTTACCAGAATCCTCAGCGCCAAATAGCAAGTCACTATTTTTTATGCTAGCGATATTCCAAAACAACTTGCAACATCCTAAGCCCATCCATCCATAATCTGAAGTCACTTATCCTGTGCAGGGTCACAGGCAAGCTGGAGCCTATCCCAGCTGACTACGGGCGAAAGGCGGGGTACACCCTGGACAAGTCGCCAGATCATCACAGGGCTGACACATAGAGACAAACAACCATTCACGCTCACATTCACACCTACGGTTAATTTAGAGCCACCAGTTAGCCTAACCTGCATGTCTTTGGACTGTGGGGGAAACCGGAGCACCCGGAGGAAACCCACGCGGACACGGGGAGAACACGCAAACTCCACACAGAAAGGCCCTCGTTGGCCGCTGGGCTCGAACCCAGAACCTTCTTGCTGTGAGGCGACAGTGCTAACCACTACGCCGTCACATCCTAAGCCATATATCTTATGTAAATGAGTATATTTTTCTCAAAGTATTAATATTTTAAGTTCTTTCAACAGATTCATTCTGTTTTCATATGTTTATTCCTTCATAATGGGCCTGAACTGGCCTCAGCCGTCTCATGGGAAGCTGCGAAGGAAAGAAATGATAAGGCATATTTTGTTCAAAGCTTCCACATATGACATGCAAATGAAAAGAAAGTGCAAGACGGGTTTTGAAGGGCTCACCAATAGTGGATTTTTGGAGGATTTGCTGCATAGAGAGTTAGCAGCTAACAGTCACATGTGTTCAAAGCAAAAACAATGAACTGGACTCTGGGAAGGGTGAATCAGCCTGTTTAATATATGGCAATGAAATGTTTCTAAATTAAATGTAAATTAAGCATGTCTATATTATTCACAGGGTGGCACGGTGGTGTAGTGGTTAGCACTGTTGCCTCGCAGCAAGAAGGTTCTGGGTTTGAGCCCAGTGGCTGACGGGGGCCTTTCTGTGTGGAGTTTGCATGTTCTCCCCATGTCTACATGGGTTTCCTCCGGGTGCTCCAGTTTCCCCCCACAGTCCAAAGACATGCAGGTTAGGCTAATTGGTGGCTTTAAATTGACCGTAGGTGTGAATGTGAGTGGTTGTTTGTCTCTATGTGTCAGCCCTGCGATGACCTGGCGACTTGTCCAGGGTGTACCCCGCCTCTCGCCCATAGTCAGCTGGGATAGGCTCCAGCCTGCCCGCAACTGTGCACAGGATAAGCGGTTATGGATAATGGATGGATGGATATATTATTCATTGTTTTTGATAATATTCAACATTTTAGCAGATCAAAAAAAAATACACTGCAATCCGACTATATCAAACTCTTACTACGAGCATTCGCATATAACGAACTAAGTTTGTGTCCCCCTCCTTTAATAACAATGAGTCGGAATCTTCAAAACAAACATCACTGAGCCATGTGCTCCTCTTCCCACCAGAGGCAAACAATAAGTGATCAAGTCCGCAGTCAAGTTAAAATATGTGCTAATGCCATTAAACAAAGGCTTAACCTGGCCTAGCTTTAGTGTCATCACTAACGATTATCGAGAATGGTGATCCCTGACGTCAAAAAAATCCCTTCAAAGGACTTTATTTTACTGCTAAAAGCAGTTTTACTCGTGCCTTTACTCCATAAGCATTGTTGTCATGGCTACTCGTTGTCACGTCCACACATGTTGGTGCTCTGAGCGCAGTGCCATTAGGACTAATTACCATGCACCTGTTCCAGACTAGAGTGCAATCACAGCGTGCACTTATAAAGACTCCCTAAACACACAGACTTTGCAAAGTATATGCGCTGTACCGAGTGTCTCACATTACCAAGCCTTTGTTCTTTGTACTGCTTTATTGGTTTTGACTCGTTTTGCATTGTGGACTTTGCCTTTGTGATTACCTCTGATATTCTGTGTGTGCCTCGCTCGACCATTGCCCATTCCACGACCCTGCCTTTGTCTTACGTTTTTGAACTGCATGCCTGCCTGTTTTTAAACAAACACTCTTTTTACAATTATATCCATCACCTGCCCCCATTACATGACACTTGTAAACGTAAGATACTCTCCATCGAAGACAAACTTCATATCCTGGACTGTCTAAAGCATAGTGAGAAAGCAATGAATTTGTCTGAAGAATATGGTATCCTGAAAAATTCAATTTCAATTTTTTAAAGCAAAAGAAAATGTGCTCCGAGACTTCATCCATAACTGCAATCAACATGACGGGCTGAAAAGAAAAAAGATGCGACAAGCAAAAGACAGCGAGTCTGACTTATTTCCTTTACTTCATACATATGTACGTGAATTAAGCGTAAATATAAATTCAACACAGTTGGCCTTGTTTTACATGAGTGTTTGGTGTGACATGTGTGTCCATTTCACTACTACAGACTTTTTGGTATAACAAACTATTTGGATGTCCCCCAAGGAGTTCGGTACAGCGAGGTTGCAGTGTATATTGGACAGTACATTCTTTGCTTGTCCCGCCCAGTTACCTAGCTTCTCCATATGATGATTGGGCGGTCTCTGAGAAAGGCGGAACCCCATAACCAACTGTCAATCACTGAAACAGTCATGAACATGATTCACATCTCAAACTGAAACAGAGCATTGCCAGTCAGGCAAAGGGCAGCAGTCAGTAACCAAATACACAACGCAATATTTTACACAACTAGTATAGCTTGGTATTCTGGCAATGTTATAGATAAACATTATAAATAAATAAAGAGTACGCATTAAGTTAGGTTTGACTGTTTGCATTTATACCAAGAATGTATATCCTCTCATCACTGTTGGCACGTGTCTCATGAGTGTGTTGATAACTTTTCATTATTTATTTAACAGTTATTCTACAAAATCAAGTCGTACATGAGCTGATAGCCGACGAGGCTTGTAGCGCCCAGGGAATCACGACACATGCAATAAGTGATATTTAACAGTTATTCCATAAAATCGAGTTGTATATGAGCTGATAGCCGACGAGGCGCGCAACACCGAGTTGGCTATAAGCCATGTAGGACGAGATTGAGTGGAATAACTGTTTTATTCTATCCACATTCACTGGATTTTGAGAAACAGAGCATTTTTATTTTTAGCAAATTTGATAAATAAAAAGTTTATACAAAACGCCCGACAAAATCATTTCCGCTTAGAATGTAAACAAACTGGTGAAATGACAGTAGCAATTTGTGAAAAATGCTATAATAATAATTCTTGGGAAAAAAAAAGTTCTTACCATCAAATACTTTTATTCCATATTTTGTTGCTTTTTGTTTGTATTTGTTGGGGTTTTGTTTTGGAGTAGAGTTTTTATTTTGTCCTCGGTTGGTTCAGCAACACGCTCCGCCATTTTGTTTTTCTCTACTCACGGTATATGAGCTGATATCCTAGTAGTAGAGTAGCCAATCAGAGCACACGATTGCTCATATCCAGTGAATGTGGATAGAATAAAAGCAATTGTTCTTCAAGTTCTAGTTCTTTTAGTTTTCTGGTAAAAGGTTCTGACCCTAACTTGGATGATGACCATTAAAACCTGCAGTAAAGAAACTTTGTGCTGACGTCATAGTGTACATAGCAGCATGCACCATTGTGTATAAGTACAGTGCAGTGTACGCATTCCGATGCTGCACATTTACGCAAATTACTATTGTTAGGGTTTTTTTTAATTTTTTTAATTTTCCAAACAGTAGTCTCCAGAGTAATGAAAAAAAGAAAAAAAAAAACAAGAAACAACAAGGAGCATTTCAATGAAAGCCAATTTCATTTAACAATCTGAAGATGGTGTTGTGGCAAATTCTGTTTGGTTCTGAGTTTGGCGTTCGCTTCTGGGCAAGGACATGGTTTATTACTATATATATATATTTTTTAAATAGTAAATCACAAACAAGGAAAAATCAATATTGCACAAGCCTAATGCTAGCTGTGACTCTGCACCTAATATGTTACACCAGTGCTTGCATCTATAACCTGGTCATTTTTACCTTCGCCAACGTTGGCATTTGTTTACCTGTTCCCAACGTAACTCAAAATAGTGAACAGATTTTGATGAAATTTTGAGGAAAGTTGAGTCAAGTGGCAAGGAACAATTGATCAGATTTTGATGCAAATCTGAATATGTATGCGTATCCAGGATTTTTTTTGTCTGTTCCCAACATAACTCAAAAAGTAGTGAACGGATTTGGATAAAATTTGGTGGACAGCTTTAGTATTATCCTAGGTTCAAGTGATTTGATTTTGATGTTGATAATATGTGGCTTGGTGGAGGTATGCGGAACAATTGATCAGATTTTGATGCAAATCTGAATATGTATGCGTATCCAGGATTTTTTTTGTCTGTTCCCAACATAACTCAAAAAGTAGTGAACGGATTTGGATAAAATTTGGTGGACAGCTTTAGTATTATCCTAGGTTCAAGTGATTTGATTTTGATGTTGATAATATGTGGCTTGGTGGAGGTATGCGCTCTACAAAGTGCCCTTCTAGTTAAGTAATACTATTGTAGCATTTCTATTCATATGAACCAAAGTACATTTTATCTCCATGCCACTGATTATTAATATATAAACAGTATTGATGAAAATCAAGCCTCCAGAGTGTTTCTGGTTAGGAATCCTCCTGACAGCAGGTGGGACAAAACAGGATAAAACAGTAGCCATGTCTAGTTCATGTCAGGGCAACGTGAGGCGAAGACAATTTGAGTAATAGAAATATTATTTCTAAAATATATATTTTTTTTAATGTTCATTTGAGAAATCGAGTCATGTTTGACAAGATCCACTAACAAACTAAAATAGGTCATTGTTGACTTGGAGTGATATAAGGGTTAATATTCGCAGTGTTCTGTATTTAGCTGACAAGCGTTTCTCGAGATGAGATGAGACAGAGATATGGATAGACGGACAGCTCCACTCTCCTCCTCCTCTGCTCTGGAGGGTGAGAGACGGTGTGCTGTTTCTCTCTCTCTCTCTCTCTCTCTCTCTCTGCTCTCTCTTTTGTGCTGCATGCGCCTCTGAGATTCACTCGTATTCACCTCTCTCTGTCTCTCTCTCCCTCCCTCTTCTCTCTCTCTCTCTCTCTCTCTGAAGGAGTAATGGAGAGGATCACCATGTAGACAGGAGCCGAGTGGAGACGGGCTGAAATGGGAAACGCTGTGTGGAGCGACGTTGCTCTGCAGCCGCGCTGATCCTCAGGAACTCAGCCCGCTTTTCCTCTCCTCTGTCACACACACTGGACTGGATTTTTTTCCCCACGTTTTTTTAAAAATTTGATTTTCCCATTTTCTCACATACACTTCATTAAAAAATTTTTTTTTGCTTGCGTTATTATTATTATTTTTTTGTCCGAGTGTGTTCAGATAAGCTTCATCCCCAAGAGGCTAGTGTGCCACGGTGCCAGTCCCTCGGTTTCTGAAAACCGATTTAACTGCACTTCAGATCAAGCTATGGAGCAATACTCCACCACCATGGGGGACATGAGGAACAGCGATTTTTACTCCAAGAACCAAAGAAATGAGGCTGGGGACTTCGGCTGCTCACTTCTGGAGCTGCGCTCACTCATGGAGCTCCGAAGTACCGAGGCAGTCGTCAAAATTCAGGAGGATTATGGAGACATCACGGGACTGTGTCAGAGACTGAAGACCTCACAGACAGAGGGTGAGTGTGTACCTTCATTCTTTTATTATTAAATAAATACTGTCCACTCCTTCTTCCCCTCACTCTTCCCCCACATACGCGCAACATCGGTGACTCATTCTAACACTTATTGATAATTTTTTTCACGCCTTGTATTTAGGAGCTACAAGAGTAGTGCCTATTTTTTTCCCCACACACATTTGTGCTTCTTTCTCGTCTTACGGAGTTATTAACTCGAATGTGTCCCACGTAACAGAACAGAGGTCAAACTAAATTTGCTACCTTTTAAAAAATGAGTGCTGCAGGGTATGGTTTGACCTTCTGATACCTGGATTTTCTTGAGTCGGAATCCCAGTTCGTTTCGTCTTGTTAAGTGGAAAATGGCTCGTACTGTGCCTCGGTGGAAGATGATGTGATCGGCATGCTCTGTTCTTCACAGCTCAGCTGTCATTTGATAGAACAGAACAGCATATGGGTTCCCCAGTTTGTGCTCCTCTTCTTCAGGTTTGAGTGATGCGCAAACTGTGGTATGATTATTCCCACTATAAGTTGAGGTAATCTTGATATGCGGACGGACCTCACCTGAAAGCAGCTCACAGGACTCGCAAAGTGATAAAAGTGTGATCTGTGCTCACTTGACTCCTCAAGGAAAGTAGAAATGTTTGAGCAAAAGGCTTTTCTACTCAAGTGGCATCCATTCCTGACAGCCAAGACTTTCCTTGATCTTAGCAAACACGACCGCCTGGGCGTTATCAGAAGGAGTAACTCTGTTCTGCTAGAGTGACTTGGGCTGACACCCCAAGTGCAATGTGATAATGAAGACAAATGGTCACATCTAGCCTTGCTAACAAGCACATTTTCGGCATCCCCCTTCCCCCTTCAGGGCACTGTCCCCTTCATGTACCCAGTAACCCTGGCCTCATTTAGTGCCATTGTCCTAAATAGCCACGACATACCTCATTTTTTTTTTTTTACCTCTAATTAAGAGCTTCATGGGGCATGAATGGCTTTCTCACCTTTGGTTGATCTCTTGCCTCCAACATGAACCCATATGCATGTTACAGAAGTACAGATCAGATCTGTAAGGTTTTATTAATTAATTGGGAAGAAAAGCTAGCAGAATGATCAAGTCGCAGTGAATAAGAGCCAAGATCTTTATCACAAGCATGACAGACCTCGCTGAAAACACCAAAATATCAGCATGGTTAAAAGCTGGAGTTAATGTAAATATTTAATGCAGCAGCCATTTGCTGAAACTTAAACATAAGATCGAAGGAAGCAAGAAAGTTTGCAGGCCTTTTGGATGCAGCAGAATCCATTTTGTCTGTGCATTAATTCAAGCCAGTCAAATCGGCTCGGATTGTTTTATACCGGAATTATTTTTAGCACTGACGCACGTTGATTGCAAATTGATTTCACAATTTTTCTTATATATTTTAGATGTAGGCTGAAGATATTGGTGTCTGAACTGCAGTATACTCTTCTAACCTGAATCCTGAGTGCAATTTGTTGGTACCGCTTTTTAAAATAGCGTCTGTTTTCTCCAGAACCTAAAGGGTTCATGACGGTTAAGAACTTAAAAATTGCCTGCAAGAAAACATCTCCTACTTTCAGCACCATCCATTTCTGATCATGTGCATGCATTGAGAAAGGAGATATCCCATGATGGCTTGCGTATCAGGGCAGCATAATTGTATGAAACTGTAAAAACAATCCTATTTTTACTTTGCTGAGGGGGCGTCAGTTGCTCAACCCGTGGAATCAGGGTTGAGAAGAGTAAAGAAGACATCTCTGTGATTGCTTCAAGCTCGGTAAACAATTTGCTCGAGATGGTCCCCTGGGGATCATCGAAGGAAGATGGCTATTGTATGCTAATAGTACTAGCGTGCTGTGTCCTAGCACCAGCTGCAAAACCACCAAGAAATGTCTTTTCCCTCGCCATTGCTGTCCTCCCCCGTGACTCTCTCTGCTCTCATTTCTATTTCTGTCTGATGGCCCACCTCACTTCAGCGCAGCAGCATATCCTTTCCCTGTGCATAAAACTAACCAACACCAACACTTCTTTGTCCTCCAAATCCCGCTGCTCTCTTTAGCCGTCTCTTCTTGGGTATATTGCTTTCTTAATAATTGAGCCAAGAAAGCTTAAAATGGATCCAGTGACTCCTGTGAATCCGAGTCTAAAGCTAAATGCAAATCAGATGCCTTGCTAAACAGCTGAGTGTAGGCTGGAGCTTGAACCTTGCATTCTTTTAGCATCATCATCATCCTCGCAACACGAAAGGCAGATGTACGTCCAGTGAAGCGAAGAGGAAAAAGAGAGATACTCTGGGTTTTCTCGGAACGAAGATCATAAACGTAAGCCGACGCAACATACACAGTAAGGCTGAAGGGCTGAAGGTCAAAGTGAGCTGACGAAACACTACAGACAAGACTGTAAAACAAGAATCAAACACAACACAGCCACAGCACTCATGAGTGATCAAGCTAGATAGAAAGAAAGCCCTGAATACTCATTCGGGATGAAATCTGGGATCATAATGTGGTCAAGGACGCATTTGTGGATCAAGAAAAATGATAGCAACCAGGCTACGCTGTTTGATACAAAATCCTGAACATTCTCCATCCCACCATTCACGCCAGCTCCAGATCACATGGCTTGTTAGGCAGCATCCCATCTCAGCAATGCTGCACAACTGCCCACCCTCCTCCAAAACCCATCCTTGATGAGCATGCTAATCTAGTCTGCCTGCCCATGTGCTCATTCCCCTCTGACACATCCTATTTAATCTCAGGCTCCGCTAGGAATTGCTCTGAAAGAGCACAATCTCCTCTAATAAGGACACTCTTTTTGGCTCACCAGTAACGCTGCCCTTATTCCAGCTACCATTCTTAAAAGTAGAAATTGTTCCCTCTGAGGGTAGGTTATAAATTATATGTTACCATTTTCCACCTTCAGGGAACAGATTCTCCTCAATGTGTGACCTTGGAGTAGAGCTTGAGTCATTCATGTCAGGTGTTGACACAGGAATTGCGAACACAATACAGCAAGTTTGTACAGTCAGTTCTGAATGTATTGGCACCTTTCATTAAAAGGAGATAAAAATGAAGCACGCAGAGGTGTCCGAGCTTAATCACAAAGCCCCGGTGTCGGTGCAGGTTTTTGTTCCAACTAAACAGGTGCCTAGACAATCACATGACACATGCAATGAGTGATATTTAACAGTTATTCCATGAAATCGAGTCGTATATGAGCCGATAGCCGACGAGGCGCGTGACACCAAGTTGGCTATAAGCCATGTATGACGAGATTGAGTGGACGAACTGTTTTATTCTATTTACATTCACTAGATTTTGAGAAACAGAGCATTTTTTATTTTTACTTTTTGTAAATTTGATAAATAAAAACTTCATACAGGGCGGCACGGTGGTGTAGCGGTTAGCGCTGTCGCCTCACAGCAAGAAGGTCCTGGGTTCGAACCCCGGGGCCGGCGAGGGCCTTTCTGTGCGGAGTTTGCATGTTCTCCCCGTGTCTGCATGGGTTTCCTCCGGGTGCTCCGGTTTCCCCCACAGTCCAAAGACATGCAGGTTAGGTTAACTGGTGACTCTAAATTGACCGTAGGTGTGAATGTGAGTGTGAATGGTTGTCTGTGTCTATGTGTCAGCCCTGTGATGACCTGGCGACTTGTCCAGGGTGTACCCCGCCTTTCGCCCGTAGTCAGCTGGGATAGGCTCCAGCTTGCCTGCGACCCTGTAGAAGGATAAAGCGGCTAGAGATAATGAGATGAGATGAGATGAAAAACTTCATACAAAACATCTAACAAAATCATTTCTGCTTAGAATGTGAACAAACCAGCGAAATGACAGTAGCAATTGGTGAAAAATGCTATCATGATAATGGTGGTGTAGTGGTTAGCACTGTCGCCTCACAGCAAGAAGGTCCTGGGTTCGAACCCAGTGGCTGGCGAGGGCCTTTCTGTGTGGAGTTTGCATGTTCTCCCCGTGTCTGTGTGGGTTTCTCGCGGATGCTCCGGTTTCCCCCACAGTCCAAAGACATGCAGGTTAGGCTAATTGGTGGCTCTAAATTGACTGTAGATGTGAGTGTGAATGATTGTGTCACCCCTGCGATGACCTGGCGACTTGTCCAGGGTGTACCCCGCCTCTTGCCCATAGTCAGCTGGGATGGTCACAGGCAAGCTGGAGCCTCTGTAGAACAGGATAAGCGGCTACAGATAATGGATGGATGGATGGGCTATCATAATAATTCTTAAAAAATAAATAAAGATACGTTCTTACCATGAAATACTTTTATTCCATATTTTGTTGCTTTTCTTTTATTTTTTTGGGGTTTGTTTTTGAGTAGAGTTTTTATCTCATCCTCGGTTGTTTCAGCAGCATGCTCCACTATTTTGTTTTCCTCTTCTTTAGGATTTTTTGGCAGTAGGCAAACCAACTTAAAGGTGCATTACTGCCACCGACTGGGCTGGTGTGTGGAACAGGAGATACTGGTGGGGGGGAGGGGAGACCCAAAACTATATTATTTTAGCTATTTCTGTTTATTTTAAATACTTGATAAAGTGATACATCTGACTTATATCTGACTCTGCCATTTTGTTTTTCTCTCCTCACAGTATATGAGCTGATAGCCTAATAGTAGAGTAGCCAATCAGAGTGCATGATTGCTCATATCCAGTGAATGTGAATAGAATAATTTGAAATTTGAGATATGGTATGCTCAGGATGCTCATGTTCCCGATTCGTAATAAACATTCAGCAGACTTTTTTTTAAGGTAATACGTGTCTCATTTGTGTTAAACACACTTCATTTTTAGACAAAGGGATTTAGCATGTGTATAACCTTATTTTATTTTATATATTATAATGTGAAGTCAATAAATTTGCCATGTGCTTTTAATAGAAATATTATTAAGTCTTTTGTTTGATGAAATCCAAGTAGTTTCACCTTTAAGCATTTGACATATTGAATTAAAGTTCTTCTTTTGGACAGTGTGGATAATTCTTCTTTTATTATTATTATGGCCAGGTTCTTGCCCAAACTGATAATTACATCATCAGTTTTTCTTTGGCTAAATCAGTCACAAGGCACACCACCACACTTGCCAGAGCAGTTGGGAGTTAGGTGCCTTGCTCAAGGGCACTTGAGCCAATCCTGCTGGTTCAGGGAATCGACCCAGCAACCTTTTGGTCCCAAAGCTGTTTCTCTAACCATTTGGCCATGGCATCTTCTAAAGTGATGTCTAGAGTAGTGCATATTAGCCTCTTCATCAGACAATCAGTAGGGGTTATCATCTCATCTCATTATCTCTAGCCGCTTTATCCTGTTCTACAGGGTCACAGGCAAGCTGGAGCCTATCCCAGCTGACTACGGGCGAAAGGCGGGGTACACCCTGGACAAGTCGCCAGGTCATCACAGGGCTGACACATAGACACAGACAACCATTCACACTCACACCTACGGTCAATTTAGAGTCACCAGTTAACCTAACCTGCATGTCTTTGGACTGTGGGGGAAACCGGAGCACCCGGAGGAAACCCACGCAGAGAACATGCAAACTCCATACAGAAAGGCCCTCGCCGGCCACGGGGCTCGAACCTGGACCTTCTTGCTGTGAGGCGACAGCGCTAACCACTACACCACCGTGCCGCCCTGGGGGGGGTATCAATTCATATTTAATTTAAATACGGTTAAGGTGGAGTCCAGCCTGAAACACATTCAAACTATTGATATTGAACTAATTTGGATGTGTTTAGAGATTCCGGTGCTGATTTGTTGGTTGGGGCTGTATTTCCATTGTTCCAGTGAGAAGTTAGCATTTGTGTGCTCTCCTGATGTCACAGGAGGACACTGCTAGCAAGTGCAATGTGTTTAATAGGAGGAATAAAATGGACCAATCTCAAATATAAGGGAGCAGAATGTACAGATGGAGAGGTGAGAGAGCTGAACAGACTGAAGGACTAAAGCACTGCTGCATTGCTCTCTTTAGATCTGTAGAGATGAAATCCCAATGGTACCACTACCAGCAGGTAGTCAAACAACATTGTGGGTAATGATAAAGGAAACGGTGAACCACAGTGAAAACAGATAAACATGAATTTTAAAAAAACCCAAAACCCTCAACTCAATTTAATTCTGTAATAATTCCTTGATTCCACTTGATTATAAACATTTATGCAAGTCATTCAGGGTGGATTTTCCTTTAACGGAACCAAAAACGTAATAATAGGGCTTTTAAACCTCTTAAATGAGGCCGACATTGCAGAAGGATCGAGTTTGCTCAGTTTATCCCTGTTGTGATTTGCTGTAAAATCCATGACTCATCTGTACTCATAACGCTGAATCCTAATCTCCATCTGAGCCTGAATTTGAACTCCGGCCCAGGTGTTTGTCTCGACGCATCCATTGTTGAGTCAGGCTGCGTTCACAGCTTGTCGGAGCTTGGTGGCTCAAGGTAGACGTTTGTTTAGTGAGTTAGGCATGTAATTCTCATGATGGCAGCTATGGCAGGTGTACTGCTCCTTTTGAAGTGCAGTAGTTCACTTCTCATTTTGAGCTGATGAATCACGAATCAAGACAACCGTTCTTTCACTTTAAGCCTTCTCATCCATCACTCCAGCACTACGGGGCCACCGTGATGTCTGATAAGTACTGTGAGCCTGAAAAAATGCATTTGCTGACTAAGATATGTGCATATTTGCATTTTCCCCTAGATCCAATTTTACAGTGAGGAACACGATATCATCACATCAGCACTGTGCGCAAGGTTGTGCACTATGCATGATGATGCTGTCTAGCACTCATGTGATGTGATATCCTCCTGTTCCTTGTGGCAAAATCAAGTCTATATGACTGCAAATAAGCACACATAAATACAGAGTAGTTTGCTGTAATTTTGCAACTGCACATGAAATAGAAAAGCAACACAGGCGGCACGGTGGTGTAAGTGGTTAGCACAGTTACCTCACAGCAAGAAGGTTCTGGGTTTGAGCCCAGTGGCCGGCGGGGGCCTTTCTGTGTGGAGTTTGCATGTTCTCCCCGTGTCTGCATGGTTTTGCTCCGGTTTTCCCTACAGTCCAAAGACATGCGGTTAGGTTAATACGGGACGGCCGTGGGCTGAGGTGCCCTTGAGCGAGGCACCCAACTGCTCCCTGGGTGCTAATTTGTGCCCCAAATCCATGTTCTCTTGTGTCACTAATATTAGCAATGACCGGCCATTTTTTAAAGGAGAAATGAAGTCATTTTTAAACTTGCTTTATTTCTTAATTAACATGTTATTCAATTACGTTTTCGGTTTTAGTAACCTTATATCATGACTCATATTGACAACTAATTGCAATTAAATATTATACTTATTGGCCTATTTGTTTTTTAGCCGTGTTGAATTTAGTTCATTTGGTCCACGGCAGGCGTCGCTTATCCGCGCGATCTTCACGAGACTTGTGCGAGACTTTGAAACGTGAAGTGTCAGCCAGGTGCCAGTGCCGCTATTTTGAAAACTGTTTTCCAAATGAAATATTGCACAAAAACGAGTTTAAATGACGATTACTGCCTACTTTTTTCAAACTTTCCTGATTGCTATCAAAACAAACAAAACTTCCGGCTTGATTACATCAGCATTCAAAAGAGGGCGCGTGCGTCTTTTGACAACGTTGGCAGATGTTGGTCACTTTGATTTCCGCTGTACGTTTTACTTCCGTCCTACGATGTCTCGCACAGGTCTCAACGCATCTCGTTTACGGCCATCGCTTTGACATATGAACTGATATATTACATAGCGTATTTCAAACACTCATAACTTGCTATAGCAGTGACAAAATATCGATCAAAAATGCATTCCTATATTTAATAAAATGAGATAAATAGAATTTTGCTAATAAAAAATTTGCCTTCAGTTCTCCTTTAAAGTAGTTGTCATTGTGTTGTGCAATGCATCAAATTAAAGAGTGTGAAGATCTGAATTGGAAACTTGCTTAATTTTCTAAATATGTCTAATAAACCAACATTATGAACATTTGAAAAACCAGTGTTTTATAAAATTTCCATTTCTGTCTGTTGCCCTGGTCACAAACCAGCAATCATTTTCCATTGGTTTAATTTTCCATTCATGAGAAAAAAACCTCAGTCAGAAATGAATAGACCAAAAAACCAAAATTAAAGAGATTTAGAGTTTTGAGTATCAGGGTGGGGCGGCACGGTGGTGTAGTAGTTAGCACTGTCGCCTCACAGCAAGAAGGTCCGGGTTCGAGCCCCGTGGCTGGCGAGGGCCTTTCTGTGTGGAGTTTGCATGTTCTCCCTGTGTCCACGTGGGTTTCCTCCGGGTGCTCCGGTTTCCCCCACAGTCCAAAGACATGCAGGTTAGGTTAACTGGTGACTCTAATGCCGCTTTTCCACTACCAACGCGGCTGAGTTGGGCTGAGTCGAGCTGAGCGGGGCTGTTGGGGTTGCATTTCGACTACAACCGCGCTGAACCGTGCTGTCTGGAAGTGGGTGGACACATTGGGTGGAGTTAGCGAAAGTGGGTGGACGTCACGTGATGTCGTTAGGCGGCGCAAACAGTGACATCAGTGATCTTTTAAGCGGTAGTCTCACGACCCGGAGAGTAAACAATAAACATGGAGTCGTTAGTGTTGCTGGTCTTGGTGCTGTGGCTTGTTGTCACCGACAACGCCAACAGATACTGGCAAGAGCGTATAGAGGTTTTCGACCCACGTGACCGTTGCCATGTCAACAAGTAGCCGGCGCCATTTTGATGGTCACAAATATGGCGACTACCGGTAGCAATACAGTGTTGATCATGACGAAGTCTCATTGTCGAGTATTTTATCCGGCCTAGATGATGCGAGTAAGAAGCGATATCACCAGAAAATCAATGATGCTGGTGTACGTGATCCGTACACGTTACCAGGCTATCTTATTCTGGCTTTGCAGCGTTGCAGCGCGGGTGATCTTCCTGACCTGCAGTCAGGCATGTGGGAAATACCAGGGAAAAAACATAAAAGAAAAAGGAGCGAGATGCAGAAAACACCTTCACTATCCAGCGACGTAGGGCATTTACAGGGCGAGCAGAGGGAGAGGTATTTGCAAAAATTGAGGTTAGCAGGCTTAGAGAACGACGTTTACCTGCTTCCACCAGGATTGTTCACTGACGTACGGAAGTACACGAAGCCCTCGTCTTTACCTGACTTCGGCCCACATGATCTGTATACCTATGTCGTTAAAAACCAGGCTGGGTAACATGCCTACATCAGCGGGTCGTCTCTGGCTGGGAGCGAGTTTTGGGTGCTAAGCAGGGCTGAAGCGAGCTGAGTCGTGCTGCTCTAAGGTAGTCGAAACGCGAGCCGTGTCGGGCTGAAGTGAGCTGAAGCGAGCTGAAGTGAGCTGAAAAAGGGTAGTGGAAAAGGGCCATAAATTGACCGTAGGTGTGAATGGTTGTCTGTGTCTATGTGTCAGCCCTGTGATGACCTGGCGACTTGTCCAGGGTGTACCCCGCCTTTCGCCCGTAGTCAGCTGGGATAGGGTCCAGCTTGCCTGCGACCCTGTAGAACAGGATAAAGCAGCTAGAGATAATGAGGTGAGATTGATTTTTAGGAAGGATACAAAATTTTCCTCTGTGATCCGAACTTTTGCAGGCACTAGACAGCAAAATGTTCAGTTGATTTTTTTGGAAAAATCAAGTCAACATTAGAGATTCAACCACTAGGTGGGAATCATGAGTTTCAAGCTGATTGAACCAACAGCGAGCAAGCTGGAAACAACAAAACACATGGACCAGTGACGAGTATCACTAAAAAACCCAAGATGGCGGCGCCCGTGAATTTGGTGTATTGCATTACACAACGTAAAAAAAACTGCTTAAAGTAAAAGCTCATCACAACGCCACACAAAATTAACAGTATATTCCGTAAATATGTTATTTATTCTTGAATCGACATTAGTGTTATGTAAAGACTTTTTAATGTCTTTAAAGGCCAAATGAAAACATGCTATTCTCCCATACAAACATGGGAGGTTCATCAGTGCAGCGGCATGCTGTCAAGCCTACTAATATATAGTTTGAAATATCTGTATTTCAAATTAACACTAAAGGTGACCAGGTCAGACTGAATTTGTGCTTGGGGGGCAATAGGACCTTTGCGTTATTTCACTAAGGGATTACCACATGATCGTTTAGGTTAGCCAGTTTTTTTTTTTTTTGGTTCAGAAGCTCATTTATCTAATGGCTGAGAACCCTCTGTGGGCCTGTATTGGTTTTGGCTCATTTCATTGTCCAGTTTTTCATCTGTACTAGAGGCTGTTATCATTTCTCCTATGATTTCATTATCGTTGTGGGCATATAATTTCTCTAGAATATGAATAGTGTACATTAAATGTGAGATGTAAAGATTCATTTCTTTTTCCTTATTTATATCTGCACTTGTTACCAAATAGTCTTCGGTGTACAGCAAAAATAAAAGAATTGGTCTTGCTGTTCCAATAATTTTGGAGGGGACTGTGCTTTGCCACAGTATTGTATAATTGTAGTAATCAGAGATCTACCTTGTGTAGTTTTTATTTTTTTAGTTGTGTCTTGGTAATCAAATCAAAGTTGCTGGCTCATGTTGGAATTGGTTAAACTATTGGTCAGTCAATAAAACTGCTTAGGAGTGTAACCATACACCATACTCTTATCATTTCCTTCTGCGCATGGCTCTTTATTTTATACATATGCATATTGAGTGACAGTCAACAGGTTGCAAAATAAATCATAAAATACCATTTATATCATATTAGGTGGGCGGCACGGTGGTGTGGTGGTTAGCGCTGTCGCCTCACAGCAAGAAGGTCCGGGTTCGAGCCCCGTGGCCGGCGAGAGCCTTTCTGTGCAGAGTTTGCATGTTCTCCCCGTGTCCTCGTGGGTTTCCTCCGGGTGCTCCGGTTTCCCCCACAGTCCAAAGACATGCAGGTTAGGTTAACTGGTGACTCTAAATTGACCATAGGTGTGAATGTGAGTGTGAATGGTTGTCTGTGTCTATGTGTCAGCCCTGTGATGACCTGGCGACTTGTCCAGGGTGTACCCCGCCTTTCGCCCGTAGTCAGCTGGGATAGGCTCCAGCTTGCCTGCGACCCTGTAGAACAGGATAAAGCGGCTAGAGATAATGAGATGAGATTATATTAGGTGTAATAAACATTTAAGCCAGTTTTAATCAAACACACACCACTTCCTATGAAAACACAAATTCATCTTTATCTACAGTGGATATAAAAAGTGTACACACCCCGTTAAAATGATAGGGTTTTTTATGTAAAAAAAATGAGACCACGATAAATAATTTAAAAACTTGTCCCACCTTTAATGTGACCTATAACCTGTACAATTCAATTGCAAAACAAACAAATCTGTTAGGGGGAAAAACGTAAAACATAAAAAAACGTACAATAAGCTGGTTGCATAAGTGTACACACCCTTAAAGGGCTGATGACACGAACATGACTCTATGCAATTTCTTAAACTATACAACATGGCAAACATGTTAGATTTCTGTTATAATTACGTGAAAAGAAGCTGTTGTTACGCCAATATCCAACTTTTTTTTTTTAAAGATATTTTTTTTGGGCTTTTTGCACCTTTATTGGATAGGACAGTGTAGAGACAGGAAATGAGCGGGAGAGAGAGACGGGAAGGGATCGGGAAATGACCTCGGGCCGGAATCGAACCCGGGTCGCCCGCATTCATGGTATGGCGCCTTAACCACCTGAGCCACGACGCCCCCCAATATCCAACTTTTAATTGCACAGCGCAAGAAAACTGGGTCCATGGCTCGCGGCCCCATGTGACGTCAGCGGAAGAACACGCTGCGGTTCACTGGCTGTCTACTCAATGGAAATGGCGCATGAAAACGCCGGTGAACTCTCTAGCTCTTCCTCTTCTGGGAGTCTAGAATTGTGTTGTGAGTGGGATAGATCGGAAGAATCAAGTGATGACGAACACGGGTGCATCCAACCGTACAGGTTTGAACCTGTTACTGTGCAATCTGAGAGTGACTCCGACTCCGAGATGGACAGCGGACAGGCAGACAGCCCAGCATTGAACACCACAAGGTTGGATAACAAGGATTGGTAGGTCAACCCATATTTGTTCAAAATGTTACGGAATCAATATTTTAATATTGTGTATTGTTGTCTTGCATGTGTAAACACTGCTTATATCATGTAAGCCGTATGCTACACTGAATACATAGTTCCTAATGGAGCATGCAAACGGCTAACATAATAAGCTTACGACTATGCCTGATCCGTGATACATTTAGGATAATATTGGCAGGCACGTCTTCTAGTTTATGGCTTCTTAGTTTTATCCTTGAATGAAGCAAAATATTTGATAACCTACATCAGTGTAAGCAAATGACAATCTGTAGCCTACTTGTCTGGCTAAGTTAGCTTTCCCTCAGTGTTTGCTTTGAGAAACAAGCTTTCACAAGCAAATACATGACTGATATCACGCCGACTTTATGATTACAGTTATGATTATCATGAATGTGTACTCTATGATGTGTACTCTATGAGCGCTCTGGAGCGAGTCGCTTCCAAGATGGCCGCGCAGACCGCATGGTTACTATTTTTAGCATCATGTCGGAGCACTCTATAGCTCTACGTACCTTTATCTTATGTCGTTTCTCAACACATGTTCTGACAGTTGGACTGTCTTTGGAGGAGTCGCCTTGTCCCAGGCGACTGCTGGATCCGGCATAGCTATGAGTAGACCCCCTCCGGAATACTGTAGGCACTGCTGATGGTAGCAGCACACGTTTGTGCTGAACTGAACACCCAAGAGATTCCTTTAAGCTGGGAAGGGTGTCAAAACAATCCAAATCGAAGTGTTCAGAGCACAGGACAGATGTTGGTGAGGGCTCCCACTTGTCACGAGTGCGCCTGACTTGCTTCACCCACTTCGCATGCAGCTCGGGATCTCTGGGAAACTTGAATAAACTTACCCCATCCTTGTGGGTTTTGGAGCAAAAGCCGGCAACACAACGCGAAGGCATAATAACTATATTATATATATATATTATAATAATGTATAATAATGTATAATAATAATACTAATAATGATAAACTGAACACCTCTCGCATCAACAACAAACTGGTAAGTGAGGAGGAAGATTCTTTCACTGACGTCATATAGCTCCTCCTCCTCCTCCTCTTTCATCTCCTGGGTGCTGCAGCCCTGTCAAATTTGCGCAAATAGCCGCGTTTTTTATCATAACTTGTAAAGTAGGCGCCTTCGTGAATTAATATATGGATCATCAGGAATTACTTTTTATGTTATAAAACATCGCCAAAGATGTCAAAAACGTGTCATCAGCACTTTAAACTAATACTTTGTTGGACATACCTGCCATCAATTAAAATGACTCTGATTAACCCCAAATAAAGTTCAGACATTTACTCAGTTGCATCCTCCAGCAAAAGCCAGGGTTCACAGAGAGCTTACAAAGCAGCAAAGGGATCTCACTGTTGAAAGGTATCAGTCAGGAGAAGGGGACAAAAACATTTCCACGGCATTAGATATACCATGGAGCACAGTGGAGACAGTCATCAAGAAGTGGAGAAAATATGGGACAACAGTGACATTACCGAGAACTGGACATCTCTCCAAAATTGATGAAGAGACAAGATGAAAACTGGTCAGGGAAGCTGCCAAGAGGCCTACAGCAACACTGAAGGAGCTGCAGGAATTTCTGGCAAGTACTGGGTGTGTACTACATGCGACTACAATCTCCCGTATTCTCCATATGTCTGGACTATGAGGTCGGGTCAAAGAAAAACATCCAGGCCCGGCTAAATTTTGCAAAAAAAAAAAATACATCAACTCTCGCAAAAGCATGTGGGAAAATGTGTTATGGTCTGATGAAACCAAGGTTGAACTTTTTGGCCACAATTCCAAAAGGTATGTTTGATGCAAAAGCAACACTGCGCATCACCAAAAGAACACCATCCCCACGGTGAAGCATGGTGGTGGCAGCATCATGTTTTGGTGGTGTTGGTTTTTTTTCAGCTGGAACAGGGGCTTTAGTCAAGGTGGAGGGAATTATGAACAGTTCTAAATACCAGTCAATTTTGGCCCAAAACCTTCAGGTGTCTGCTAGAAAGCTGAGGATGAAGAGGAATTTCATCTTTTGGTATGACAATGACCCCCAAAAAGTTTTGGAATGGCCCAGCCAGAGTCCAGACCTAAATCCAGTTGAAAATCTGTGGGGTGACCTGAAGAGGGCTGTGCACAAGAGATGCCCTCGCAATCTGACAGATTTGGAGCGCTTTTGCAAGAAAGAGTGGGCAAATATTGCCAAGTCTAGATGTGGCAGGCTGATAGACTCCGACCCAAAAAGACTGAATGCTGTAATTAAATCAAAAGGTGCTTCAACAAAGTATTAGTTTAAGGGTGTGTACACTTATGCAACCAGCTTATTGTACATTTTTTATTTTTTATGTTTTACCCCCTAACAGATTTGTTTGTTTTTCAACCAAATTGTACAGGCTAAAGGTCACATTAAAGGTGGGAAAAGTTTTGAAATTATTTATTGTGGGCTCTTTTTTTTAACATCAGAAAAACCTATCATTTTAACGCGGGGTGTATACTTTTTATATCCACTGTATATCTGAGAGACTATAGGGGTTTGGGGGAAAAAAAAAATCGACGCTTTGACTAGCATACTAGCAAACTAGCGTATTAGCTCCTATATTCTGGAGTAAACAGGAGCTGGAAAGTTGACCCACAGTATTTTAAAATCTGATGTAAAGGAGCAGTTCTGATTCCCAGTAAGTTATGATGCGGATGGCTAGTGAGTGGTAGAAGGAAAAGTTAAAGTGTGCCGAATTTGCCAAATATGTGTGTGATACAGTAGTACTAATACCGAACACATACAGCTGATTCAGTCAGAGTTAAAGAAATAACTGTAGTGGAGCAGCCTTGGCTTAAAGGTTAGTGAACCAGTCTTGAGCCCAAAGGGTTGCTGGTTCGACTCTCTCTGCCTCTTTTCCACCAAAGCAGTTCCAGGGCTGGTTCGGGGCCAGTGCTTAGTTTGGAACCGAGTTTTCTGTTTCCACTGACAAAGAACTGGCTCTGGGGCCAGAAAAACCGGTTCCAGGCTAGCACCAACTCTCTACTGGGCCAGAGGAAAGAACCGCTTACGTCAGTGGGGGGAGCGGAGTTGTTAAGACCAACAACAATAACAAGACCGCGAAAGATCGCCATTTTTAAGCGACGAGAAGCAGCAGCTGTACAAACGCCAAGTCATTCATTATTATTATTATTGTTGCTGTTGTTGCTGCTGCTTCTTCCGTGTTGTTTTTGCTTCGATATTCGCGCCAAGGTTTATGCAAATGTAGCGACGTAACTGACGTATACAGCGACGTAATGACGTGGCTTCCCTTAGCACCGCGAGCTATGGAAAAGCAAACTGGTTCTCAGCTGGCTCGCAAGTTGAACGAGTTGTGAACCAGCACCAGCACTGGCTCCGAACCAGCCCTGGAACTGATTTGGTGGAAAAGGGGTATCAACCAACAGGAAAATCCATGGCTGGAGTGCCTTTAAGCAAGGTACCTAACCCCCCTCTGCTCCCCTAGTGCTGGTAATGCGCATGTGCTCCTTGTACATTGCTCTGAATAAGTAGTAGTGGATTGGAAAGTTCATATTCAGTAGTAGTAGAGAATGCAGGATTCAAAAACACGTCCAGGGATACAGAGAGCTGCGTGCCCCTGACAGCTAAGAGCAGAATAAGAAAAGCGCCATGCTTCAAAATCCACGTTTGTTTTTGTTACATTATGTTTATGTTTATTTATTTAAAAGGGACAGCGTACATTAATCAGCATGCTCGTTTACATCAGCTATGTAAATGTACCAGATTTAGCCATACAGACTAATTTCCATCTGTAGTCCCTGGCAGGCTGATGTTAAAAAGAAGAGGAAACAATAATGACACACAGACATGTATGAGAAGCATAAAAGCAAGGACACTGACACTTAACACAGACAATTAGTACACAATTAACATACAGTGACTTTGAAAACATGGGCAAAAGCATATAGCACATAAATTATGCAAAAATACAGATTAAGACAACAAGGACATAACCTTATGCCAGAGTAGCAGCATAAGCGTACCAGACAGTGACATATAGATGCTAGGCAAAACAGTCTTATACAGAAATTTGTAAAATTCCATCCATCCATCCATCCATCCATCCATTATCGCTTATCCTGTGCAGGGTTGCAGGCAAGCTGGAGCCTATCCCAGCTGACTATGGACGAGAGGTGGGGTACATCCTGGACAAGTCGCCAGGTCATCGCAGGGCTGACACCTAGAAACAAACAACCATTCACACCTACAGTCAATTTCGAACCACCAGTTAACCTAACCTGCATGTCTTTGGACTGTGGGGGAAACTGGAGCACCCGGAGGAAACCCACGCAGACACGGGGAGAACATGCAAACTCCACACAGAAAGGCCTCCGTCGGCCACTGGGCTTGAACCCAGGACCTTCTTGCTGTGAAGCGACAGTGCTAACCACTACACCACCCATTGGTAAAATTAAATAGTGGGGGAAATAAAACCCAGATAGTTAGTAAAACAATTACATAACCATTACTCCAGATGATGACATATTTGAGTGTCCAACAACCATTGTTTTAAAGATTTGGAGAAAGAGTTAATTGTTGTGATATTCCTTCATTCTATTGGTATGGTGTCCCAAGTATGTGCTGCTCGATAAGAGAAGGTCGACTGCGCAAACGTAGTTTTTCTGTGTGGTACTTTGCAGTCCCCTTGAGTGGTAGCTCTTGTAGATGTATTTTGGTTTTGTTTGATGAACTCATTGAGCAGAGGGGGAGCCAAGCCATCCATCCATCCATTATCCATAACCGCTTATCCTGTGCAGGGTCATAGGCAAGCTGGAGTCTATCCCAGCTGACAATGGGCGAGAGACACCCTGGACAAGTCACCAGATCATCGCAGGGCTGACACATAGAGACAAACAACCATTCACACTCACATTCACACCTACGGTCAGTTTAGAGCCACCAATTAACCTAACCTTTGGACTGTGGGGGAAACCGGAGCACCCAGACGAAACCAACAGAGGCACAGGAAGAACATGCAAACTCCACACAGAAAGGCCTTCGTCGGCCACTGGGCTTGAACCCAGCACCTTCTTATTGTGAAGCAACAGTGCTAACCACTACATCACTATGCCACCTGGGGCCAAGCCATGAAATATTTTATATGCAAGCAAAATATCAGCAAACTTGATCATGTTTTCCCAATAAAAGAAACCATATTTTGTTAAAATCTTACAGTGGTGATAAGCATTTGACTTTTTATCCAGTGTTTTCAAAGTCTGTTTATAAAGCCTTTCTACTGATTGTAATGTGGTCCTAGCTGTCTGCGTCCAACTAGTGAAGCAATAATTTACCGGTATGTGTGAAAGGATCATGGCATGCAAGTATAATTTAGGAGCTTCTGTTAAATTATTCCTTAGGTGTCTGAAATTTGCTAAATTAAATTTGATTCTGTTCACAACTTTTTAAACTTGTGTTTTGAATCAAAGTTGTGAATCTATAATTATGGCTAAATATTTATATTCATCCACTACCACTAACCTTCTCCCTGCTACTATAACATCAGGTTCAGGGTTTTTATGTGCAGACTTGGAAAAGAACATACATCCAGATTTACTAATATTGAGATGTAGACATGAGCTTGACAACCAGTTAGAGATGTTAACCATTGCAGCTGATAGTTCTTCTGCAACTTCCTTCCCTTTATTTATTTATTTTTTACTGTGTACATAGATGACTGTGTCATCAGCATACATCTGACAAGTCACAGTAGGTGGGCAAACTTCAGGTAGGCCATTTATATACAGGCTAAACAGTAAGGGGCCCAGCGTAGACCCTTGTGGTATACCAACACAGTTATGAACTATTCGTGAGGTTTATACGGACACATTGTTTTCTCGCGGTAAGATATGATTTAATCCATTTTATAACATTAGATGAAAAATGAAACCTTGATAGTTTTGCTATTAAAATATAATGATTGACAGTATCAAAGGCTTTTCTTAGATCAAAGTACACGGCCCCCACCATGCCTCCCCTGTCCAATTTAGCTTTGATATTTTCCAGAAGAACACAATTTGCTGTTTCAGTGGAATGATGTTTTCAAAAACATATAATGAACAACTGTTGTTTAAATACATGCTGTTAGGGTCTAAACAGATCACACACACACACACACACACACACACACAGTCATTTACTTTCATTTACTGTATTTTTATAACGTTGAATGATCTAATCGGCTGAAACTGGAACTCTAACACCTAAGATCTAAATATTCAGGCGATGCTTGTTTTTGCTGGATTGAAATTTGTGTATCGTTACGCTCCCTACAAACGCTAGCTAATTAGCTAACTTACAGTGTCTTGCAAAAGTATTCATCCCCCTTGGTGTTTGTCCTGTTTTGTCGCATTACAAGCTGGAATTAAAATGGATTTTTGGTAGAGATGCACCGATTTCAATTTTTTGGGCCGATTCCGATTTCCGATGGAGTGTGACCTGCCGATACCAATTTTGGCCGATTCCGATTTCATTTTTTCAAACCACTTCACAGCACACACAAAGACTATTTTCTTTTTATCTTTTCTTTAATAGAACATTCTGCCAGATTTTCAGTAATAAATTTTAAACACCTCAAAGGTTGAAAACAAACAAAAAGACATTGTTTTTTGTAAAATCTTTCTTCATGTTTGGTATTAACATATTAATTCCTGAAATAGGAAATTCACACAAACATTTTTTCTTTTCCCATCCAATATCTGGCACAAAAACAACTTCCCCCTCATATATTATTTGCCTACTGCTATGGAACACACTTTTATAAGTCTATTTAGATCTGAAAACGTATACCTTATGGAACAACCCATTTCTTCATTCAGTATCAAAATACAAAAATAATTTCCAGTCATACTTATACCATAGCCATTCTATCATCTTTGTCAAATGTGTATTTGTAGAGTAATTTCCAATGGAATCAAGTGCAACCAAGGTTGTAAAACAAACAAAAAGACATTTTTTCTTTCTCTCTTTGTACAAATCTAACTAGATGTTTGGTAATAGGCTAACGTATTAATTCCTGTAATGGGAAATTCACACCACCACAAACATTTTCATCTTTTTACATCCAATATCTGGCACAAAAAAAAAAAAATCACTATATTTGGATATATTGCTTTGGAACACTCTTTCATATTTAGGTCTGAAAACTTAACCCTTATGGAACAGCCCTTTTCTTCTTCCCATATTCAGTAACAAAAAATACAAAAATAATTTTCAGTCATACTGCCATATGCCATTATATCATATTTGACAAATGTGTATTTGTATGGCCTTTTTCAATGAAAACAGGTGATACACTTGCCATATAAGGATATACAATTAACAAATAAATAAAAATAAATAGGGCGGCATGGTGGTGTAGTGGTTAGTACTGTCGCCTCACAGCAAGAAGGTCTGGGTTCGAGCCCCGTGGCCGGCAAGGGCCTTTCTGTGCGGAGTTTGCATGTTGTGTCCGTGTGGGTTTCCTCCGGGTGCTCCGGTTTCCCCCACAGTCCAAAGACATGCAGGTTAGGTTAACTGGTGACTCTAAATTGACCGTAGGTGTGAGTGTGAATGGTTGTCTATGTGTCAGCCCTGTGATGACCTGGCGACTTGTCCAGGGTGTACCCCGCCTTTTGCCCGTAGTCAGCTGGGATAGGCTCCAGCTTGCCTGCGACCCTGTAGAACAGGATAAAGCGGCTACAGATAATGAGATGAGATAAAAATAAATAGGTGAAACTTAAATAAAAGTGCATGTAAGAGTGTTAATCTATTAGCCAGTGAACGCACACTTGACTATTATAATTACTTGTGCATTAATGGCAAGTTTTTCTTTGAAAACAGAAGCATTTCTACCTTGTCACCAGAGAGTCTGTTTCTTCCGTCATCTACCACATGTCCAGCCAAGCTAAATAAGCGCTCACTGTCAACACTTGTGCATGGTGCACAGAGGTAAGCATGGGCAAGCTGAGCTAGAGCAGGGAAACGGTCTTTGTTTATCCTCCAGTAGGCCAGTGCATCTCACCTCTGCCAATAGACACTTCTGACAGGTAGCTCTGTACCTGCACAGACAAGGGGCTGACCAGATGTTGTTCCACCTCAGTATTTTCCTTCAAGATTTCATTATGAAGTGAAAACAGTACGCTGCATGGCCTTTTGGCAGCAGATGCTTCCTCTGGGTCAGGTTCAGAGGCTATGGATTCTTCAGCAGGTTCCTCTGGTGTGCATCTGAACTCCCTCTGTAGTGCAGTCTGAAGCTCCTGGATCACTTGATCTTTCAGTTCTCTCGAGAAATAACGATTTTTATACCTTTTGCACAATAGAAAGATTCAAAAATAATTGTTTCATGAGTTGTTTGTTTAAATAGGCTACATTACATACATACATACATACATACATACATACATAGGCCTACATTACCAACTAACCTTGGGTCAAGAACTGTGGCCAACGTGTAAAGGGGCTCCTTTTCGATGTCACCAAACCTTCTCTGAACTGCCTCCAACAAGGTTGATTTTGCCGTGCCCACTCCATGGTCTGTATCAGCCGTTCTCTCCAAAAGCCATTTCAGTACAGTGACTGATGGAATGACGTCTGAGGCTAATGCAGTTGGTGAACTTACCTCCTTTGTAAGCTCTTCCAAAGGAGCGAGAAGAGTGAGCACGTTCTCAATTAACCCCCAATGATTCGCACTTAGAGTGGCTGGTAGTTCGTGGTCTGCTGCGAAAGCCCCTAGCGCACGTTTCTGCTCAGTCAACGACTGTAGCATATAGAAGGTGCTATTCCATCTTGTAATGACATCTTGTTGTAGGCATTTCCTTTGTTGACCGAGCTCTGCTTGGATAGTATACAGACATGAGGAGGCCAGTGGTGAGTGTTTAAAATGTCCAACAATTTTTCTCCCCGTTTTCACCGTGTCAATGATGCTGCGTTGGGACAGCAGACACTCATTCACTTCCAGCTGGAGTGTGTGCCATGCAGGGCAAGCTTGGCAAGTCGGCGTCTTTCATTGTTTTAATCATGTTCCTCGCATTGTCCTGCAACACCACATGAACCCTTGTCTTGTCGATTCCCCAATGTTGTAGCATTCTCTCAAATGCAAAGACCAGATTCGCGGCAGTGTGGGACCTGGTCATCTCGACATTGTAGCATGACATGGTGGAGTTGAAAATCGTCATCCACCCACTGTGCAGTTAGGCTCAGCATCGACATCAGGCTTACATTAGACGTCCAAATGTCCGTGGTAAAACTAAAATGAGTTTTGGGATTTGCATGCAAGATTCTGCGAATGAACCGTGAGACGTTCTCAAACATCTCTTTAAGCGCAACATCCAAGAAATACCATCTGCTTGGTATTTCATATCTTGGGCTCAGGTGGTTAATAAGACTTCTGAAACTGATATTTTCAACCACGGAAAACGGCTGATCATCCAGAGCAATGAACTCCATAATTTTCCTTGTTATGGCTTTACTCTTTTCACTGCTGAAAAAATTTACCAGAGGTTGCTGACTAGTGGATGGATCATCACCTAGTTCAGTGCTCATATCAGCTTGACGTTTAGTCTGGCGGCCTTTGTTAGCATCTTCAAACTTTGCGAAATCAGCTAGGTGATGCTGTTTTAAATGCTGGATCAAATTGGCTGTTCCAAAACTTTTTGGCGTAGTCCCTCCACGCCTTACTTGGCATTTGCAGGTGTTACAAATTGCAAATTTGTTGTCTTCTTCAGACACGCTAAAGAACTTCCATATAGCCGACATCTTGGTTACCATTATCTCGAGTGAGTTCTAGGCTGTGTGCGTTTGGTATTGGATGTGGCGTGGTCATGTGATTAGAGATGAAAGTCTTCCGGGATTTCCCGGAATTCCGGGTTTTTAGATTTTCCGCCAGATTTTTTCTGCTAATGACCCGGAAGTCCGGATATTTGACAAAACTCTTGAAAATCTCCGGTTTTCCGAATGGATAAATTTATTTTTTGGATTTTTCATGTTCCTAGATGTGGTGTAATACTTCTCATCGTCCTTGCATGGGTGCAGTCCTTAAATAGCCCAAAAACAGTTCATTGATTAAAGACAGGTGTTCTTTGTTAACGGCGCGCACACTGGAGCTCGTTAGGCGCGCAGGACTGACACTGTTCTGCGCAAGCGCAACACAATCACACTAGAAAACATGTTCAAGCTGCCAGTGTAGCTGCAGTCTTTTTATTTGCGAATTACGAGTATTTCCACTTTCATCTGTTGGTAACTCGCCAGCGCCCCCTATAACGATCCCACAATTTCCTTGCGCGCTCCACCCGGATGTGACGTGAAGTGGAACTGCTTTAACTGTATCGAGAGCGCCTCGATTCGCTCTCTCATGTTCTGACTACTGGAGTGGTCGGACGGACTGTAGGCACGCTCGCCTACAGTGTTGAGACTAACCGCTATTGTCTGAGAACAGCCTGTTCAAATTAGTTTCGGCCGAACTTTTGAACGACCCGCTAAGTTTCAGCGATATAGTGGTTTTGATTCTAAACCTTTGCAAAGTTTAACTACAGTTAAGTAGTTTTCCACGCTAAGAGGCATTTGCGGACAGCTTCGCTCCTCTCAGCCTTTTTCTCGTCGACGCATCACCGGAGGTTTCTCCTGAAGCACCGTGGGCCAGCTAGGCCTTCATCTCCCTGCTTCGTTAGCCGCGGTTGGACGCAACGCGCCGCTAACCTCCTCTCCTCGGACCGCGACCCTCAGCGCGGACATCGGAGAAAGAACTTCCATCGCATTGAGTAGGCACTTGGGCAAATTTTTAATTTGTAGCTTATTCAGATGGTTGTTAGGGTCATGTTTAAGCTTTGAGCTATTTAGCATACCCGCTCAGACACGGAAGGTGTTTGTTTGTTTTTATTGTTTGTTTGTTTTTATTGTTTGTTTTGGTTCTGTTTTTTTTTTTTTCTTTGAACTTGTTAGACAGGGTATCTTGCATGATATCTTTCCTTAACTCCATTGCTAGCTTCCCTATCTGATTAGCAGCGCAGCGACAAGTTTGTTATTTTAAGCTCCGAGGCTAGACCGCTACAAGGCCTAGTTCTCTCCATCCAACACATATACACACTCTCTCACACTCTTTCTCTCTCTCTCTCTCTCTCTCTCTCTCTCTCTCGCGTTGAGTTCTTTGCCTAGATAGTCTGTTGGAAATTGTTGTTAAGTGCAGTGTTTGGATCCAGCTGTAGCGTGGTCAGATTCTCCTTAGCAACTTATTGCTAGCTACCTCAGGGTGATACGCTAGCTGGTAGGCTTGTGTTCTCGACTAGGCCTGCAGGCGCCATTTTTCCGACGCCATTTTGATACCTTCCTCATTGAGTTACCTGTGATACGACACCTAGGCACTGACCGCCATTTTGTTTAAGCATTGCCAGAGTGGCTAGTCATTAGCATCTGCCCACAGATACCTACACAAAGCACACATTAGCCACAGAGCTAATCCTTTGTTCTATTTAGCTAACATTCCTTTGTTTTAGCTAACATTCCTTTGTTTTAGCTAACGACAAGCTAGGTCACACACACACACACGCATCGGCTTGCCCTAGCCTCACACACACGCACACACAAGGGATTCTTTTCTTTTTTTTTTCCTTCTATCTCTTTCTCTCTCTCTCCCTCAAATTTATAGTCCAGGTGTAATTGTTCCATTGTTTTGTCTTGTTATTACCTTTGCTGACATTGAATGTATTTTGAGTTTATTATTATTAGTGAGTAGTAGACAAATAAAAGCTAATAAAATTGAATTGCATTTTACTTGTTCCTGTTGTTTATTCACAAGGTCAACTATTTAGAACTCCTTTTTCCTTCAGAATTTAGCTTTTGTACACAACTGGGTTTCCCCTCTAATACAGAGCTACTATTAATCTTGAATGTAACCATTCATGGTGAGTATTAAGATTAATAATTTAAGATTTTATGAGACTGATCTTTATTTATAAATTGATTAATTTAATTATCAATTATTACATAATTTATAATTTAATTAATCCCAATTCAACCTACATTAAAGTGGTGCCCCGTGTGAGGCCTAGTTTAATGACCTTGTGAATTTCTCAACAATAACTTGTAAACTGCTGTATACCCAAAATCAACTGCCAAGGTATAACACAGATGACTTTAATGGTGAATCATTAACAGTGTGTTAATCACAGAACTGAAATTCAGCTGCCAACCACAGTTAGCTGATAAACTGGTTTAATTGATTAGTACATTAGAGTAATATCTAATCCAAGTACTTAATTAATATTATTAATAATAATAATCATTATTGTTAACTAATTATTAATTGAGCTAATTAATACAAGTGAAACATTAGTGAAAACAAAGTAGCTAAGAAACCACATCAATTATTTAGCAACTTGGATTAAATTAAATTCTAACCTAATCAACCCCTAGTATTAATTTCCTTTAAGTTAATTAATACATTTCGAACAAAATGTCGCGTTCCCCATCAAGGGAGTCAGAAGGGCCCCTCCTCTCTCTCTTCGACGTTGTAGGCGATTTAGGCCAAGTCCCGGAGGATAGGAGAAATTACTTCTGTGATCTGGACCAAAAGGCTCGCTTTGATGAAATACACATAGCCGTTAGGGAACTTAAGGAGCGTACTATGACTCTTCCAGAAGGGCTACCCAAATTGTTCATGATCTACTATAAGGAAATGGAACATGTGTGTATGACCCTCGAACAAGAGAAAAGAACACTAAAACGACAACTGGCCGAAGCTCAAAGGAGAGCAGAAAGCGCGGAGAGTAGCCTCGTGGGCCTGAGAGCCACACAAGATGAACTAAAGCGCGAAATAGAATACCTCAGGGAAGAAGTGACGCAAGCACGTCGCTCAGATGAGGGATCGGCCAAACCCTCCCAAGAACAGAGTTCCGCTCTGGAGGAGGAAGAACCTGAGCTTAGAACGGTAGATCAGACACCGCACTCAAGCTCAACTCGCGTGAAAGTCGCACGATCGCCACCTCGTGGCGCTGGGAGTTTTTACTTTACTCCCCACTACACCCCCTCGCGCTTCAATATCGCTGCAGCCTCTAGCCCGCAGAAAACGCCGCGCTACGTACCCTCAGACTCCTCTGACGGAGAGGCCGCCTCCAAGCCGAAACGCAGACATGGGCGATATGAGAGCAGCTCAAATAGCGAAGACAGCGAGGACCCCTACGGGTCAAAATCAAAACGCCTCGTCGCAGAACGCAAAACTAGGATCCGCCAAATCGACGCCCTTGCGAAAGACATAGAGCGTTTTGAGCCGGAAAATCATAGACACCGAAGCGTTAATGATTATTTCCGGGAAATCGAGCGTAGCCTCCTGGACCTGCCAGAGGCTACGTCGCATGAAAAGGCCAGACTAGTCTGGAAAACTTTAGGTAGTGGCGTACGAGCATTCGTTGAGACCTTACCGCAGTCAGTCCTCGACAACTACAAGAAGATACGCAAGTACTTGAAAGAGGAATACTCGTTGTACGAGGACGAGACTGCTGCGACGATGGGTGCCATTCTGATCAGACAGAAACGAAGCGAACACCCTCGCGAGTACTACCGTCGGCTCCGTGCAGCGTACTTTCAGGGCAGAAGCGAGCCCGGGCTAGAGGAAGATCGCAACTTCAAGTCCCTCTTCCTCCATAACCTTCACCCGTGCATCCGTAACCAAGTAACACTCGCGTGTCGCCAGCGCCCCCATACTATGAGAGAAATGCGTCGCACCGCACAACTAACGTGGGAGACGTTCGTCCGACCCACAGACCGCCACGAGGACGATCCCAGAGTCCTCAGCCTATATGAGCAGGAAGGTCAGTCCTTAGGCCTAGAAGGGGATGAAGCCCCAAACCGCGGGCCCCCTTGGGCGAACCCAAACCCCGGCCACCAGACGTCGAGTCAACCCAAAGGTAACTGGAAAGTTCGACAAGCTGGAGCCAAGGGGGAACAGGGCCCCAACGCCAAAGGGCAAGGTAACCGCAAACCTGGCAGTCACGGCCCTAAATCTCAGAATAGCGGACAGTCAAGGCCCCATCGCAACTCCTCTCGAAGGGAGCGGAGCCCTAAGCTAGCTACCGCTAAACAAGCCAACCAAGAGCCGCTTGGGATGGCAGAACTGAGGGCTGAATTAGCACGGATTAAACAAGCCAACCAAGAGCCGCTTGGGATGGCAGAACTGAGGACCGAATTAGCACGAGTTAAACAACTGCTGAGCAATAAGAACAGGAAGGGCAAGCCGAGCAAGGACAGGGACGAACCGTCAGCATGACTAGGCCGGGACCCATCCCCACCACCACCGCGTGTCTACCTCGTGGGGTGGGGAAAGGACCCCTGCCCAATAGGCAGCGATGAGTTGAAACCACCCCCTCCGTTAGTGAAGCCTGACCCGCAGGATGCACCCCTGACGCAGTTTCTTGGAGATTTGGTTAGGAAAGGCAACGCCAAGCGTATCTATACCCCAGTTGTGGTAGAAGGCAACGTTTCCCTCCAAGCTCTCTTAGATACCGGGTCAGAAATCACCCTGATGTGTTCCAAAGTCTTCGCAGAGGTTTCTGATGCGCGGCGCGCGCAAGGTAGACCCATCAGAACCGAACGTTGTGACGTCAACTTGGTTAGCTTCACCCAGAATCAAGCCCCAGTAACAACCATTGCATGGTTAGAACTCACCTTCCAGGGCATGTCCATCACTCACCCCACTTACATCTGCTCTGTTGGGGTAGAACCGTTCCTCATTGGCCAAGACCTACTAGATAGGCTAGCGCCCCTCATTGACTGTCGTCGTGGGCAACTGTGGGCCCAGGTCGCGTCCCCACAGACCCCAGATCCTCGTCGTCACGATCGAGCCTGTTGCGATGAAGTTAGCGTGGAGGCTACTCCACCGATAGCTGAGTCAGGGCAGGTCCCCGAGAACCTCGAGACCACTCCGCTCCACCCTGAGCCGAGTCAAGACGCACCAAACTCAACCGACACTCTTCTCAACCGCAACGCGCTTGATGGCCACCCGTCTTTCCTTTGCTTTCTTGGCGAATCTGCCCCAACCAGGTACTACCCCTGGATATCTGGCAACATTGCTGTCAACGGCGTCACGGCACCTGCCGTCAGGTTAGCGCTTTGGTCAGAGAAGTCAGCCATCAGCCAAACGTGGTTCGACATAGTGCGTCAGAGCACTCCTTCCGCTGTCTTTGTGCAGAAGAGCCACCGGCTACTGTCAGCCGAACAACCCCAGAGCCCCATCAAAGCCACGGGCGTCTGCGCCGTGTCGCTCGCCATCGGTCAGAGAGAATTCCTTCATTTCTTGAGTGTCGTCCCCGGACTTCCTGACCCACTGGTCATTGGGGCAGACATCTTGGTCAGACTGGGAGCCCAACTGGACCTAGTCAACCGGGTCATCTGGACCCAAGCCGACGCTGCTAAGCACCCGTTCCAAGCTGACCCGGAACAAATGCGGTCAGGACAAACGATTCCCCAAGCCTGCCATGTCGCTAGCGAATTTGACATTGTCATTCCCGCTAGGACTGCTGGTTCCCCTCTTAAGCTGGTCATCATGAAAGACCAACAGTTTCGTAGCTCCCAGGCGTTCTTCCAGCCTCTCAGATTCTTCATGGAGCTCGATTTAGCCGTGTGTGGGACTCCGCTGCTTGAAGTGAGTCATCGTTCCGCTTACCTCCTGGTTCAAAACTCCACGCGGGACGCCATCACGATCCCCGCCCGTCGGCCTTTAGGCCTTCTGATAGACCAGGCATTCCATGACTTTGAACTCACCATTCCAGTCATTGGTGAGCTGCCAACGCCGGACACTCATTCCGATCCAGTGGAACCTCCCTGGATCACTCTTCCTTTCCACATGATCCACGTCGAACCTCACGACATGCTTCGCGACGAGCGCATAGTCATGACCAGAACTGACACCCCGAAACACATGCTGGTGTATGCTCTTGCCACGCAATCGAGCAACGACACCCCTGCAACTGAGGTCGTTGATTCAGCTCTAGGTGAACCGTACCCAGGCTTTGAACGAGAAGTTCAACAACAGCTGGTGAAAGCTGACAGCCTGACCACGGACACCCAGAGACGACAGCTCCGTGAACTGTTCTACGACTTCAAGGCGATCTGGGCGCGAGATTCCAATGACTGCGGAGTCACGGACATCCACACCGTCCGAATCCCAACAGATCCGAACGCTCCACCGACGTTCGTGCGGCAATACAAAATCCCGTTAGCCGCATACGACTCAATACAAGAAACACTGGACACTCTGCTGGAAAAGCAGATCATTCGTGAGTGTAACTCGACTTACAACTCCCCCTTGTGGCCGGTGCTGAAACCGAACGGCAAGTGGCGTCTCACCATTGACTATAGGCAGCTGAACAAGCAAGTGCCCTTGTCAAGATGGCCCATGATCCATCTGGATCAAGAACTTGCCAAGGTGAAGGGTGCAAAGTTCTTCTCCACCGCCGACGTGGCGAGTGGATTCTGGACCATGCGCGTGGATCCAGCTGACCAGCACAAGCTGGCCTTTTCCTTTGGGAACCGCCAGCTAACTTTCAACCGATGTCCGTTCGGCTACGCGAACTCCCCCGCTGAATTCAACATCTTCTTGCATAAGGCAATGAGCGATGCCGCAGCTCGTGGCAACTTGATCTATGTCGATGACATCCTCATTAGGTCACAGACTTTTGATGCACACCTCGAAGAGATACGCCATGTTCTGTCTCAGCTGTCCAGAGCAGGAGCGAAGCTCTCTGTCACCAAAGGGCAGTGGTGTCGCACCAAAGTTGAATACGTTGGACTGTGCGTCGGGCCAGATGGCATTGAACCCCAGTCAGGGAGGGTGCGGGCTATCCAAGACATCAAAGCCCCATCCAACGTACCCGAACTCAGGAGCTTCTTAGGGGTCTGCAACTACTCCCGACAGTTCATCGAGGACTACGCGGAGATAGCACGACCGCTCACCGAGCTCCTCCGAAAGGATAAACCCTTCCAGTGGAGTGAGCCTCAAGAACTCGCGTTCAAGAGCATGAAGCAGAAGCTCTGCTCCGCTCCCTGCCTCGCGTATCCCGACAAAGACAAACCGTTCTTCTTGGAGGCTAGTTTCTCCACCCACTGCCTGAGCGCTGCACTGTCACAGCAGCATGACAAAGATCGCCGTGTCGTAGCATACGCCAGTCGGCCCCTCAGTGCTGTGGAGTTTAAATTTTCAGACTGCGAAAAAGCCCTGCTGGCCACGGTCTGGGCCGTTGAACACTTTCGCAGTTACATTGGTGGCCAGAAGGTGGTGATAGAGACCAATCATCAACCGGTCTCGTTCTTGAACAGCCAGAGGCTGAGAGAGGGAAGAGTTTCGAACAGTCGCATCGCAGCTTGGATGATGGCACTACAGGGCTACGACGTCGAGGTGAAGTACGCCCAGAACCACAAGATGGCGCTTGGCCGAGGCCTGGCGGAATGCCAGCATTGCGACTGCGAGAATAGTCCGGATCAAACCGAACTAACAACCGTACCTGCTCTCCCCTCCGACCACCACTACTATGACGAGAACGTCTGCAAAGACCTCCCCACCGCTTACATAGATGGATGCTCATTCCATCATGAACGCAAAGTCCAAGCCGGTGTCGGTATCGTATGGGCGAACGGCCCTATACAAGGGAAATACCAACACCGACTTGGGGCTAAGACTAGCCAATATGCGGAGGTAGCAGCCGTGCTCATCGTCCTGCAACAAGCTGCCCGTGAGAACATCAAGCGGTTAGTCCTCTGCTCTGATTCAAATTATGCCAGGCATAGCTTCGTCTCACACTTTCCCTCGTGGAAGGTGCAGGACATGAAAAACGCAAGGGGCAAGGAAGTGAAACACTCCGAACTCTTCCTAGCATGCGATCGACTCATAACCGAACAGGGAATGTGCGTCTATTGGAAGAAGGTGAAGGGACATTCTCAAGTCCCAGGACCTGACAAAGTCGGTAACGATGAGGCAGATGGCCTCGCCAAAGCGGGAGCCGTAGACGGCCCCCTTTGGGAATTCCAGCCGTCATGGCTTCCCGAGACGCCACGCCATAACGTAACCGCGATTACTCGCCGACAGGCTAGAGCAGGTCAAACTGACGCAGTACCCCAAGCAGGAACCGTGCAACTCGGCCGACTGCCCCAGGACGCCGACCTGGTGTCTATGCAGGAAAGGGATCCCGTGATCCACCAAATCCGTAAGTTCCTTGCGGACCCCGTGGCGTCCCCAATTTCCCCACAAGAGTTGCAACAGTCCCGAGACTTAAATCACCTTCACAATCTCAAAAACTGCTTAAAACTCGAGAAAGGACTCCTGGTGTACACACCACGCAACCAGGGACCTCCCCGGTGGGTCGTGCCCACAGATCATAGGGGGGTCATGTTGCAGTACGCTCACGACAGCCCGTGCGGGGGCCATAGGAACGCTCAGGCGACCTACCAGACACTCCAACAGATTGTCTATTGGCCCTTCATGATTCAGGACGTTACCGAGTATGTTAAAGGGTGCTTGATTTGCTGCCAATTCCGACCAGCCCAACCGTTGAACCGCGCCCCACTGCAAAGCAAAGGCATCTCATTCCCCTGGTCTAATCTCCAGATAGACTGGGTCGGACCGGTGCCGAAATCAGCTCGAGGTAATAAGTACCTCCTGACCGTCACTTGCGCGTTCACGAAGTGGGTGGAATGCTTGCCCGCCCCAAACGAAACCGCAGAGACCACCGCTCTCCTTCTTATGAACCATGTGTTCAGCCGTTGGGGCTTGCCCCTATCCATTGATTCCGACCGAGGTACTCATTTCACCGCAGAGGTCATGAGAGTGTTGTGGGAGATGCTCGGAGTCGAGGCAAAATTCCACATCGCGTATCATCCTCAGTCTTCCGGTCAGGTCGAACGCGCCAACCAAACCATCGTGAGCATGCTTCGCAAGTATGTTAGCCACCATGGCAAAGATTGGGACATCAAACTCCCTCTGGTGCTGATGGCCATTCGGTCCACTCCTCACCGCACCACCGGAGTCACCCCGTTCGAAATGATGACTGGCCGTGAAATGGTTCTTCCCTTACACCTCCTCTACCGACCAGAGGACCTAAGCGTCGCCACTGCGTACACCGCACACCAGTACGTCACCGACTTGCAACGCCACTTGCAGGCCACATTTGCGTGGGCCCAGGAACACCTCGAAAAGAGTGCGAAAGGACAGAAAGCTTACTACGACAGAAAGGCGACACACCGTGAGTACGAAGTAGGCGACAGAGTCCTATACTTCAATTTCACCAAACCGGTAGGAGTAGCCAGAAAATTCTTACCCCGTTGGTCCGGTCCTTTCGAAATCGTCGGTAAACTGTCCCCCGTCGCCTACCGCATCAAAACTTCGAAGCCCAGCCAGGCGCCTTCGTATAGATGGGTCCATAGCAACCAAATAAAGCTTTTTGAGCAGTCCACACTCCATAGGGGGGTGGACAAACAATAAGTTATAGCCTGCCCAACTTAGTTGCATGCCTCTCAATCCATAAGCGTGCATCTATAAGTAACCACCCTCGTTACCACTCAAATCGGAATAACAAACTCCTGTATGTTGCAGAATGGCCCCTCTCTGGATCCTCGGCATCTTCCTAGTCCTGCAGACCACATTGGCCGGTAACATAGTGGAACCAGGTCCGCCGAGTGGCATTGTTCTCCAAGATGCCCCAGGACTGCTCCTCACCAATTGCCGCGTCCATACCCAGCGCGTGTACACCCGCCTCGATCCTTGGGACGTGTACCGTAAGCATTTTAGATCGCCCACACAAACAAACCTCGAAACCGGGCCTGACTCCGAGATTGGGTCCAACATCGAACACGCCAAGCGTACCACAGTTCACATGCTCGAACAGTTACAGAAGTTCATAGTCACTGAGGAGGAACTCAGCGGCAAAACACGCCCTAAACGGTTCCTCGGAGGACTACTTACTGCTGCATCCGCCATTGGCTCTCTGTTCTCAATGGGCCTCTCTGCCGTTAACACCGTTAGCCTAACCGCGGTCAAACGAGAAATGAACATTCTTAAGGAAGAAATGCCAGAAATCCAGGGTAGACTACTAACTCAACAGGAGGAGCTGCAGGGCCTAGGCAAAACCCTGCAGGGAACCATACTAACCGTTAACATGCATTCTACATTAATCAAGAACACAGTACATGCCGTAGACAGGCTAGCGACAATCATGAGAAGCGAAGTCAAGTACGTCCGAGTAATCCGAGACCTAATGCAGGACCTGATGAGAGAAGTAAGTAGCTCTCTCAGCACCCTGAGTGGAGGTAAAATCCCACCATATTTGATACCCCTCAGCATGGTTGACAGCATACTCCGATCTACTACCACGACTAACGTTTACTCATCACAGATTCATCTGGCTTATAGTCTTGGCAGTGCTATCCCCATTTTTGTGAACCCTCAAAACCTAGAAATAGGCTTCATCCTCAATCTCCCTGTTATTGAACGGCAAAACATATACAGAATCAAATCTGTCCTTAATGTAGGTTTCTGGAACAACGACGTACACGTACGTTTGCAGACACCTTCCACCATAGCCTATCACGATGACAACCCCTCTATCTACCTCGTCCCTAATTTAGACATGTGCACCTCTACCAAAGATATCCACTGGGTCTGCCCCAGCAATCCCTTTATCCGAGACACCACAGACCGTCTCTGTGGATTGACAAAAGTCCCCGAGCAGAAGTGTGCAGGCAAATTGTCTATTAAAGATGAAGGAATAGGAACTAGAGTAGAAAGAGCTGGTAATCGGTGGCTAATCAACACTCCCCAAACTGAGATTCTGGTATCATATGATCAACATAACACTGCCACTAGAATGAAGATACCTAACGAAACCTCTCTCCTAAGTGTCCCACTTGGAGCCACTGTTCACGTGGGTGACATCACCCTCCATCACCTTAGCGCTGACCAGTATGAGACCGAGATAGAAATGCCCGATGCCTTCCCAGGTCACGAACTTGAGATAAACTCCACCCTCCAAGCACAACTACTGCTGGAAGGGACCAAAACCGTGCAATTCGATCTTAAGCCCACTGGCATCGCTACCACTTTCTTGAATAACCGCGCAAACCCTTCTTCCGATCAAGGATCTTTAATAAGCCGAATTGCGCTGGGATTTCTAGCTAGCGGTTGGGTTATCACAGTCTTCATAGCCATCACTCTACATAGGTACATACTGACACTACACCGCAAACTGGACAAAATGATCTACGCACCTGAGAAATTAGATCGTGGCATTGTCCGATTCTCCATCAGGCCTAAGGCCTCCACTAACTTTCTTGAAGAGTAGGCTTGCTAACACGCTAACTAACCCCTCTTTTCCATTTTCCTTTATGGAGTTTTGATTATTTTTGTTTGCTGTGTGAAATATTGTATGTAGAAGGTAGTTAAGTAGCCATAGTGTAATTGTTTTCATGTCCAAGTGCCTATGCTTTCATGCCCAAGTGCCTATGCATCTTATGGACTGTATGAAATGAATTGAACTGTTGAACTGTGTCTGAAAGACTTTTCACAGAAAGGACCCTTGGAACTACCTCATTGTGGAACTACCTCATTGTGGATTACTAGGGACCGTGGGCCGCAGACTAAACACCATGTGCCCATAGGGTATCACTCCCTTCAGCGCCTATGGCCAAGGGGGGAATGTTGGTAACTCGCCAGCGCCCCCTATAACGATCCCACAATTTCCTTGCGCGCTCCACCCGGATGTGACGTGAAGTGGAACTGCTTTAACTGTATCGAGAGCGCCTCGATTCGCTCTCTCATGTTCTGACTACTGGAGTGGTCGGACGGACTGTAGGCACGCTCGCCTACAGTGTTGAGACTAACCGCTATTGTCTGAGAACAGCCTGTTCAAATTAGTTTCGGCCGAACTTTTGAACGACCCGCTAAGTTTCAGCGATATAGTGGTTTTGATTCTAAACCTTTGCAAAGTTTAACTACAGTTAAGTAGTTTTCCACGCTAAGAGGCATTTGCGGACAGCTTCGCTCCTCTCAGCCTTTTTCTCGTCGACGCATCACCGGAGGTTTCTCCTGAAGCACCGTGGGCCAGCTAGGCCTTCATCTCCCTGCTTCGTTAGCCGCGGTTGGACGCAACGCGCCGCTAACCTCCTCTCCTCGGACCGCGACCCTCAGCGCGGACATCGGAGAAAGAACTTCCATCGCATTGAGTAGGCACTTGGGCAAATTTTTAATTTGTAGCTTATTCAGATGGTTGTTAGGGTCATGTTTAAGCTTTGAGCTATTTAGCATACCCGCTCAGACACGGAAGGTGTTTGTTTGTTTTTATTGTTTGTTTGTTTTTATTGTTTGTTTTGGTTCTGTTTTTTTTTTTTTCTTTGAACTTGTTAGACAGGGTATCTTGCATGATATCTTTCCTTAACTCCATTGCTAGCTTCCCTATCTGATTAGCAGCGCAGCGACAAGTTTGTTATTTTAAGCTCCGAGGCTAGACCGCTACAAGGCCTAGTTCTCTCCATCCAACACATATACACACTCTCTCACACTCTTTCTCTCTCTCTCTCTCTCTCTCTCTCTCTCTCTCTCTCTCTCTCTCTCGCGTTGAGTTCTTTGCCTAGATAGTCTGTTGGAAATTGTTGTTAAGTGCAGTGTTTGGATCCAGCTGTAGCGTGGTCAGATTCTCCTTAGCAACTTATTGCTAGCTACCTCAGGGTGATACGCTAGCTGGTAGGCTTGTGTTCTCGACTAGGCCTGCAGGCGCCATTTTTCCGACGCCATTTTGATACCTTCCTCATTGAGTTACCTGTGATACGACACCTAGGCACTGACCGCCATTTTGTTTAAGCATTGCCAGAGTGGCTAGTCATTAGCATCTGCCCACAGATACCTACACAAAGCACACATTAGCCACAGAGCTAATCCTTTGTTCTATTTAGCTAACGTTAATTCCTTTGTTTTAGCTAACATTCCTTTGTTTTAGCTAACGACAAGCTAGGTCACACACACACACACGCATCGGCTTGCCCTAGCCTCACACACACGCACACACAAGGGATTCTTTTCTTTTTTTTTTCCTTCTATCTCTTTCTCTCTCTCTCCCTCAAATTTATAGTCCAGGTGTAATTGTTCCATTGTTTTGTCTTGTTATTACCTTTGCTGACATTGAATGTATTTTGAGTTTATTATTATTAGTGAGTAGTAGACAAATAAAAGCTAATAAAATTGAATTGCATTTTACTTGTTCCTGTTGTTTATTCACAAGGTCAACTATTTAGAACTCCTTTTTCCTTCAGAATTTAGCTTTTGTACACAACTGGGTTTCCCCTCTAATACAGAGCTACTATTAATCTTGAATGTAACCATTCATGGTGAGTATTAAGATTAATAATTTAAGATTTTATGAGACTGATCTTTATTTATAAATTGATTAATTTAATTATCAATTATTACATAATTTATAATTTAATTAATCCCAATTCAACCTACACATCTCTATGTGATACATAAGTTTTGATCGGCAGAAAATCGGTATATTTTAATTTTGACCGGCCGGTCGCCGGTCATGGCCGATCATGTGAAAATCGGCCAATTCCGATCGGCAGCTGGTCAATCGGTGCATCTTGAATCAAATGGTGCTAACTCTCCAAAGATTTTTTGGAGGGTTAGCACCATTTGATTTACACAACATGCCTACAACTTTAAAGGTGCAAAGTGTTGTTTTATTGTGACACAAACAATAATTAAGATAAAAAAAAAACAGAAATCTGGAGTGTGCATAGGTATTCACCCCTTTTCGATGAAACCTCTAAATAAGAGCTGGTCCAACCAATTCACTTCATAAGTCACATAATTAGTTGATTAAGATCCACCTGTATGCAATCAAAGTGTCACATGAGCTGTCACATGATGTCTGTATAAATCAACCTGTTCTGGAAGGACCCTGACTCTGCAGCACTACTAACCAAGCAACATGAAAACCAAGGAGCCTCCAAACAGGTCAGAGACAAAGTTGTGAAGAAGTATAGATCAGGGTTGGGTTATAAAAAATATCCCAAACTTTGAGTATCTCAGTTAGCACCATTAAATCCATTATAGCAAAATGGAAAGAATGTATCACCACTACAAACCTGACAAGAGAAGGCCGCCCACCAAAACTCACTGACCGGGCAAGGAGGGCATTAATCAGAGATGCAACAAAGACACGAAAGATAACACTGAAGGAGCTGCAAAGACCCACAGTGGAGATGAGAGTATCTGTCCATAGGACCACTTTAAGCCGTACACTCCACAGAGTGGGGCTTTATGGAAGAGTGGCCAGAAAAAAGCCATTGTTGAAAAAAAAAGAAAAGAAAACATGTTTGGAGTTTGCCCAACAGCATGTTACAGACTTCCCAAACACTTGGAAGAATATTCTCTGATCAGATGAGACAAAAATTGAACTTTTTGGCCATCATGGGAAACACCATGTGTGGCACAAACCCAACACTTCCCATCACCCTGAGAACACCATTCCTACAGTGAAGCATGGTGGTGGCAGCATCATGCTGTGGGGATGTTTTCATCTGCAGGGACAGGAAAGCTGGTCAGGACTGAAGGAAAGTTGGATGGCACTAAATACAGGGCAGTTCTGGAGGAAAACCTGTTTGAGTCGGCCAGAGGTTTGAGACTGAGATGAAGGTTCATGTTCCAGCAGGACAATGACCCTCAACATACTGCTAAAGCTACACTGGAGTGGTTTAAAGGGAAACATTTAAATGCCTTGGAATGGCCTAATCAAAGCCCAGACCTCAATCCAATTGAGAATCTGTGGCATAACTTGAAGATTGCTGTACATCAACGCAATCCATTTAACTGGAAGGAGTTGGAGCAGTTTTGCCTTGAGGAATGGGCAAAAATCCCAGTCGCTAGATGTGCTAAGCTAATAAAGACATACCCCAAGAGACTTGCAGCTGTAATTGCAGCAAAAGGTGGCTCTACAAAGTATTGACTTTGTGGGGCTGAATACCTATGCACACTCCAGATTTCTGTTTTTTCATCTTAATTATTGTTTGTGTCACAATAAAACAACAATTTTCACCTTTAAAGTGGTAGGTGTGTTGTGTAAATCAAATGGTGCTAACCCCTAAAACTCCATTTTAATTCCAGCTTGTAATGCGACAAAACAGGACAAACACCAAGGGGGTGAATACTTTTGCAAGAGACTGTAACTATGTTTACTGGTATCTCAGTCAGTTACGTTCAGTTATTTGATGATTGCAGCTCTAACGTGGAGAAACCATTATTCTATGGCAGTGTTAATTTTGTCAGTGAAAATTTTGACTAAGTATTCATTTCATGACCAAATTGTAATGAAAGCATAAATGGAGAAAAAAAGATGGGTAAATGCCAGTACATGCCTTCTTCATTCGATAACGAGCAAAACAGTAACAGAGTTGTTGCTAACTCTACAAAACCTCTGCAGAGCAACAACAACACCAGCTGTGTACCACAAGCAAACAAACAAAAATAAACAACATCCGCCAATCCTGTACTGTAATACCAAATTTTAAAGTTACAAGGCAAATTTTACAAGTATCATGAAACTCTGAGAAAATTATAACTAAAACATTGGCTAAAATTAGACTAAATTAAAACTCAGTTCCACTGACTAAATTGTGACTAAAACAAAGGAAAAAAAGAGTAAAATGAGACTAAAATGTAGCTACAATTTTCCGTGATTAAGACTAAAACTAAATGTAAAATTGTCAAAATGAACGCTGTGTTATTTTATAGAACTTGTAATTAGGTATTTAAAAGCACTTCCTGAAGTGTTTATCAGCACTTCCACTGTTACTAACATAAGACTAATTTGTATTCTGCAGAATAGTTCCACGTGTAAAATAGCCGTCAACTTCGATCACATCCTCTCCACGCTACTCTGTGGGAAACTGTGATATTTGACTATGCAGCATGATAGTGATTCAGTGGCATTCACATTTAAGTAACAGCATGAGCACTGTGTATTTAATGTTGTACATGTTAGGCTACACAAGGAATGCTCTTTTTTTTTCTCTCTCTCTCTCTCTCTCTCTCTATAATGAGCCATTTTGGTTGAATATTATCTGAAAATTCTTGCCTGAACTCGTCTTGCGTGATGACCTTTAAAAAAAAATAACAGTAAAAAAAATAAAGCATGTGACTATTTTAAAGAAAGCCATGAATGTCTCATGATGGTCACTATTTTATTTCATGCATTTAATAACTTTTTCTTGCATCCTTTGTTGATTAAAGGTTAGTATGAAGAAGCAAGAATAGGTGTTTTTAAAGAAAGCATTGAAAAGCACTCATCCTCTTCATGCATCATAAGTTTTTCATGAGTTTCAGGAGCTCCTTTGGCTTTTAATAGGCACCATTGTGGCAGGGAAACATCCGGGCTATGTGTCAGTAACCTGAGATGGACATCTTAACTGTCGCCATCTCTTTCACACAGAAACTCATACGAGACACATGCAATTCCCCAAGTGTATTAGAATTACTCTAGACAGCCAGACAAATTGCCACTTGTGTGTGTGTGTGTGTGTGTGTGTGTATAAAACCAAAGACAACTCAAGGAAGAGCTGAAGTTACTGCAGTCTCATAGCTGAGGTCTTTGCAAAAGACAGTCAGGTCAAAATGCGCACACTCGTACATACTCGTACACACACACACACACACACACACACACACACACACACACACCAACACACACACACACACGCACGCACTCCCCACCAGCTGTCTAATTAAGTTCAAACAGCAGGAATGCTGCTTCGAACTCAGAATCTTAACAGATGCTTCATATGACTAATGAAGTCTTGGATACCTGTCCTTCTGTCCTTTATGCTGACTGTTTACTTTCACTAGAATTGCTAAATAAGATGTGTGTGTGTCTTTTTATATACTACTGAGGACCAAATGTACCGACAAGGATAGTAAAATCTGGCAATTTCGACCTTGTGCGGACGTTCGGATGATCCCCACAAGGAAATTGCTGTTGTGTTTTTTTTAAAGGTAGACTGCCTTTCAGATTTTTCAAGTGTAGGTCATAAAAATAATTTTCCCCGACACCTAAATGTTTTTGTTTAGTGGACCGAAAGCTACTGGATTCGAATCACAGACTTCCAAATGTATTAGTTTTTTTTAAATAGAGCAATTAATGAATTTAAGGCCACGTGGCCCTGAATTCTCCGCTATTTTTTTCCTGCTTCACCATGACCCAATACAAGATACTACATCATGTATCACGTGGTGGGCTTTCTCCGTTCGTGCAAAGCATTGTGGGACACAAATTTGAAACGGGAGAGAAAAATGGAGGACGTGAGTGTGCGAATGAAACGTGAAAGACCGACTACAGTAACAGAAAGTGAGAAGAAAAGATGTTATGTTGTGAAGGAAAGGAAACACAGGACCAAACTAATAAATATCGGTGGTCAGCGAGCACCTCGGTGTGATCAGCTGTTCGTTTAGTGACAGAATGATGGAGCTGTCAGTGCACGGACTTCCTCTGTCTGCTTGACTGCGCAAAGCGAGCGATTTCATGCACATGATTTGCTAGGGAATCACCTCAAATTAAATAACTTCCCAGCCACAGAATGGCCTGATATTTTTGTGAGATATTACAGACAAACATATATCGCAATGAACAAATTTCAGAGGGAACTAAATTTCACCGATTTTATGAAATTGAAAGGCCGTCTACTTTTAAACAAAGAAAAAAATAAAATAAAAGAGCCAAAAAGTTTCCTTTTCATTACTGAGGTTAAGGGTAGGATTAGGTTTAGGTGCAGGCACAGAATTAATTAACTGCAATAGTAATTATATCAGTGGACGGTCCTCATAAGGATAGTGAGACAAACGTGTGTGTAGTTTACCTATTGTTAGCTAGCACAGAAATAAATGCATGTGTGTGCACTGCAAATGTATCTGTGTGCCGAGTTTTTTTTAACTTGGGTAAAGAAGAAGAAGAAACCTTTATTCGTCACATGCACACTTCAAGCACAGTGAAATTCATCCTCTGCATTTAACCCATCTGAAGCAGTGAACACACACACTCACACCCAGAGCAGTGGGCAGCTATACCAGAGCGCCCGGGGAGCAGTCAGGGGTCAGGTACCTTGCTCAAGCACACCTCAGCCCAAGGCCGCCCCACGTCAACCTAACTGCATGTCTTTGGATTGTGGGGGAAACCGGAGCACACCCACGCAGGCACGGGGAGAACATGCAAATTCCACACAGAAAGGCCCTCACCGGCTGCTGCGTTCAAACCCGGAACCTTCTTGCTGTGAGGCGACCGTGCTAACCACTACACCACCATGCCGCCCAAAATAATAAAAACAAAATAATTGCATTGTATTTGTGGTTCTTATTTTACTTTTGTGGAACTCATGCTATTTATTTGCAAATTATGCAGCAAAGCAGCGATCCAGTAACTGTGGTCCTATAGACAGTGATCAGTTCAGGGAAGTGATCAGTAAGCTGCTGCGAGAGAGACTGATGTGCATAATGTTGATGATCAAAGTTTTTTTTTTTTTTTTAATTGTAAATATGTAACATAATGTGTACTCAACCGCCAATATGTTGGGCGATAAGTAAAGTGTGGTATAAATATCAAGATTATCTTTGTGGTCAGATTTATAATTTGTATATTGTATTTATTTATTTATTGTATTGATTTATTTATCTAATTTATTTATTTTATTCAACCATCTTATTTATTTATCATTTTTAAAATTTATTTGTTTGTTTGTAAAAGCGTGTTACTTTTAAATAAAGTTCAGTTAATAAATAGAAGTAGCTTTTATGTAATATATGTATTGGTGGACTCAGAATCTTCCTAAATGCTGTTTTCTTATTCCTTCTGGGAATTAACAGTTATAAAATGGTAGAACATCTGTGACATATACAGTACTGTGCAAAAGTCTTTGGCACCCTATTTTTTTTTTTACATGCAAACTTTGCTATAGATTTCTATTTTATGACTTCTACATTATCAAGTCAGTCCAAAAACATTTTAGAGTCCAAACGTTCATTTTCCAGCACAAAATTAAAAAAAAAAAAAAGTTTGTTTCTGAACAGCATATTACATAAGAGAGCACTTTTCAGATCTCATCTCATTATCTCTAGCCGCTTTATCCTGTTCTACAGGGTCGCAGGCAAGCTGGAGCCTATCCCAGCTGACTACGGGCGAAAGGCGGGGTACACCCTGGACAAGTCGCCAGGTCATCACAGAACTGACGCATAGACACAGACAACCATTCACACTCACATTCACACCTACGGTCAACTTAGAGTCATCAGTTAACCTAACCTGCATGTCTTTGGACTGTGGGGGAAACCGGAGCACCTGGAGGAAACCCACGCAGACACGGGGAGAACATGCAAACTCCACACAGAAAGGCCCTTGCCGGACATGGTGCTTGAACCCAGACCTTTTTGCTGTGAGGCGACAGCACTAACCACTACACCACCATGCCGCCCACTTTTCAGATGAAAAAAGAAAACATCATGAAGGCTACTGGGTTTTGGTGCAAAATGAAGAAGCGAGTGTGACAGTCAAAGTGTCCAGAAGAACTGTGGCTGGTTCTGTAAGACGCTCAGTAAAACCTACAGCTCATTTCCTTATTAAACTGCACTCATTGTATTTTTTTTAAGCAAAGGGTTGTCTCACACCAAATATTGACTTTGTTTCATTTATTATAGCTTACTGTTTATAGTATTTATTTTTTTTTTTTACTGCTGAAACATTTCATTATTTGGTCTACAGCATTTCTTTTCATGTGCTTAAGACTTTTGCACAGCACTGTATGTGAGATAAGTGCAAAAGATACACACATTTAACGCTTCACATATATGATTTTAAAACATTGTAGAAAAATGTAGAGGGTGTCCCAGGGAGCCAAGCATTTACTGAAGTGTATGATTTTACTTCATGTACTGCATGGTTTTTATATTTGTGTACATTATGAAAAAATATATATAGCTGTCATTATTATAAATGCCTAATCAATTCGAGTCTAACCAAACAGATGTAAAGCTGTACCTGGGCATTAGGGGGCAATAAACAACAATAGCGACTAGAGTATCAGTCTTACCATAGCAACTGGAATAAATATTCTCTTTAAATTCTAACAAAATTATAATATACACACAGATGTCAGATGTTTTATGCAACATTAACATGAGCCAGAGGACCAAAAAGTGCCTTATATTCCAGCAAGTACAGCAGGGTTTTTTTTCTTCCTTTGCCTAGGGTTCAGCTACAACCTTAAACAAACCACATAATATTGATTTTGTCATTTTGCTGCCATTTATTTGGTAAAACGTTTGGTTTCATAGCAGATAGGGTTTGCTGCAGGTTGTGCATCTGTGACCTCCAGGGCAACACATCTCTCCTCAGGTGACAAAATAACAAGTAGACTCCAATTAAATCAGGCACAAACCGGATTATTTGTTGGGTTGTTATGGAAATATGCGAGCAGCAAAGTTCCAGCAGGTCACCACCTGGGGTGTGTGTATGTGCGTATTGTTACTGTGCATTTAGCCTGCTCTTCAGGGACAACATGGACTGCACGCTCATCCGTTACGAGGTGGATATTTTTAATCGCAGCTCAGTATTGCTACAGTGCCTCGGCTCTGCTAGCGGCCAACAGTAAAACATGTTCTGCCATATGTATGATTAATCTTTATCTCTGAGCTTCTTAAACACATAACCCACAGGGATTTGACCGCCATGTTAACGTAGGAGGCCGTGCCTGTCAAACAAGATGTCTGCTAGACTTGTGTGGTATAATGATTTAATAATCTCTACGCCAATAATCTCACCGCCACAATACCCAAGCAAATTTACTCTTATTATATTATATTACCAGATTGCCAACCTTTACACATTTTGCATAAAAGCTCTGCAGTTTAACACTGGAGTACACTCGTATGAGTTATCACTGAAAAATACACCAAAAGAGCAACCTTTTTTCTCCTCAATAAAATAGGAGATGAGCAAATAGGCATCTCAATCTGGAATGATTTACACAGGTTTTCTGTACTCTCCAATATTAACTGACATTTCCTGGAAGCCCCGCCTCCTTCTGCTAATCTCAAATGATTGTGACCAGGACTTGCAGGGCATCCTCGCTTTCAGTCACGGTAAATGGTGAATGTTTTGAGTTCATTAATGTCGTTTCTCTTGATTTAGTTGAGCGGTTCTTGACATAATATAGATTACTACAGTTGTGTTATAGGGCTATTTACTGTATTTTTATTATTTACTATTTACTCTTTGATCTCAACTGCATTAAGAAGGCAAGAAATTGCACTAATTAACTTTTCACGCGGCACACTTGTTAATTGAAAAGTATTTCAGGTGACTACCTCATGAAGCTGGTTAAGATAATGGCAATAGTGTGCAAAGCGTCATTAAGGTAAACGCTGGATACTTTCACGAATCTAAAATATGAAACATAGTTTGTTTTTAATACTTTTTTTTTTTGTTTAGCATATAATTCTATTTATTATGTAGACACTAGTGTTTTACTGGGAAACACGTCACTCATATTTTTCATACGGACTACTTCCGGGACTTTGAGTAACATATGTTCCGCTGTCTTCACTTGTGAGGAAATCAATTAATTATTTTGATAAATTTGGGTACATTTTGTTTGTGAATGTGTCTATATAATAAAAAGAAAATTACACGTTGGCTTGAAGATACGAAGTTTATCTTCTTGTGTTGAAAAACTCACATTTTTCATACAAAATACATCCCGGTTCTGAGTAATATACACTACCGTTCAAAAGTTTGGGGTCACCCAGACAATTTTGTGTTTTCCATGAAAAGTCACACTTTTATTTACCACCATAAGTTATAAAATGAATAGAAAATATAGTCAAGACATTTTTCTGGCCATTTTGAGCATTTAATCGACCCCACAAATGTGATGCTCCAGAAACTCAATCTGCTCAAAGGAAGGTCAGTTTTATAGCTTCTCTAAAGAGCTCAACTGTTTTCAGCTGTGCTAACATGATTGTACAAGGGTTTTCTAATCATCCATTAGCCTTCTGAGGCAATGAGCAAACACATTGTACCATTAGAACACTGGAGTGATAGTTGCTGGAAATGGGCCTCTATACACCTATGGAGATATTGCACCAAAAACCAGACATTTGCAGCTAGAGTAGTCATTTACCACATTAGCAATGTATAGAGTGGATTTCTGATTAGTTTAAAGTGATCTTCATTGAAAAGAACAGTGCTTTTCTTTCAAAAATAAGGAAATTTCAAAGTGACCCCAAACTTTTGAACGGTAGTGTATATTTTAATAATATTGGCTGGCTTTGAGTGGTCCATCAGATACACTATATTGCCAAAAGTACTTGCTCACCTGCCTTGACTCACTATGAGCTTAAGTGACATCCCATTCCTAATCCATAGGGTTCAATATGACGTCGGTCCACCCTTTGGAGCTAGAACAGCTTCAACTCTTCTGGGAAGGCTGCCCACAAGGTTTAGGGGTGTGTTTATGGGAATTTTTGACCATTCTTCCAGAAGCGCATTTGTGAGGTCACACACTGATGTTGGACGAGAAGGCCTGGCTCTCAGTCTCTGCTCTAATTCATCCCAAAGGTGTTCTATCGGGTTGAGGTCAGGACTCTGTGCAGGCCAGTCAAGTTCATCCACACCAGACTCTGTCATCCATGTCTTTATGGACCTTGCTTTGTGCACTGGTGCACAGTCATGTTGGAAGAGGAAGGGGCCAGCTCCAAACTGTAAAAACAGTCTGCATGCCTAGGTGCTTGATTTTATACACCTGTGGCCATGGAAGTGATTGGAACGCCTGATTCCGATAATTTGGATGGGTGAGCAAATACTTTTGGCAATATAGTGTATTTTCCATTCAGCTAGCATGATACTGAACGAGTCAAAGACAAGTTCAATATCATGCTAGCTGAATGGAATATATCTGATAGACCACGAAAAAAAGCCGGCCAATATTATTATTATTATTATTATTATTATTATACACACATTCTCTTCATGTCAACATTCTCGAAGGCCAACGCGAGTTTACCTGCGACTTGGTGCTGTTAGCACAACAGTGCAGTTCCCTTCTAGCCGGTGTAGCATTCAGCAGTAGCGTTAGCGAAGGCCAATGTGAGCTTTCCTGTGACTCAGTGCTGTTAGCGTGGCAGTCCAGTTACCTTCTAGTCAGTGTAGTGTTAGTGCAGGCCAGTGCTCCCGCAGCCAATGCTAGCGCAGTCAAGCCGAATAATAATAATAATAATAATAATAATAATAATAATATCCCTGTATAATTTACTTAGTTACTTTTAAAATCAACATCGACAACTCCACACAATGGAGTGACCTGGCAGCCAAAATTCTCTCAAAATCTTCTGCTTTTAACAAAGCAAACCTCACGGCCATGTTTGTTTAAAAACTGTCACAGTCACTCACAAGCCCAGAAGTTTTACATCTCTGATGTGTCTCTTTACCAGTTTTTCGATGTCCGTTGGTATGTTTTTCTCTTGTAAATATGCATGAAGAATATCTAATGAAGTTTTGGTAGCCTTTCAGATGTTCAGCGCATCTTTAGTTTCAGTTTTCAGTTTATTTATTTAGTGCTTAAGCCTCACACTGGATTAGCCTCGTCTTCTCTCTTTCCCGGCCGACAAAGAAATGACTGTGTGCATGCGCAGCGGAAAAGCTGTCGTTGGATCTTCACATCAGCTCCGATGTGTGACGTCATGTTGTCTTGACAGCGTGCAATATTGTTACAATATTGCACGCTCATTCTCCATTGGGGAGAGTGGCGTAATACATGGAGGATAAGCGATATGATAACAATATTGCATGATATCAATAAACTCATTAGAAGGGAATAGAATACATGTTTTTATTCCATGGAAAACGTATCCTGTATGTACAGTATAATAATTCCCGATAAGTCACGCTGATGATGTCACTCCCAGTGTTTTCCTGCTGACGAGACACACGAACCAGTTAAAAATTTAAACTCTTTTGATTAACTTGCATATTTTTGCTTTTGTGGGTGTCTGTATAATATAAAGAACATTCCATGGTGGCATGAAGATATGAAATTTATCTTCTCATGTTGAAAAATATTTCACTCGTTCATTTCGCTCACTCGTAAAATATATTGTTTAAAAAAAATAATTGCTGTGGGCCCATAGTCATTGGCTATCGCTGTTGTGGTCACCCTGCCATGTGTGTGTGTGTACCGTGTGTGTGTGTGTATATATATATATATATATATATATATATATATATATATATATATATATATATATATATGTGTGTGTGTGTGTGTGTGTGTGTGTGTGTGCTGCATTTTTTTTTTTGTCCTGCTTGAGCATTACTGTGGAGTCATTTAAAAATTCATCACCCATCTGATGTTTGATGATTAATGCTGCCAAATTTTGACTCTCTGGCAGAATTCAGCTCTCCTTTGCGTGCATGTGTGTTACAGAGTAGGCATACTAGTGCTCAATATTTACTTAAAAATGTCTTGTTTCTGTTGCGAACATAATGTTAGGAACAGGCTACTGTGTGACACGTATGAAAGTGAAGGGCTGTTGGATTCTGATGTAGAGTCAGAATTCGGCACAACACCAGCAAGCAGTTGCCGACTTCACAGCTGATAATACTAATACCCCCTCCCCGACTCTACTGAAAGCCGAAGTGGTAGAAACGTTCATTTCCTGCATATTGGTTCTGAACGATTAAATCGTTTATCAATTTTTTAAAACAAGGAAAAGTCAATATTGTATAAGCCTAACATATCCTGTAGAATTAAAAAAAAAAAAGCTTTGTCTACAGTGTCACAGTTCAATAATGTCTTCACTGAACTTAACTTTAAATAAGCTTAGTAGTTCAAGTTCTACACTGATGAACAGAAGGTTGTCAAATAAAATCCCACATTTGCCAAAGAGACTGCTGGGCTCTTGCACCATTAGTTTTTCTCGGTGAGTTTAAAATGGACTATTTTCACAGACCATAGGCATTCATCCTGTTTTCTCACAATTCTTCTAGTCACACGATTTCCATTGCAAATATTAATTATGATCATGCTTCATCGATTAGTGATGTTTCATAGTCCAATCATTTAAAATTCACTTTTTCTAGATGTCCAAAATAACTAAAAACTGCCAGACTGAGGCTTACATTTGTGCTTGTGACACATTCAGCTGCTCAGTGATTGATGTGATGTGCCAGAAGGTGTACCGGTGTGTACTGAGAAGCTGCTAGAGTTTCACCTTGTCCGATATCACAGGCTCAGGCGTACAGTAGACAGACAGAGCATGCTGGGATATCGACTCAGCAGAACATCAATATGGCTTATCCAATGTGGTTGCTATGGAAACTAGTTTTGGACACATTGCTGCATAGTGACGGGTGATACTCTCTCGTGATGGAGGGGCTGCCGAGAGGCTCGATTTGTCCGATTATTTTAACAGCCAGCACATTTTGTACATGATGCATATTGATGTAAAAGTGAAATGAAAAAGCCTTTAATTATGATTTGCAGTCTTTGTGACTCAGTTTGTCTTAATCATTTTATAGAAGGAGTATTACATCTTGTATCACAGTGAAGAAACGGAAGAGAGAAAGCAATTTGTACACATGCAATATCAGATCTAATAAAGATATTAACATGTTTTTCTTTTTATTATCCATGGTAATAACAGTGCTAATTAATATACAGTATTCATAGACGTACTGAGTACAGTGAGATACTGGGCTGCATTCATTTTAAGAAGACTAAAGAACTCTAGTTTGGATTAATCAGCTGTAGATTTCTAGATCCTGTACGTTTACTTGCACTGCAATGTCACACGTGTGTGTGTGTGTGTGTATACACACACACACACACACACACACACACACTGTATATATAACTGTACGTATTACTCAAGCCAGGCTTGTAGCACTCAAGTCCAACTCATGCCCTAATTTTAAGGACTCATGACTTGAGCACTGATGATTCGGACTTGGACTCGGACTCGTGCATTAACTGCATTCAGACTCATAAATTGGAGATGAAGACTCTGATTTTTTCTTTATTTTTTGTAACATACTATAATAATTTGGCATAGGATATTTATATCTACCTTAATGTTTATACTAATTTCGTGCAAGAGAATGCACAGTCACCTGTTCATATGTAATGTTCAGGAACAAACTAACATTAATGGCACTAAGATGCCTGGAGAGAAGCCCCTAGGATTGTCCGCTTTGCTTATACAGACTTCTCGTGCAGTGGGAAAAAATGCACTGCTATGTGTTCCATATGTAGAAGAACTATCGAGGAGATGACAGGGACAACCTCAAACTTCAATCGTCATTTGGTAAGACTCCACCCAGAGAAGAAAGTGACACGCTATGTTCATTGCTCTGTTGATAGCGGGGCTTGCTGACCGATGAACTAGCTAGTGTTAACCCTCTCTCATGTTATTTGCCCTGTTGATAGTGGGCGGGGCTTGCTGAGCAATGAACAAGCTTTTTATCTGTAGCCTGTTAACTAAAATGGGGCAGTTGAGCAGTAACGTTAGTCCAACACAGTAGCAGAGATGGTTTCACATAAAGGCGGCAACAGCCACTGTCAAATGGTGCTGTTGGAGTCTTGTTCTCAGACTTGACTCGAATCAATAGTGGACTCAACTCAGTCTCAACTCAGTTTTCTTTAATGAGTTGGACTTGGGGGCGGCACGGTGGTGTAGTGGTTAGCGCTGTTGCCTCACAGCAAGAAGGTCCGGGTTCGAGCCCCGTGGCCGGCGAGGGCCTTTCTGTGTGGAGTTTGCATGTTCTCCCCGTGTCCGCGTGGGTTTCCTCCGGGTGCTCCGGTTTCCCCCACAGTCCAAAGACATGCAGGTTAGGTTAACTGGTGACTCTAAATTGACCGTAGGTGTGAATGTGAGTGTGAATGGTTGTCTGTGTCTATGTGTCAGCCCTGTGATGACCTGGCGACTTGTCCAGGGTGTACCCCACCTTTCACCTATGGTCAGCTGGGATAGGCTCCAGCTTGCCTGCGACCCTGTAGAACAGGATAAAGCGGCTAGAGATAATGAGATGAGATGAGTTGGACTTGACTTGAACACTGGGGACTTGAGATTGGACTTGGACTTGAGGTTTAGTGAGTCAACAGCAACACTGTTATATAACACCATTATATAAGTAATGTTTTGTCATTTGTCTTTGACCAAATTGCTCTGAATTCCTTGAAAGAAGAGTATCATTGTCTAGTGTAACACATTAAACACGTGACATTACCGTGTGACATAAAGCACATTTTTCCTGCAGTAGGACTGCAGACCATGGCCACAGGAAACAGTGAATCAAATCATCAGAAATATCAATATCAGTAAGAATTTTTGGGGAAAGGCAACTCCGCTAGACTGAATACATAAAAACACTGCATTTATGGTGCTTCTTTTTCTTTTTTTTTTTTAAATCAAAGCCTGTTTCAAGGTGGATTAGGCAAGATTTGTCAAAATTTGGCAAGATTAGTTAAGTCTCTAATGGTTAAGTCGATGGAGTTGAATATGATTTGAATGCTTTTTTTTTATCCCTTGAGCCTGCCCCGTGTACACAAATCACCACCTCCATGAAGTATCCTGGTTCAGCTACAATTAGCTTGCTAACGAGAGTTAGTGTTAGCAAGGATTGTTGTGACATCACTGTCAAGGGTACTCGGACATTCAGCTGTTTGACAGCCAGTCAAGCAGTAACGTTAGTCCAAGACAGTAGCAGAGATGGTTTCACATAAAGGCAGCAACAAATACCGTCAAAGGGTGCGATTGGAGTCTTGTTCTCGGACTCGACTTGAAATTTTCTTTAATGACTTGGACTTGACTCAGACTTGAACACTGGGGACTCGAGACTGGACTCGGACTCGAGGTTTAGTGACTCGACTACAACACTGACTCCAGCATTTAAAGTTCTTATCTATAAAACATGCTACAGCCAAACTATGCTGACTGACTATGCACTACAGATAGCTTAGTTTGAAAATCCCATAAAATACGCCAGCAGAAATGATGAACAAACACTACATAAAGTCAAGGACAGGAATTTAGCATTAGACATCGCTGGGTAATGGCCAAGTGAACTTTGGATATGTCATGCTCTAGTTTGAATGGAAAACTGAATACAGCACTCTTAAAAAACAAAACCAAAAAAAAAATTGGTTGCTCTCAGCAGATGAATATTGCTGTGACTAATTATTTAACCAGCTGGTAATATTGCTTGGGACATGAATGGTGACAGAATAATGAAAATTATAAAATGATGGAAGGAAAAGAAAAAAAGACGTGTGGGATTAATTCACCAAAAATGATAGTGCTTCCATTTTAACTGCTACAGCTGGTACATTCACATACACCACAATCTCATCTCACATGAATACATTCATGATACAGTAATGCTGTGTGTAACAAAAATGAAAACCCTTCCTATCCAGGAGATTTATAATAAATGCTTAGCGACACCACCCTTACTGTGAAAATGGCTAAAGCTAAACAGATATTTTGAGAGTGTTTGGTTCAGTTTCTGTGCATTATGTTAAATTAACAGACTACCCTTTATAAAAACAAGAATGTGGAAAATTGGTGAGGAATCGTGCAGCTCCAGTCAGCACGTTAGAGTACATATTTGGATTTGGATTCATTTGTCAGTGATTAAAATTTGAATAACTTGTCAGATAGACCTTGAAGTAAATATGCTACACTGAGAAAGATGAGTGCTACTTGTCAGCATCTCAGCTTGGATGTATTCTGCAAAAAATAAAAGTTTGGGGTCACACAGCAAACTTCACATTTCCCATGAAAACTCATACTTTTATTCATTAAATAAGCTGTAAAATGAACAGAAAATCTAGTCAAGATATCGAAATTGATACATATATGTTATTTACCAGCTGGGAGGTCCGTATTGTGAAATACCATGACCGAGGTCTTGAAAGTACTGACCGAGGCCCTCGGGGCCGAGGTCAGTATTCAAGGCCGAGGTCACGGTATTTCACCATACGGACTGACCTTAAGCTGGTAAATAATATTTTTTTTCTTTACCAAATTCTAACAGAAAATGAGAGCGTCCGAAAGGGAAAACCGAGCCGAGGTGAGCCGAGCCGCCATTTTGAATCCTCATTCACAGCTGTAATGCAAATTGCTTCCTCCTCGGTATACAAGTGCCCTTCCATGGCAGGAAAAAAACTACATTTTGCTGCCTATGTAGTCCCCTATTTAAACAAAATTGAGTCATTCAGGATTCAGCCATGTTTTTGCTTGGCGTTAGCAAGTTAGAAGTTTTTAGCTTTCTCCTGAAATGTTTTCTTTTATTTTGTCTTCCTCAGGGTAGTAAAACTCACTTTCACTGTGAACACTGTCGTTATCGCTATCCATGCTGTAAAATTAATGCCATTTTCTTGAGAAATGCTGGCAAAAATTTATAAGATTTTTGATAATCTTATAAATAAATCTTATAAAAAAGATAAATGTTGACAAAAAAATGCTACTCTGTTTGTTGTTGTGAACGAGCGAGTCGCCAGAGGTCCGTAACCGGGGTCCATATTGTAGGATACGGACCCGCTCGCCAGCCCATCAGAGCGCAGTATTTGATGGAAACCGCACCGCGAAAAAAATAAATATAATGATTTTTGCTTGAAGTAAGAATTTGGTCCTTCATATTTTGTTTTCGTCCAAGAATCCTCCCTTTGCAGCGATTACAGCCTTGCAGACCTTGGACATTCTAGCTGTCAGTTTGTTGAGGTAATCTGAGGAAATTTCACCCTATGCTTCTTGTGGGAGGTGTGTCAAGTTGGATTGGCTTGATGGGCACTTTTTATGAACCATGTGCTCAAGCTGCTCCCACAGCAGCTTAACAGTCGGCATATAAGGTGAAAATTCAAATTAAATCCAAATTGCTTGAAACTGCTCTCATTGCATTCATAATTGAATGCAGAACATCATACTTTTTACAGAATTAAAATATGTTTATCCATTCTTGAGATATTACACATCAAAGATTGAAAAAACAGCTGAATTTTTAGAAAATTGCCGTAATATTCTCTATGAGGATCACATGGTCCAAAATGGGCCTCATTAACGAATGAGATCAAAAGTTTTTTCTTAATAACATTTTTATTTTTCAAGATATTTACATGGAAATTACACAGATGGTTGTATACTGAATACAAAGTAAAAAAAAATAGTAAAAACAAATTATGTAAATTAGTATTTGATTAATATCAATTATGATAATTAGGTAACAACCTTAAATCGGTATACTCTCTTCTTCAAAGTTTCACCAAATGGCTTTATTTGTGCAATATAAAGCTGATCTTAACTCTCATTTATACATCACAAAGAAGAAGAAATCAATGTTAATTATAAAATATGCATAAATAAGCATTGAATGCCATTTACATCTACCATTCTCTATCAAAATAAAAAAGTAATAAAAGATTACTTTTATTATGGATTTAATACTCTTTGTGCTCTGTAGGCCTTTGTATTTCTTATTAGGGCCGACTAGTGTTTATATGAAAGAATATAAACAATTATTTCAATTAATATTCACAGCTTTCAAGGCTAACCTCGACAAAACTGTGTGAGCCACATCCAATAAACAATTCTATTTAATGGAATTGAAATTGGCACTCGCGTTTCTGACTTCTGTTTTTTTTAAATCTCATTCTGACCACTAAGATCTCAATATTTTTCATCAAAACAACTACAGTTATATTCTAACATGATTATTTATTCACATGAATCAGTTTGATTTGAAAAAATAAGTAGGTAAAGCTATGAAAGCTCACTTCAAAGTCTCCCGTGAAGCATAACATCAAAACTAGCAGATGGAACATTTTGCTGAATACTTCATCAGAAACAGTGAGAGAGAAGTGATCCCTATAAAAGTTATCTGACTGATATTCATGAGTAATCCAGTCGGAAACCGATCAGAAGAGCGAGAGCCTGACCGCTTTCCCATGACTCAAAAAGCACCAGCAGTTTCCTGACGTCACGCGAGCAGAGAGTTTTTACTCTGTTGTACCAACTTCAACCTGCCGTTACTCCCAAAAAGTACTGAACAGATCTTAATGAGATGAATGTCTTTGGAGAGCAGAAATTACAAGCTTTTTAATGATATTATTCACAATAGAAAATCAGTTAAGCAATGACAGATTTGGAAACTTAAATGAGCGTGTACATGCACAATTTTCACAGCACGGCCAGCACGTGTCTGATATTCCTATTAATAGGGTTAAGATCTGGTGACTGTGCAGGCCAGTCTATTACAAATAGAATACCAACTAACTGCTTCTTCTCCAAATAGTTCTTGCACTGTTTGAAGCTGTGCTTTGGGTCATTGTCCCGTTCTAGAAGGAAATTGGCTCCGATCAAGTGCTATCCACAGGGTATGGCATGGCGTTGCTAAATGGAGTGACCGTCTTCCATGGTCAACATCCCTTTATCATCTATAAATGTGTCAGTCCACCTGATTTTCATACCAGGTGCTCAGATTATGGATTTTGAGTTATACCAAGCCTCCATATGCATGCACTACAAACCAAAGTGAAATTAGACAAAGGGAACTTACTGTAAATCTGACATGAAGTTATGTACACGCAACCCAAAATGGTCCATTTTCCAGGCACTGACTACAGATCATATAGATGATACCGAACCTTGTGAATCCATCAGGAGACAGGGTTGATTGTAGATTATTGGCAAATTTCCCAGATTTGTTGAGCAACAGACCACAAATCACTGCTTGGAAGGTCAAGAAAACACGTGGTCAACTATTAGTGCTGCCAAGCAAATGGTGCGTGAAAACTGTGCTTGCGTGATCGAAATATTTTCACTACAAATCAAAATATCATTCACTGATTTTTATGGCAGAAGGAAGAGCTGTACTTTTCTCAGTTGTGGATGATGTTAAGAGTGGTAAATGTATCCTGTAGGGGCGCTATTGAGGTGATTATTCCTTAATAGTTACCGGATCAGCCATAGTCCTGGGTATGACTTTAAACTGCAACCGGTGGTGAGTCTCAGGTCCGGGAGGACTTGAGTTTTGGGGAAAGTAGAGTTACCCCTTAATCACCATTGCTCCCCGGTCTGCTCTGACCCGGAATGGTAGCACCTGCCTGGGTTCCAGCTATGGGTTAAATAGTACATCACCAATAAGGCGCTGGCAGCAGGGTGCTTTTCGGTGCAATGTGGCAAAAGAACCCAACAGGGTCAATGGCACACCACCAGATGGCATGTGGAAGAGCCACTCAAATGGCCAGCGGATGGCATGACTTGGTAAATCAGTTGTCACTGCGGGGCAACTTCCATACCCGTCAGGTCTGTGGCACTTTTGTGCACCACTGAGCATCAGGTCTGGAGGTCCAGAGAGACAATGAGATGGGGGCATGACATCGCTTGTCTTAGCTTACTGTGCAAGCCGCTTCGCTAGGAGAGGAGAATAGTATGCGAGAGCTCATGAGGCCAGACAATCCATGGCGGCTCGTCCGGGCCGTTCGTACTGCTGCTGCAGACAACTCTGTCGCTCTGGTGTGGGCCTCGCGGCCCTTCTGCATTTCTGCACATCCTAATGAAGTGGCCTTCATCGCTAATGATGGACAGCCAAAGATGACTGGATCAGCCAGTGAAAACGGTGCAAAATATTGCATGCTTTTCAACGCCGTTTCTATGCATTCTGTAAACAGCGCATCTGGTACAAAAATCCCATAGTGTGACACAAATCTCCCACTTTTGCATCACCAAAGCAGCTCCAGACCATCACCTTTCCTCCACCATGCTTGACAGATGGTAAAAAGGACTCCTCCAGCATGCTCTTCTCTGTGTTCCAAACTTCAAATTTAGATTTGTCTGTCTAATTTATTCCAATCTTCCTTTATCCAATGTCCATATTTTTGGCCAATCGTAATCCCTACCTTTTATTTGCCAGTCTTAGATATGGCTTTTTCTTTCCTAGAAGGCCAGCATCCTGGAGTCACCTCTTGACTGTTGTCATTGAGACTGGTGTTTTGCGGGTACCGTTCAACGAAGCTGCCAGTTGAGGACCTGCGAGACGTCTGCTTCTCAAACTAGGGGCTCTGATGTACTTGTCCTCTTGCTCAGCAGTGCACCAGAGCCTTCCACTTCACTGGCTCTCCTGGTTAGAGCCAGTTTGTGCTGATCTTTGAAGAGAGTAATACACACTGTTGTATGAAATCTTCAGCTTCTTGGCAATGGAATAGCCTTCCTTTCTTTGAACAAGAATAGACTGATGAGTTTCTGAAGAGAGTTCTTTTTCTTTTCTGGCTGTTTTGAGTCTATAATCAAACCCACAAATTCTCCAGACAATCATCTAGCCTAAAGAAAGCCAACTTTATGACTTCTTATTGCAAAAGGGCTTTCTAATGATCTATTAGCATTTTAACACGATAAACCTGGATTAGCTATCACAGTGTGCTTTGGGAACACAGGAGTGATGATCGCTGAAAATAACTCTCTTTATGTCGATGTAGATATTCCATTAAAATCATCAGTTGCTAGCTGTAATATATATGACATTAACAATGTTGAGACTGTATTTTTAATCAATTTAATGTTATTTTAACTGAAAAAAAAGTGATTTTCTTTCAAAACCAAGGAAATTTCTAATTGACCTCCAAACTTTTGACCTGTAGTGTATATGTTGGCAGATAATTTTAAGCTTACAAAATGATCTGACAATAGAATATGAAAAATTAAAGCTTGAAATGAGTAAAAAAACAAGCAAAAAAAAAAAACAAGCTTAATAACATTTTATAAATCTTATATTTGATCTGTAATAATCTCATAATAATTAACAGTTATTTGCCTCAGGCTTAGTGAATATTGGTGAATAATAACTGTGATGAAGTCGAGGTTATTACAACCCCAATTCCAAAAAAGTTGGGACAAAGTACAAATTGTAAATAAAAACGGAATGCAATAATTTACAAATCTCAAAAACTGATATTGTATTCACAATAGAACATAGACAACATATCAAATGTCGAAAGTGAGACATTTTGAAATTTCATGCCAAATATTGGCTCATTTGAAATTTCATGACAGCAACACATCTCAAAAAAGTTGGGACAGGGGCAATAAGAGGCTGGAAAAGTTAAAGGTACAAAAAAGGAACAGCTGGAGGACCAAATTGCAACTCACTAGGTCAATTGGCAATAGGTCATTAACATGACTGGGTATAAAAAGAGCATCTTGGAGTGGCAACGGCTCTCAGAAGTAAAGATGGGAAGAGGATCACCAATCCCCCTAATTCTGCGCCAACAAATAGTGGAGCAATATCAGAAAGGAGTTCAACAGTGTAAAATTGCAAAGAGTTTGAACATATCATCATCTACAGTGCATAATATCATCAAAAGATTCAGAGAATCTGGAAGAATCTCTGTGCGTAAGGGAAAACCATACTGGGTGCCCGTGATCTTCAGGCCCTTACACGGCACTGCATCACATACAGGCATGCTTCTGTACTGGAAATCACAAAATGGGCTCAGGAATATTTCCAGAGAACATTATCTGTGAACACAATTCACCGTGCCATCCACCGTTGCCAGCTAAAACTCTATAGTTCAAAGAAGAAGCCGTATCTAAACATGATCCAGAAGCGCAGACGTCTTCTTTGGGCCAAGGCTCATTAAAAATGGACTGTGGCAAAGTGGAAAACTGTTCTGTGGTCTAACAAATCAAAATTTGAAGTTCTTTATGGAAATCAGGGACGCCGTGTCATTCGGACTAAAGAGGAGAAGGATGACCCAAGTTGTTATCAGCGCTCAGTTCAGAAGCCTGCATCTCTGATGGTATGGGGTTGCATTAGTGTGTGTGGCATGGGCAGCTTACACATCTGGAAAGACACCATCAATGCTGAAAGGTATATCCAGGTTCTAGAGCAACATATGCTCCCATCCAGACGATGTCTATTTCAGGGAAGACCTTGCATTTTCCAACATGACAATGCCAAACCACATACTGCATCAATTACAGCATCATGGCTGCGTAGAAGAAGGGTCCAGGTACTGAACTGGCCAGCCTGCAGTCCAGATCTTTCACCCATAGAAAACATTTGGCGCATCATAAAACGGAAGATACGACAAAAAAGACCTAAGACAGTTGAGCAACTAGAATCCTACATTAGACAAGAATGGGTGAACATTCCTATCCCTAAACTTGAGCAACTTGTCTCCTCAGTCCCCAGACGTTTACAGACTGTTGTAAAGAGAAAAGGGGATGTCTCACAGTGGTAAACATGGCCTTGTCCCAACTTTTTTGAGATGTGTTGTTGTCATGAAATTTAAAATCACCTAATTTTTCTCTTTAAATGATACATTTTCTCAGTTTAAACATTTGATATGTCATCTATGTCCTATTCTGAATAAAATATGGAATTTTGAAACTTCCACATCATTGCATTCCATTTTTATTTACAATTTGTACTTTGTCCCAACTTTTTTGGAATCGGGGCTGTATTTAAATAATATTGGCTGGTGTTGAGTGGTATATCAGATATATTCCATTCAACTAGCATGATACTGAATGAGTCGAAGATGAGTTCAATATCATGCTAGCTGAATGGAATATATCTGATATACCATGAAAAAAAGCCAGCCAATATTATTATTATTATTATACATGCACATTCCTTTCGGGTGCTCAATGTGTCCTCTTTCAAAATTCTCTCAAAAACTTCTGTGTTTAATGAAGCAAACCTGGCGACCATGTTTGTCTACAAATTGTCACAGTCGCTCGTTAGTGCGGAAGTTTTACATTTCTTTTTTAAAGATTTTTTTTGGGCTTTTTCACCTTTATTGGATAGGACAGTGTAGAGACAGGAAATGAGCGGGAGAGAGAGAGACGGGGAGGGATCGGGAAATGACCTCGGGTCGGAATCGAACCCGGGTCCCCGGATTTATGGTATGGCGCCTTATACACCTGAGCCACGACGCCCCCAGTTTTACATTTCTGATGTGTGACATTATATTGTCTTGACAACCATGCAATATCCTAAACCATAAATCAACGCTCATTCTCCATAGCGTGACATAATATACGTAGGATAAGCGATATGCTGACAATATTGCATGCTATCAAACCAAATGAATGAAACCAGCTAGAAGGGAATAGAACACATGTTTTTATTCCATGGAAAAAGTGTCCTGTACTGTATGTATAATAATCACCGATATTCACTGAGCCTGAAGTGGATAATTGTTTTCGTATAAGTACACAGGTGATCTTTACAAAAAAAATCATATTTAAAAAATAATTTATTTCAATCTTCAAAAGCAGCATGCTAATGTAATGTGCGCAGACTTGTGTCTATTATCTATGCCGACTCACATAAAATACTTTGTTTTGAAATTGATAAAATAAATCACAATCCCACCTTACCTTTGAATAGTTTTAGACCAAACTTTGTAGCATCTTTAGTGCTTTTAGGAACAGCATTTTCTTTCATAATTTGTAATTCTTCCTCACGGTGACAAAACGATTGGCTGCCATTTTGCTGAATCGCTCAAGGTGATTATCGAGAAATAGTCTGAATTTCCCGATCAATCAGCACACACGATTTCCTATAATCACCTGTGTTTTTTATACTAAGAAATATTAAATAAATTCACCCATATTCAGGATGCTAAGGCATCATTTTTTGCAGTGTATTAGCAGAGCTCTCCACATGGAACAGAGCCCCATACTTAAGAGAATTGCATCGACCTGATTTTTGATGGCTTGACCCTATGATGTCCGTACGTACGTACGTGTACCATCACAGGGAATCCGACTGTAAATGCAAGGCAACATATCTCAAACACTTGACCACCGTACAACGAAATTTCTATCTTTATTTTCAAAACACGGATGGGTTTTTATCCAGCGCTTATTGTTAATTTGCTTTTTCAAAAATAATGTGGGATTATATACTAACACAGTTTATGGGAAATATTCATGACAGTTTCATACAAAACAAGCGCGGCGGCTACAATTATCGACACCTTAACGATCTTTTGGCCATTGCAAATGTAGAAAAGACTTTCAATACGTAAATTGTGCATGAATAGTTACTCAAACTTCCACTGGGGAAAAATTAGTAGATTCCAGATTACTTGGCGTATCAGATCACGTGACACCATTCCACAATTATTGACACCTTTGTCCACAGTTATTGACACTGTTCCACAATCAATCATCGACATCCAGATGATTATTTGTAGAAAAAATAATCGGTATATGGTATTAAGTTAACAAAACAGTTTTTATTTAAAATTTGTTTTACATAGACTTATATTTAGTACAAAATATATTTTATATAAATATATCGATGTCAGTGTTTACGTAAATCAGGAAGCAATTATAATGTTTGTAAACAAATGAACTGATCATGTTTACCCTGTGTCAGAAAATCTTTTCCACTTTCTACCCACTTTCTACAGTAAGTATTTTTGTAGATCACATATTCATCTGCTGAGAGCAACCAATTTTTTTTTTGGTTTTGTTTTTTAAGAGTGCTGTATTCAGTTTTCCATTCAAACTAGAGCATGACATATCCAAAGTTCACTTGGCCATTACCCAGCGATGTCTAATGCTAAATTCCTGTCCTTGACTTTATGTAGTGTTTGTTCATCATTTCTGCTGGCGTATTTTATAGGATTTTCAAACTAAGCTATCTGTAGTGCATAGTCAGTCAGCATAGTTTGGCTGTAGCATGTTTTATAGATAAGAACTTTAAATGCTGGAGTCAGTGTTGTAGTCGAGTCACTAAACCTCGAGTCCAAGTCCAGTCTCAAGTCCCGAGTGTTCAAGTCTGAGTCAAGTCCAAGTCATTAAAGAATTTCAAGTCAAGTCCGAGTCGAGTCCGAGAACAAGACTCCAATCGCACCCTTTGACGGTGTTTGTTGCTGCCTTTATGTGAAACCATCTCTGCTACTGTCTTGGACTAACGTTACTGCTTGACTGGCTGTCAAGCAGCTGAATGTCCGAGTACCCTTGACAGTGATGTCACAACAATCCTTGCTAACACTAACTCTCGTTAGCAAGCTAATTGTAGCTGAACCAGGATACTTTATGAAGGTGGTGATTTGTGTACACGGGGCAGGCTCAAGGGATAAAAAAGCATTCAAATCTTATTCAACTCCATCTACTTAACCATTAGAGACTTAACTAATCTTGCCAAATTTTGACAAATCTTGCCTAATCCACCTTGAAACAGGCTTTGATTTAAAAAAAAGAAAAGAAAAAGAAGCACCATAAATGCAGTGTTTTTATGTATTCAGTCTAGCGGAGTTGCCTTTCCCCAAAAATTCTTACTGATATTGATGATGATTTGATTCACTGTTTCCTGTGGCCATGGTCTGCAGTCCTACTGCAGGAAAAACATGCTTTGTCACACGGTAATGTCACGTGTTTAATGTGTTACACTAGACAATGATACTCTTCTTTCAAGGAATTCAGAGCAATTTGGTCAAAGACAAATGACAAAAACATTACTTATATAATGGTGTTATTAGAGTTGAGCCGGATACTCGGCTGAAACGAGTATCCGGTACGGATAAAGCACTTTTGCAGAGTACGAGTATTATACGAGTAATACGAGTCAATATCTGTGCTCGGACTGAATGAAAATCCTCACACAGCGTCACAGTGCCCCTCCCCTACACGCACCGCTCTGGTCACTCACACAGAGAACAGCTCTCTGTCTCTTTCCATTAACGTTTCGGGTTTCTTCAGCTTCAAGTTTGTTTTTATTTCAGTTTGTACTTATAACCAGTAGAGTTCTGGTAAACGTGGGTTCGTTCAGACGTGGTGCTTGGTGGAAAGCGACTCGCGTTGCGTCTCTGCCTGTCGGAGATTTTTTTTCTTTTTTTAACCGTCGGTTAAAAACAGTTTTTTTGACTTCACGCATTGAGTGTCTGACACTTTCTTGCTGTAATTCATGTAAAAATAAAGGTAGTAGTGGTATAAGTATTACAAATTAAGCTACACACACTCTCCCTCTCTCTGCTGGTCGTCAGAGTTTTTTTTTTTTTAAACCGTCAGTTGGCTGTAACCAGTTTTATTTTACTTCATGCACTGAGTGTCTGACACTTTCTAGGTAGTAGTGGTATCAATAATGTTACAAATTAAGCTACACACACACACACACACCTGGTGTGGAAATAAAAAAAAATAAAAAAGAACCAAAAAAAAAAATCACACTGATCATAAAAAAATTAAAAGTTAAAACAAGAAAGTTATGTTGAGTATGAAAACTCTTGTTCATTACATTTCATTTCATAATTGCAATCGCATGTGTTGTATTCATTGTTGCAAAACTTGTTCTGTAAATAGATCGTTTGCTATCGTGATCAAAACCATTGATCTGAAGCTCAATGCTGATGCTGTCCTGTAAATAGTTTTCTAATCAGCAATAAATATAACAATTTCTGATCAACCCATATCAATTGCATGCTTAAAATAACATACTGGTTAAAGCCCCGCCCGTTTCAAGACAACCAGATCCACTTCCGGGTTAAATCACGCCCACTTCCGGGTTAGGCCCCGCCCACTCCGAGTACGGATATGGATACAGATAATTCATATGGTTAACAGATACAGATAATGCTGTACTCGCTCATCCCTAGGTGTTATATAACAGTGTTGCTGTTGAGTCACTAAACCTCAAGTCCGAGTCCAGTCTCAAGTCCCCAGTGTTCAAGTCCAAGTCATTAAAGAAAATTTCAAGTTGAGTCCGAGTTGAGTCCACTATTGATCCGAGTTGAGTCTGAGAACAAGACTCCAACTGCATCATCTGATGGTGGCTGTTGCTGCCTTTATGTGAAACCATCTCTGCTACTGTGTCGGACTAACGTTACTGCTTGACTGCCCCATTTTAGTTAACAGGCTACAGATAAAAAGCTTGTTCATCGCTCAGCAAGTCCCACCCACTATCAACAGGGCAAATAACATGAGAGGGTTAACACTAGCTAGTTCATCACTCAGCAAGCCCCGCTATCAACAGAGCAATGAACATAGTGTGTCACTTCCTTCTCTGGGTGGAGTCTTACCAAATGACGATTGAAGTTCGAGGTTGTCCCCGTTGTCTCCTCGATAGTTCTTCTACATATGGAACACATAGCAGTGCATTTTTTCCCACTGCATGAGAAGTCTGTATAAGCAAAGTGGACAATCCTAGGGGCTTCTCTCCAGGCATTTTAGCGCCATTAACGTTAGTTTGTTCCTGAACATGACGTATGTATGAACGGGTGAATGTGCATTCTCTTGCACAAAATTAGTATAAAAATTAATGTAGATATAAATATCTTATGCCAAATTATTATGGCATATTACAAAAAAATAAAGAAAAAAATCCAAGTCCCCATCTCCAATTTATGAGTCCGAATGCAGTTAATGCATGAGTCCGAGTCCAAGTCCTAGTCATGTCACAAGTCCTTAAAATTAAGGCAGGAGTCGGACTCAAGTACTACAAGACTGATATATACAGTTGTGGTCAGACGTTTACATACAGGTGACATGAATGTCATGGCAATATTTGGGCTTTCAGTAATTTCTTTGAACTGTTTCTGTGGCAGAATGTACAGCATACACCTTTAATTAAAAAAAACACTAGAATTTGGTGCACAAATTTTAATTTTCTTTAGGTTTTCTGAAATCAACACAGGATCAAAATTATACATACATGGTCAAAAATTTACATACAGCACACCTAATATTTGGGTAAAATGTCTCTTCGCAAGATTCACCTTGACCAAACATTTTTGTTTACCATGAACAAGCTTCTGGCAGAATTCTGGTTGGATATTTCATGACTCTTCATAGTAGAATTGATAGAGTTCAATTTTTTTTTTCTTGGCATGGACTCGATTTATAAGCACGAGCCATCCATTTTCAACAGGGTTGAAGTCAGGACTTGTTTTAAGCTTAATGTTCACCTGCTTTATCCTCCACAACCAGCTCTGATGCGTGTTTGGGTTCATTGTCCTGTTGTAACTCCCAAATCCCAAGTCATGTTCAAGTTTCTGATGATTTATGCTGAAGAATTCTGAGGTAGTCCTCCTTCATTATTCCATCCACTTTGTGCAATGAACCAGTTCCACTGGCAGCAAAACAGCCCCAGAGCATGATGATCCTACCACCAGCTGGTACAGTGTCCCTCTGTACATGGTGGTCATTGTGGCCAAACAACTCAATCTTTGTTTCATCTGACCATACAGCTTTCCTCTAGAAGGCTTTTTCTTTGTCCGTGTGGTCAGCTTCAAACTTTAGTTAAGCTTGAAGGTGTCAATTTTGGATCATGGGGTTATTTCTTGGATAATAGCCTCTTAGTCCATGGTGATCTGAACTGTAAACAGTGATCCATCAGCTTTCAGTTCATGGCAGGGCTGTGCCATGCTGGTTGCCAGGTTGTTCCTGACCATCCAAAACAATTTCCTTTCAGCTGAGGGTGACAGTTTGGGTTTTCTTGAAGCAAAGTGGCTTGGCAAAGTGACCTCACAATAACTTGGATACAATTGTTTGAACTGATCTTGGAATTTGCAGTTGTTTAGAAATGGCTCCAAGAGACATTCCAGAGTTGTGTACATCTGCGATCCTCTTTCTCAGATCTGCACTGAGCTCCTTGGACTTTCCCATTTTCCTGTCTATTGGTCAATCCAATGAGTGCTGTAAAAAACCCTTTTTATGAAGGCACAGAGAAGCTACCAGCTGTAGTCAATCATGATCACTAACAGGAAGTTAAGAGACCTCGGCCTTGGCAAGATAAGAGACATTTTGGAAGTTTCAGCACCTCTGAATTAATAATCTAATTGAGTGTACCGTATGTATAATTTTGAACCTGTGTTGATTTCAGAAAACCCAAAGAAAATTAAAACTTGTGCACCAAATTCTAGTGTTTTTTTTAAAGATGTATGCTGTACAATCATTTTGCCACAGAAAAGGAACAGTTCAAAGAAATTACTGAATGCCCAAATATTGCCATGACATTCATGTCACTGTATGCAAACTTCTGACCTCTCTCTCTCTCTCTCTCTCTCTCTCTCTCATATATATAATTGTACATTTAAAAGAAAGCCTTTTCCTTTAATTCCTTCAGTATCACTGAAAATAGCTGCACTTGCACTCAAGACTGCCGATATAGCGAAAATGTGGCTGAGAAGATCCCATAGCAACAGGGCTCCTCTGACGTCAGATCTGAGTGTCATACACATTCATGGTGTTAACATACGGAGGTCACTTTGCCAGTGTGTATCTGTGTCCCTGCGTGTGTGTGTGTGTGTGTGTGTGTGTGTGTGTGTGTGTGTGTGTGTGTGTGCCCGCGTGCCTGTGAAATACCTGTGTGTATGAGATCATTCTGAGAACATGTGCAATGTGTAGGGTTTCCATAGCAATCTATTTTTATCCTTGGCAAAGAAAAGAAGAGGAAAAAAGAGAAAGCATAAAACATGCAACCTTGTCATCTCCGGCTCAACCAATGGCACCGTGTTCAGCTTTTCCATGAGCAAGAGGTGACAATTTGGTGATGTACAACTTTGGAGAACACTGTGGATATGAGAGGACGGCGTATGTCACAATGTTTTAAGATTTTGCTAAAAGAAAAAAAAAGAATAACAGCAGTAACTTGTTTTGCTGTGCAGGTTGAATTTGAGACCCAATTTTAATTAATGGAATTCAAATTTTGACTTGTGTATATTTAATTTAAGATTATGAAGCAATTGGTAATTAATCTCTCTCTCTCTCTCTCTCTCTCTCTCTGAATATGTTTTTCGCCATGGGAAAATTGTGTGTGTGTGGGGGTGGTCATATTAACTTATGAGAGAGAGAAAAATTGGGCGGCACGGTGGTGTAGTGGTTAGCGCTGTCGCCTCACAGCAAGAAGGTCTGGGTTTGAGCCCCGTGGCCGGTGAGGGCCTTTCTGTGTGGAGTTTGCATGTTCTCCCCGTGTCCGCGTGGGTTTCCTCCGGGTGCTCCGGTTTCCCCCACAGTCCAAAGACATGCAGGTTAGGTTAACTGGTGACTCTAAATTGACCGTAGGTGTGAATGTGAGTGTGAATGGTTGTCTGTGTCTATGTGTCAGCCCTGTGATGACCTGGCGACTTGTCCAGGGTGTACCCTGCCTTTCGCCCATAGTCAGCTGGGATAGGCTCCAGCTTGCCTGCGACCCTGTAGAACAGGATAAAGCGGCTAGAGATAATGAGATGAGATGAGAGAGAAAAATTAATACGATGAATTCAAAGGAATTAACCTGTTTCACAGGCATTCCACAATATTAAATACAACTAGACTGCATTTCCGCAGAGAAAATGCAAAGTGTGCTTGCTGAGCTGTAGCAGAACAGCTATCATGCTAGCATGCTAAAAGCTAGCATGCCAACATGCTAATGCCAACATGTTAACAACTAGCATGCTAACAGTTAGCATGCTAACAGCATAATAACATGCTAAAAGCTAGCATGTTAACATGTTAATGCTAACATGCTAATAGATAACATGCTAATAGATAACATGCTAACAGCTAGCATTCTAACATCTCATCTCATTATCTCTAGCCGCTTTATCCTTCTACAGGGTCGCAGGCAAGCTGGAGCCTATCCCAGCTGACTACGGGCGAAAGGCGGGGTACACCCTGGACAAGTCGCCAGGTCATCACAGGGCTGACACATAGACACAGACAACCATTCACACTCACACCTACGGTCAATTTAGAGTCACCAGTTAACCTAACCTGCATGTCTTTGGACTGTGGGGGAAACCGGAGCACCCGGAGGAAACCCACGCGGACACGGGGAGAACATGCAAACTCCACACAGAAAGGCCCTCGCCAGCCCCGGGGCTCGAACCCAGGACCTTCTTGCTGTGAGGCGACAGCGCTAACCACTACACCACCGTGCCGCCGCATTCTAACATGCTAATGATTAACATGCTATTTGTTAAAATTCTAACACTGTAAGGCTAATATGCTGACAGCTATCATGTTAACAGCTAACAGGCTAACATGCTAATGGCTAGTATGTTAACTTTTAGCATGCTAACATGCTGAGGGTGACATGCTAACAGCTAACATGCTAACAGTTAGCATGCTAACATGCTCAGGCGAACTTGCTAACAGCAAACATACGAACTCTGCATGCTACCATGCTAATCCTAACATGTTAACAGCTCTCATGATAACATGCTAATGGTGAACATACTAACAACTCGTGAGCTAACAGCAGGCATGATATTGTAATGGGTAACATGCTAACAGCTAGCATGGTAACACGTGAATGCTTATATGCTAATTGCTATCATGTGTGCGTGTAAGTATTCCTAATAAAGTGGCCATTGAATTGAAGTTGATTTGCTGTCAAAGTCTCAAATGAGCAGATCCTTGCCAAATGCATCATCACCTATGGGGGAAGGGAGGAATGACTCAGTCAAGCTTCCATTGATTAGTGGCAAAATGGAGAAAAAATGGATGGATGAAAGGCAAGACAAAGACGAGTGAGGGTCAGAACCAGTGGCGGCTGCTGGTTTTTAAAACAGGGGAAGCCCATTTTACGCATTCATCGTAAAACCTGTAGGCCGGATATCAAAGCATAGAAAGGTGTGCCCCATTAGCATAGTGAACTAGACAACCCCACCTAGTGGCAGAAAGTATTTTTGCTTGTACATTTCATGTTATAGTCTGGCTTGCCAGGCTAGTGCCTCATATCCTTAATCAAAAATATCAAACATCCAAAAATCACTGGCTATTCAACGAAGAGCCTTGAACATCATACCCTGATATGCAACACAGAGTCTTTAACACAACACCCAGCTGTGCAACACATCCTTGAACATCTTCTGCAACACAGTCTGGAAATTCATAACCAGGTAGGCTATGCAACACACAGAACCTTGAATATTATACCCAGGTATAACCTATAACACAGAGCCCACCATTCTCTTAACATTACTGAACAATATACACACTTCAGATTCATGAACATGAACACTCTGCCCTCCGCTCCTTTTCCAGAAAATGGTCTGTGACCCTGTCATACCAGCTGGTTGTGCTTTCCAGAGACTTTACCAATTTCTGTTAGCAGCTAGCACTGCAGATCCCAATAAGGCTCAAGCTAGCCTACAACCACGTTGATTGAACTACAAATGAAATAAACGAGTGAATTCACGAATGATCAAACTGATAGAATGGATGAAAGTTAACGGAGCACAACGAGTAATATTTACATTTATTTACAGAGTAATGTACAGAGACATCAATGAGAAGAACCGTTTATATGAAAAGCAATTTGGACAGCACTTTGGCACATGACTACACTTTCTCGACATCCGCTAGGGACTGACTGATCATACTTCCGTGTTCCTCGCCGAAGTACCGCCCTCCTCATGTCTTTCAAACACTACCTCCAATAATCCTTTATCAGCCCAGCTTCTTGGCCCGCCCACTGTCTCGTTTAGTCCCAGAGAAGCCTGGCTTCCCTGGAAGTGACGATTTTGTTGATTTTAACCAATAACAACTAGCCGAAATTGGCTGTTCAGAGCCGTCTCGTAGACTGCAACGGATACCCGGCTGCCAGTCAGTGTTGCCAGATACTGCTGACGTTTTCCATCCCAAAATATGTTCAAAACCCGCCAAAATGCACTTAAAACCGCCCAATCTGGCAACACTGCTGCCAGTCCATAGAGCCCATTGAAATAAGAAAGGTTACAGCCTGGCAGCAAAGGTGATTCTCGTAGCGAACTGCAAGTTCGTCAGACATCACTCAAATAAGTTACAGGATAGTTATGAACATAAATACAATCTTGGGCATATATTATGTTATGCAAGTTATTGTTTTAATGAGAATTCAACGTCGTAGACGCTGCAGTTTGGGGAGAGAATTTTAGGGGAAGCTCGGCTTCCCTTGTTGTCTCTGAGAAATCGCCCCTGGTCAGAACCGATATCGTGTGTGATGGGTGAGTTGGCCTGAGGTGCCATATGAAGTTTGGTGGATGTGTGGTGACGTGTTACTGAGCAAAACTCCATTCATTTGAATGGGGCCAAAAATCAATGGAAGCCTATGGAGGTAAAAAGAGATGCGTGAAAACCAAGGAAAAGACGAGTGCAGGTCTCAGATGAGGGGATGGATCTGTGCAGGGACTTGGCCTGAGGCATCAAGTGAAGTTTCTTGAAGTTTGGTCACTTGGTTAAAAAAACTGATGGAGAGTGAAAGTTTTTCTCCTGAAACACCATTCATTTTCAATGGGGCCAAAAATCAATGCAAGCCTATAGAGGAAAAAGGGATGAGCAAAAAGAAAGGAAAAATATGAGTACGGGTCAGAACCGATTGCATGTATGTGTTGGGGAGTTGGCCTGAAGTATCACATGAGGTTTGGTGCATCTGCGATGGAGCGTGTCCGAGTAGGACAATTCGATTCATGAACCCTATTCGTTCTCTATGGGAAAAAAACAAAAGAAAAATTACAAGAACAAGAGAACGGGCACGTTGATCCAAAAGCTGTATACAAGCACACTACACCACTTCGGGCCAGATGTCTCAGAGTTGGAACAGTGTCTCTATCTCGAACGCCCTAGGAGGAGTAGTGGATCCAAAAAACGTGTTGGAATAAGGCAGAATAAGTAAACTTAAGAAGAACAACAGCACACAAACTAGAAAAGGTTAAAATTATAATGTGACGTTCATTAATAAATGCAAAAATTATAATAATTGGCAAACTGCTGTGGTAAAAGGCATGGCAAGCTAGCTTTATTTATTTATATAACACATTTCACACACTAAGGCAACTCAAAGTGCTTTACAGAACAATAAAATGGAGAACATGATAAAAGATAAAAATTTACAACAAAAGAGTAAAAAGTAAAAATATAAATGGTAAAACTGATTTCCAAAGTGATTTACAATTTAAAATGCAATTTAAATTTAAAATTAATTCAAAATAGCAAATGTGCAGACAAGAGATGGAAAAATAAAATATTTAAAATGTTTTAAAATAAGAGCAATAAAACACTTCAGAACATGCTGTTCTTGGAAAAGAATTGATTTTAGTGTTAACTCCGCTTTCACACCACCACGACTAGTAGGCGTGACAATTTTCAATTGTTTTACAATTTTAAACAGGGCATCCCAAGTTGTTTTATAAAACAGAATTTGCTCTATTTGATAGTCCAGCTTGCATTTTCCCTGCCAGATACATGAGCCAGGACTTTGCAGTTTCAAAGCTTACATTTCCTCCTTGGTTTGATTTGCATGACTGACAAAACAAAGGAGTTGGTGCCAAAAAATAAAAAAAAATAAAAATTCAACATTGGTTCTATGGAACTGCTGGATTTTACACAAGGAACAGAGCGCAAACAAGATGCAAAAAAAAAAGCAAGATGTCGAGGAAACATGACCCATTTGTTTAACCACCATGAAAGCATCCCAGAGAGGAATGCATGAGTGTAACAGCACTACTGGCAGCAACAGCGCTTAACAAGGAAGTGCTAGAAAGACATCACTGATGCCATGACAGTTTACCTGGCCAAGGATGTAATATTCATCAAAAAAGAAGCTTTTATGCAACTTCTAAAAAATGGTTGGTCCTCTTTATGGTTTAGTGAGCCTCAAATATTTTTAATAATAATAACATACAGTATGGGCGGCACAGTGATGTAGTGGTTGGCACTGTCGCCTCACAGCAAGAAGGTCCGGATTCGAGCCCCGTGGCCAACGAGGGCCTTTCTGTGCGGAGTTTGCATGTTCTCCCCGTGTCCGCGTGGGTTTCCTCCGGGTGCTCCGGTTTCCCCCACAGTCCAAAGACATGCAGGTTAGGTTAACTGGTGACTCTAAATTGACCGTAGGTGTGAATGTGAGTGTGAATGGTTGTCTGTGTCTATGTGTCAGCCCTGTGATGACCTGGCGACTTGTCCAGGGTGTACCCCGCCTTTCGCCCATAGTCAGCTGGGATAGGCTCCAGCTTGCCTGCGACCCTGTAGAACAGGATAATGTGGCTAGAGATAATGAGATGAGATGAGATAATAACATATAATCAGGCTTGTAGTACTTGAGTCTGACTTGTGCCTTAATTTTAAAGACTCGTGACTTGACTTGGACTTGAGCACTGATGACACGGACTTGGACTCATGCATTAACTGCATTCGGACTCAAATTGGAGACGAGGATTCGGATTTTTTCTTTAGTTTTTTGTAAAATGCCGTAATAATTTGGCATAAGATATTTATATTTACATTAATTTTTATACTAATTTTGTGAAAGAGAATGCACATTCACCTGTCCATACGTCATGTTCAGGAACAAACTAACATTAATGGCGCTAAAACGCCTGGAGAGAAGCCCCTAGGATTGTCCGCTTTGCTTATACAGACTTCTCGTGCAGTGGGAAAAAAATGCACTGCTGTGTGTTCCATATGTAGAAGAACTATCGAGGAGACGACGGGGACAAGCTTGAACTTCAATCATCATTTGGTAAGACTCCACCCAGAGAAATGACTGACACGTGATATTCATTGCTCTGTTGATATAGCGGGGCTTGCTGAGTGATGAACTAGCTAGTGTTAGCCCTCTCTCATGTTATTTGCCCTGTTAATGGGGCAGTCGAGCAGTAATGTTAGTCCAAAACAGTATCAGAAATGGTTTCACATAAAGGCAGCAACAGCCACCATCAAATGGTGCGGTTGGAGTCTTGTTCTTGGACTCGACTCGGATCAATAGTGGACTCGACTCGGATCAATAGTGGACTCGACTCGGAGTCGACTTGAAATTTTCTTTAATGACTTGGATTTGACTCAGACTTGAACACTGGGGACTTGAGACTGGACTCGGACTCGAGGTTTAGTGACTCAACTGCAACACGGCATATAATATTAGCATAACATTTTTATACCACCGTTCCTCAGCTCTACCCAGAATCCTTAAAGAATTACAATAAAAACCAAAACAATAAAACGTGATTAGCTTTTTTAAAATATTAAATAAAATGTAAAACTTCTCAGCTGTGCAGTGTTGAAATTTATTTAAATATTCACCAACCTTTCAATCACATTTCCATTCACGGAACTTTTTAATATTGAAGATATTAGTAGAGGTGATGTATGTTTAAAAAATTAAAATATGCAGTCCATGCTTCATTGTTTTCATTTAGAAATAATAATTTACATCTTGTTGGGAAGTGAACTTTATTACAGCGTCTCCAAAAATGTACTTTGGCCTATGTTGTTTCGAAGAAAATAGTTTAGTTGTTCTATTCTGAAACTTGGAAAAATAGAAAACAAGAAGGAAATGTTTCAGATCAAATGTAATAGCAGAGCTCCCATGTGGGAAGTGCGTGGAGTGAAGCTGCGTACTTAAGAGAATATGGTTAAGCATCGACCTGATTTTTGATGGCTTTTCTGACTGTACAACATCCATATGTATGTACGAACGACGTATATGTACCATGACAGGGAACCCCATCGTAAGTGCAAGGCAGTGTATCTCAAACACTTAACCACCAGACAACAAAATTTATATCTTTATTTACATAAGATAGATGGATTTTTATCCAGTGCTAATTTTTAATTTGCTTTTTTTTTTTAAATTACATGGGATTACTTATTAACACTGTAGCAGCCCTTGGCATTAAGAACAGCAGCAGAGAGTCTCTGACTGGTTCATATACGTTTTATTCCTCTTGAACAGGAGTATAGCATTGAACACCAGACATCACACACCACACACCGTACATCGAGCATCATGACGATTAAAGAAAACAAAACAAAAATAATTAATGTAACATGGATGTAAACAAATATACAATTTTGCAGAGAAATGTTTCCAGACTATGCTCTGAATGTTACACACCTTGCTCCACTCAACCATAGGTACAAACCTCTACAAGCTAGCCAAACATAGCCATTAACCTCTGTGCTCAAAGTCTTGTGCTAAACCACAGTTCAACCAATGCACCAAACACAAACAAAACACACTCAATAAACAGCGAACACAAACTTTACATTGTGCATGAATGACATTACAAGATGACAGACAGCAAAGATTTATAACATACTGTGCTACACATCTGATGGAGGCACATGTAAACACAGCAGTGAGCGTCTTCAGCATAACGAATACAGCTTCCTGGGCTGACAGCTCCACCCAGAACATGAACAATGAGTGACAGCTCTGGCTGCCACTTAGGAACACGTTTTGCACTCATCAGGAGCTACGCTTTTAGGCTGTGCCTAAATATTTAACAGTTATTCCACGAAATCGAGTCGTGCATGAGCTGATAGCTGACGAGGTGCGTAGTTGGCTATAAACCGTGAATGACAAGATTGAATGGAATAACTTTTATTATATTCACATTCACTGGATTTTCAGAAACGGAGCATTTTTATTTTTTGCAAATTCGATAAATAAAAGCTTTATACAAAACATCCGACAAAATCATTTCCACTTGGAATGTAAACAAACCGGCGAAATGACAGTAGCAATTTGTGAAAAATGTGATAATAATTCTTGAAAAATAAAAAAGATAAATTCTTACCATCAAATACTTTCATTCCATATTTTGTTGTGCTTTTTTTGTATTTTTTGAGGGTTTCTTCTTCTTTAGGGTTTTTTTGGCAGTTGGCAAAGCAACTTAAAGGTGCATTACTGCCACCAACTGGGCTGGAGTGTGGAACAGGAGCTGGGGGGGAACTATATTCTTTTAGCTCTTTCTGTTTCTTTTAAATACTTGATAGCAATTTTGGGGGGTTTGTTTTTGAGTAGAGTTTTTATTTCATCCACGCTCCACCATTTTGTTTTTCTTTACTCATGGTATATGAGCTGATAGCCTAGTAGTAGAGTAGCCAATCAGAGCACGCGATTGCTCATATCCAGTGAATGTGGATAGAATACACACACACACACACACACACACATATATGCCACTGTGGGCATGCAAAAGTTTGGGCACCCTTACTGAAAATGTCTGTTACTGTGAATAGTCAAGTGAGCAGAAAATGAACTGATCACCAAAAGGCATAAAGGTAAAGACGACACATTTCAGCATTTTCTGCAAGATTTGTGTATTATTTTTGTTTTGTACAATTGGAGAGTGAAAAAAGAAAAGGAACACCATGCAAAAGTTTGGGCACCCCAATACATTTGAGTTCTCAGGTAACTTTTACCAAGGTTCCAGACCTTAATTAGCTTATTGAGCTGTGGCTTGTTCAAATTCTTCATTAGGAAAGGTCAGATGATGCAGATTTCAAAGCTGTATAAATTCTCTGACTCCTCAAACTTGTCCCTAAAATCAACAGCCATGGGCTCCTCTAAGCAACTCCCTCACATTCTGAATAATAAGATAATTGATGCTCACAAAGCAGGAGAAGGCTACAAGAACGTAGCTAAGTGTTTTCAGGTAGCGGTTTCCTCAGATTGTAATGTTATTAAGAAATGGCAGTTAACAGAAACAGTGGAGATCAAGGTGAGGTCTGGAAGATGAAGAAAACTTTCTGAAAGAACTCCTCATTAGATTGCTAGAAAGGCAAATAAAAACCCCTGTTTGACTGCAAAAGACCTTCAGAAAGATTTAGCAGACCCTGGAGTGGTGGTGCACTGTTCTACTGTGCAGTGACGCCTGAACAAATATGACCTTTATGGAAGAGTCATCAGAAGAAAACCTTTCCTGTGTCCTAGCCACAAAATTCAGTGTCTGAAGTTTGCAAATGAACATCTAAATAAGCCTGATGCATTTTGGAAACAAGTCCTGTGGACTGATGAAATCAAAATAGAACTTTTCGGCTACAATGTGCAAAGGTATGTTTGGAGAAAAAAGGATGCCAAATTCCAGGAAAAGAACACCTCTCCAACTCTGAAGCATGGATGTGGATCGATCATGCTTTGGGGTTGTGTTGCAGCCAGTGGCACAGGGCACATTTCATTGGTCGAGGATGGATTTCATGGATTCGAATAAATGCCAGCAAATTCTGGAAGCAAACATCACACCATCTGTAAAAAAGTTGAAGTTAAAAAGAGGATGGGTCCTACAATAAGACGATGATCCAAAACACACCTCAAAATCTACAATGGAATACCTCAAAAGGCACAAGCTGAAGGTTTTGCCATGGCCCTCACAGTCCCCTGACCTAAACATCATTGAAAATCTGTGGATAGATCTCAAAAGAGCAGTGCATGCAAGACAGCCCAAGAAACTTGTAGAACTGGAAGCCTTTTGCAAGGACGAATGTGTGAAAATCCCCCAGGTAAGAACTGAAAGATTATTAGCTGGCTACAAAAAGTGTTTACAAGCTGTGATACTTGCCAAATGGGGTGTTACTGGGTACTAACCATGCAGGGTGCCTAAACCTTTGCTTTGGGCCCTTTTCCTTTTTTTGTCATTTTGAAAATGTAAAAGATGAAAATAAAAAAACTGTTTTTGCTTAAAATATAAAGGGAATGAGTCATCTTTAACTTTATGCCTTTTGGAGATCATTTCATCTTCAACTTGCTTAACTGTTCACAGTAACAGCAATTTTGACCAGGGGTGCCCAAACTTTTGCATACCACTATATATATATATATATATATATATATATATATATATATATATAACAGGGGCGGCACAGTGGTGTAGTGGTTAGTGCTGTCGCCTCACAGCAAGAAGGTCCGGGTTCGAGCCCCGTGGCCGGCGAGGGCCTTTCTGTGCGGAGTTTGCATGTTGTCCGCGTGGGTTTCCTCCGGGTGCTCCGGTTTCCCCCACAGTCCAAAGACATGCAGGTTAGGTTAACTGGTGACTCTAAATTGACCGTAGGTGTGAGTGTGAATGGTTGTCTGTGTCTATGTGTCAGCCCTGCGATGACCTGGGGACTTGTCCAGGGTGTACCCCGCCTTTCGCCCATAGTCAGCTGGGATAGGCTCCAGCTTGCCTGTGACCCTGTAGAAGGATAAAGCGGCTAGAGATAATGAGATGAGATATATAAAACATTTGGTCCCCTATTGTCAGTCTGTTGAAATGTGTTTCATAATTTTTGGCCAACGAACCATTGTTGCTTGATAAAAGGATCTGCCATTATGAGTTAATCCTTGTCAATAGGTGACTGCCAAAGCTCTTGTTACTACTATCCTTTCAGCCAGAAAGTGATGAGTGTGCCAGTGAAACAGGTGAATTAGATAATGAATGCAGCAGTCATTAAGTTTGTGAATTTTTCATGACTACACTCGCTGATGCTGCTCTGCATGCTCAGGTCAGCCGCCCTCGCACTCTCGATTAAAGACACTGTTTAAACACTGTAACATCTTAATGATCAGCACGAGCAGCTGATTGCTAGCGGCACACAGCAGCAACCAACTTAGAGAGCAAAATAAAATGGTGCATGATGCCTCGGTAGGATACTCATTTCAATGTCTCATCTCATCTCATTATCTCTAGCCGCTTTATCCTTCTACAGGGTCGCAGGCAAGCTGGAGCCTATCCCAGCTGACTACGGGCGAAAGGCGGGGTACACCCTGGACAAGTCGCCAGGTCATCACAGGGCTGACACATAGACACAGACAACCATTCACACTCACATTCACACCTACGGTCAATTTAGAGTCACCAGTTAACCTAACCTGCATGTCTTTGGACTGTGGGGGAAACCGGAGCACCCGGAGGAAACCCACGCGGACACGGGGAGAACATGCAAACTCCACACAGAAAGGCCCTCGCCGGCCCCGGGGCTCGAACCCAGGACCTTCTTGCTGTGAGGCGACAGCGCTAACCACTACACCACCGTGCCGCCCTCATTTCAATGTCAGTATCAAAATCAATGACAAGAAGTACTAAAGTCTGAAAAATGTTCTTGATGCATCTCTAGTTTTTAGTCATTAAAATGTGAAAAGAGAAACTGGAATTAATTGAAATCAATTCAGTGAGGTTGCAAAGCCTGATGATAAAATATCAGCTCAGTAAAGAACAGCTCTTAAGATGGCAGTGAGAATTTAACCTAGGCAAGATGGTGAGGGCAGGTTCAAGTTCAAAAAGGAGAAAAAACACACACACGCAAAAAAAAACCCTCGCTGCTGCTAAGGTTACGCGTTTCTAGTTTGTATTTCCGGAAACTCCTCTCGGTGCTGTGTCCCAATACACTGCAGTAGGCTTCCCCCTCCAACAACGAGCTGTAAAGGTTACGTAGGGCTAAAAGCAGAGGGATCTGCACATGCTGGAAATGATGCAGCACATGGAGGGATCAATGAGAAGCCACAGCGGGGGAGAGCTTCCACACGGAGGCGCAATTAAAAGGGAATCTTTAATGAGGTTATTTTTAGTCGTCTGTGCTATTTGCAACCTGGGCATTCTTTCCTCGCGTTTGGAATGTTTTGAAACCCACACTCTCACTTTCTATCCTTCTCTCTCTCTCTCTCACACTACTGAAGCCAACATGTTTTAGTGCACTATTAATTATCCCTCGCTAACCTCAATACACATGTCGCTTTCTCTCTCGGTGTTCCCATGGAAGCAGACAAGATTTTATCTTCCGTTGCATGAACTTTTCGATTGAAACGATCTTCTCAGCGTCATCAGATAAAGCACTCAGATCCAGCCTGGCAGTCTGACGCAATGCAGAAGATCCCAAGGTCAAAGACAGATGTAGGAGAAATCACTGATTGTTTTTTTATTGTCAGGGTCATTATATTGTTAAGTGCATTAAAAGTCCCCCTCAGCAGAGCTGTTTATTACTCTTCTTGCTATTCATTTGGAATATTGTTGCACACTACGCTCTGCCAGATTGTGTGCTTTGCTTTCCCTGGCTGAGGATAATATCGCAGTGGCTCTGCCTAGTATGTCTCATCTCATCTCATTATCTCTAGCTGCTTTATCCTGTTCTACAGGGCCGCAGGCAAGCTGGAGCCTATCCCAGCTGACTACGGGCGAAAGGCGGGGTACACCCTGGACAAGTCGCCAGGTCATCACAGGGCTGACACATAGACAACCACTCACACTCACATTCACACCTACGGTCAATTTAGAGTCACCAGTTCACCTAACCTGCATGTCTTTGGACTGAGGGGGAAACCGGAGCACCCGGAGGAAACCCACGCGGACACGGGGAGAACATGCAAACTCCGCACAGAAAGGCCCTCGCCGGCCACGGGGCTCGAACCCGGACCTTCTTGCTGAGGTGACAGCGCTAACCACTACACCACCGTACCGCCCTGCCTAGTATGTGTCTCTTTAAAAAAAAAAGGTTAATTCAAGAGCTTTGATGCTCAAAACAGCTTAATGTTGTCACAAGTGGACACAAACAGTAATACAGCCAAACATACACTCCAGCTGAATTAATCCTGTTTACCAAAGGCCTTGGAAAACACGAGTTACAGCCTATCAGGTTTACACAGATGATGCTGAGTGTGTAGTGTATCACTGCCAGTTAATAAGTTCCTAAATCCAAATAGGATTTACAAAGAATAGTGACAAAAAAGTAATACAAGCCAGAGGTATCACAGGACAGAAATGGACATTTTTCACTGAAAATTTCTAAAATGAGAAACTACAACACTTTAGGCTTTTCAATGCTTTGGTGTAACTGTATTGTCATTTTTCACCCTAATAGTCCCAGTTTCAACGTCTCAGCAAATGAAGTTAAATGAAGAATCTTGGGTTATGACAGATCCTCAGGGCCTTGTAGGCCTTCAGAGGAGGCCCAAACATCTCAGCATTTCAAATGTTATATTTCATTATCTTTAGCCGCTTGGATGTTATATTTAATTTCTTTAATTTTTTAATTACTTTCATTCTTTCATAATTTCATTATAATTATCCTCTTCTAATCTGCCTCATTTTCTATCAAATTTGCTTCAGAAATGAAAGGGTTACTGTCTTGGAAACGTTAAAATAGAGTTAACCAATGAGATTGTTTTGTCTGTTGTCTCTAGGCTGAGAAGAGTTTAGAGCCGGCTCACTCATTGGTTCGGACTTCATTGCCGGGACAGAAGGCCATGGCAGTGTATGTTTATGTAGGAAGTGACTGATGAATTAACCAATCACATTTTTATTTATACTGGGAGGGACCAAAAATGTATTGCCCTCGGCCTACTCGAAGGCCAACGCGAGCTTAACCACGAGTCAGCACCGTCAGCGCAGCAGTGAAGTCACCTTCCAGCCGGTGTAGCGTTCATCAGTAGTGTTAGCAAATGCTAATAAAGTGGTCAGGCCAGTGCTACTGAGAGCAAGTAGTACAGGCTAACGACTGAGAAACTAAGATTTCTGTCTCCAGAGAAATACTCTTCTTCCACGCTGCACGCTCGCCACAGTATTTTTCACTCAGATTTCAGTATTCATTTCCTGATGTAATTTACTTAGTTACTTTTAAAATCAACATCGACAACTACACCCAACGGAACGACCTGGCAGCCTGCCACTAATCCCTTGCAAAATCCTTTGCCCTGTTGGTGTTTTGGTGCGTCTGACTAAGTTTTGGCTGAGCTAAAGTCCCAGCTCTAATAGTAATGGTTCGCCACTGGGTTATGCAATAGGAAAATCTACACTATATACTGTATGGATCTGTATGCAATATGGTGGATGAAAACACAATTTGATATAGAAAGCCAACAACCAATGAATCAAGCAGCAGGACAAATTTAGTCATAGCGAGGTGATGGAGAGATTGTCAATATTGACAAATTTGAGCTTTCTAGTTAACCAAATATTTCATTTTTATGGCAAAGAAACTGTATCTTTATCACTCAAATAGCTGCTTTAAAGACAACATGGCATTTCAGCCAGTATGGATTAAAAAGGAGTGAGAAGAGCATTTATGGACAGTCAAAGGTTTATCCTGGGATCTTTAAAAATATTTTTAATGAGATAAGTTATGGGGTGGCACGGTGGTGTAGTGGTTAGCACTGTCGCCTCACAGCAAGAAGGTCTGGGTTCGAGCCCCGTGGCCGGCGAGGGCCTTTCTGTGCGGAGTTTGCATGTTCTCCCCGTGTCCGCGTGGGTTTCCTCCGGGTGCTCCGGTTTCCCCCACAGTCCAAAGACATGCAGGTTAGGTTAACTGGTGACTCTAAATTGACCGTAGGTGTGAATGTGAGTGTGAATGGCTGTCTGTGTCTATGTGTCAGCCCTGTGATGACCTGGCGACTTGTCCAGGGTGTACCCCGCCTTTTGCCCGTAGTCAGCTGGGATAGGCTCCAGCTTGCCTGCGACCCTGTAGAACAGGATAAAGCGGCTAGAGATAATGAGATGAGACAAACTTTTAGGAAAAATCATAAATTAACGCGAGGCGTTCTGATGAATTGGCTAAGAATAGAGAAAATACATAATTTAATGTGCCATTTGATGACACTGTAGTTGTCATAGTGTACCAAAACTTTCATTTTTTTTGGCAGTTTGGTCTCATTATGACTTTACCTCAGGCGCTGATAATATTTAAATTATAGTCAAAATGAATATCCATTCTTATAGCTGAGCACCACCTGTATAAACCCTATCACACTCTACCTTTCATTCATCTTCAGTGACAACTTTATCCTGATGAGGTTTGCATTACATTGCATGCATTTAGCAGACTCTCTTATCCAGAGCAACATACAACATACCCAGAGCAGCCTAGGGAGCAGTTGGGGGTTGGGTGCCTTGCTCAAGGGCACTTCAATAACACTCCTGCTGGTCCAGGGAATCAAATCGGTGACCTTTTGATCCCAAAGCTGCTTTTTTAACCATTAGGCCATAGCTTCCTCATGGTTTGTGGTAGATCTGGAGCCAATCCCGAGTGTAAAGTGGGAGAGTTCATCCTGGTTGGATGCCAGGTCATGACAGGGCACCATGCACACACATTCACACACTCATTCTCACCTAGGGGCAATTCATCTTAGCCAGTCTTGAGAGGTAAGAGGAAACCAGAGAACTTGTAGGAAACCCATGAGGACACAGAAAGAACATGCACAGAAAAGCCAAAGAGACATTAACCCAAGCTTAGGATGGAACCAGGGACCCTAGAGCTGTGCAGCGGGAAGACTACCCGCTGCATCACTCCGCCTACCCCCTCAACCGTTTTTGCCTTCTTTTCTAAAAATAATAGTTGTAGACTGTTTCTTTCTGGGTATGTATTGAGTTGTACCATGCATCAGAAGTTTGATATTTTTGCAATACTACAGTGTCATACAACTGTAATACAACTGTCCTGCCTTTTCCTACTACTATGATTTTAGCTTAAAAACAGTGCAGTTTGGGGTTACACAATATGGTAGGCTTGTGAGATCATGTGCAATATGCCGTCGTCCTGTCATGCTCCCATCACCTGTGGCTTTGGAGGGGTGGCTGCCATGATGCTGAAGAATGACAAGTTTTTTGGATAGAGAAATTTCGGGAAATAATAAGCCTCAAAAAGTGTGGTTAAAAGTGTGGTTAAAGGGAAAAACTACTCAAGAAAGATTGGATATGTAGAAGGAACACTTATGAAATTTTCTTGGTCAGCCACCTACGGATAGCACAGAGCCAGTACAATGAATAATTCCAGATGCACTGCCAATCAACACAGATCATTTTATACTTGAAGAACTACAACAGAGCATAAACTCTTTATCTCACAATAAAGCATCTGGTGTTGATGAAATTTCTGCAGAGTTTGGAAAACTGGTGCGCTGAACAGTGAATTACTGGATGTTTGTAACAAGTTGCTGCTTGAGGGAGATAAACCAGCAGAATGTATAATACTCCCAAAGAAAGGAGACTTAACAACACTGCAAAACTAACATGGAATAGCACTAACCCCAATAGCAGTCAAAATATACAACAAGATGCTACTCAACTGAATCTGGCCCCACCTAGACCCAATTTTACAGAAAAAACAGAATGGCTTTAGAATAAACAGGTCTGCGATTGGGCAGATACTTACTTTAAGATGATTAGTGGAAGGAATAAGGTGGGGTTTACATTAGACCGTATCAGCGGATCATCAGATTAACGTTTTTAAAACGATTAGTGTGCACACAGCAACGCCAATACACAATTTGCGTGCACACAGCAACGCCAATACACGGATACGCTCGGCTCCGCAGGCATCCTGCGCTCCAAATCACTCTGCCCTGAACAGCGAGTGCCCTCTGGAGGGTGCGCACTCCGGCCCTGCGCAGCTCACAGAGCGCGCGAGTGGCGCGCACGAGCAGTGATTTGGGACTGAGCCGCTGTGTGTGTGATCCCAGTGCATGTTGGGCATGCGCGTCACTTACCACTTGCAAGTGGAAGGATGGCAAGCCTAAAGACAATCATAACTACACAATGGGCAGTATTTGCATCAGTATTTGCAGTATTTTCATACTTTTATACTCTTTAATGAAAGGTGATACAAGGCGCAAGTCCGCACTGTTTTTCAGCAGTCGCGTCACATGACCAACGCCAGCGAATCAGGAAGGTGGATGTCACAGTGAGCTCAGTAGAGCTCAGCACAGCGTATCCGCGTATTCTCAATGTTTACACAGCACCGGACCAGACACGATCTGGATTGAATACGTGGACCCTGACAAATTCCCGTTTCCCGGCGTTTCCAGGCGTTTTAATGTAAACGGACAGTGCATCCATGAAGAAAACGAGACAGATACGGTCTAATGTAAACTTGGCCTAAAGGCTAAAAACCTAACCACAATACTAACGCTTGTCAATTTTAAGAAGGCCTTTGACACTATTAATAGGAACAAGATGTTATCTATTCTTAAAGCCTATGGGATACCTGATGCAGTTGTTTCAGCAATAGGTTTAATGTATACTGATACATTCACGAAAGTACTGTCTCCTGATGACGAAACCGACTTATTTCCCATATTAGCAGGCATCCTACAAAGTGATACACTGGCTCCATTCTGATTTATTGTATCTCTAAATTACACAATGAGAACAGCCATAGATGGTTACAAGGAACTTGGATTTATCCTGGAACAGAAACAAAATCGACGATACCCAGCAGTGACAATCACTGATACTGACTTCGCAGACAATATTGTACTGATATCAGACAACCTTGAAAAAGCTCAGAGTCTTCTAACGAGAGTGGAATCAGCTGCAAAGGATGTGTGACTCTAGTATATCAATGCAAGTAAGACTGAGTTAATGGTATTCGGTCAGCAAGGAATTCTTACCACTCAGGACAACAGTGAGCTGAAGCAGTCTGAAGATTTTCAATACCTTGGGTCTTGGATTGCACAAAGTGAGAGAGATACGAATATCAGAAACGCAAAGGCGTGGCCAGCATTTAATAAATTAAAGACAATCAGGAAGTCAAATCAGGGCGGCATGGTGGTGTAGTGGTTAGCACTGTTGCCTCACAGCAAGAAGGTCCTGGGTTCGAGTTCAGTGGCTGACAGGGGCCTTTCTGTGTGGAGTTTACATGTTCTCCCCATGTCTGGGTGGGTTTCCTCCGGTTTCCCCCACAGTCCAAAGACATGCAGATTGTGGCTCCAAATTGACCGTAGGTGTGAATGGTTGTTTTCTCTATGTGTCAGTGCTGCAATGACCTGGCAACTTGTCCAGGTTGTACCCTGCCTCTTGCCCATAGTCAGCTGCAATAGGCTCCAGCTTGCCCATGACCCTGCACAGGATAAGCAGTGAAGGACAATGGATGGATGGAAGTCAAATCTCAGCAGGCAGCTTAAAGTTTGCATCTTCAGAGCATCAGTGGAAAGTGTCTTATTATACAGAGCTTCTGCTCTGTATAATAAGACACTTTCCACTGATGCTGTGCCTGCTGAGATTAGTTGGACTTTAACAAAGACACTGGAGAAACAACTGGATGGTTGCTATACCCAATTACTACGTGTTGCATTAGACGATACTTGGCAAGACCATCTAACAAATGAGGAACTCTATGGAGAGATACCATCGATCACAGCAATCATTTGAGAATGCAGATTAAGATTTTGCAGCCGTATTCACAGGAGTAAGAGTGAAGTTGCATCACAGCTTTTGTTTTGGGAACCAAGGCATGGTACATGAAGCAGGGGTCTCCCAGCAACAGTATATAGTGGTGCTTGAAAGTTTGTGAACCCTTTAGAATTTTCTACATTTCTGCATAAATATGACCTAAAACATCATCAGATTTTCACACAAGTCCTAAAAATAGATAAAGAGAACCCAGTTAAACAAATGAGACAAAAATATTATACTTGGTCATTTATTTATTGAGGAAAATGATCCAATATTTCATATCTGTGAGTGGCAAAAGTATGTCAAAAAAAAGTAAAAAGTAAAAAAACCCCTCTAGGATTAGCAGTTAATTTGAAGGTGAAATTAGAGTCAGGTGTTTTCAATCAATGGGATGACAATCAGGTGTGAGTGGGCACCCAGTTTTATTTAATGAACAGGGATCTATCAAAGTCTGATCTTCAGAATACATGTTTGTGGAAGTGTATCATGGCATGAACAAAGGAGGTTTCTGAGGACCTCAGAAAAAGCGTTGTTGATGCTCATCAGGCTGGAAAAGGTTACAAAACCATCTCTAAAGAGTTTGGACTCCACCAATCCACAGTCAGGCAGACTGTGTACAAATGAAGGAAATTCAAGACCATTGTTACCCTCCCCAGGAGTGGTCGACCAACAAAGATCACTCCAAGAGCAAGGCGTGTAATAGTCGGCAAGGTCACAAAGGACCCCAGGGTAACTTCTAAGCAACTGAAGGCCTCTTTCACATTGGCTAATGTTAATGTTCATGAGTCCAGCATCAGGAGAACACTGAACAACAATGGTGTGCATGGCAGGGTTGCAAAGAGAAAGCCAGTACTCTCCAAAAAGAACATTGCTGCTCATCTGCAGTTTGCTAAAGATCATGTGGACAAGCCAGAAGGCTACTGGAAAAATGTTTTGTGGACAGATGAGACAAAAATAGAACTTTTTGGTTTAAATGAGAAGGGTTATGTTTGGAGAAAGGAAAACACTGCATTCCAGCATAAGAACCTTATCCCATCTGTGAAACACGGTGGTAGTATCATGGTTTGGGCCTGTTTTGCTGCATCTGGGCCAGGATGGCTTGCCATCATTGATGGAACAATGAATTCTGAATTATACCAGCGAATTCTAAAGGAAAATGTCAGGACATCTGTCCATGAACTGAATCTCAAGAGAAGGTGGGTCATGCAGCAGGACAACGACCCTAAGCACACAAGTCGTTCTACCAAAGAATGGTTAAAGAAGAATAAAGTTAATGTTTTGGAATGGCCAAGTCAAAGTCCTGACCTTTATCCAATCGAAACGTTGTGAAAGGACCTGAAGCGAGCAGTTCATGTGAAGAAACCCACCAACATCCCAGAGCTGAAGCTGTTCTGTACGGAGGAATGAGCTAAAATTCCTCCAAACCGGTGTGCAGGACTGATCAACAATTACCGGAAATGTTTAGCTGCAGTTATTGCTGCACAAGGGGGTCACACCAGATCCTGAAAGCAAAGGGTTACATACTTTTGCCACTCACAGATATGTAATATTGGATAATTTTCCTCAATAAATAAATGACCAAGTATAATATTTTGTCTCGTTTGTTTCACTGGGTTCTCTTTATCTACTTTTAGGACTTGTATGAAAATCTGATGATGTTTTAGGTCATATTTATGCAGAAATATAGAAAATTCTAAAGGGTTCACAAACTTTCAAGCACCACTGTATATAGAGCAGATGAAATGAGATACAAATTTACCAAGAGAGGTGCTTCCCAATATCATGGATCAACGAGATCAATGGAAAAATCTCATCAAACATGTATAAAGGCTGACTTGACCAGGAGTCAAGCTTCACTATTGGCTGATAAAATTAGGAAAATATACCTTGTGTTTCCCTCAGAGCATATAGTTAGCTCATTCTAAAATGAAATTACAAATGATAGGGTAGGTGGAGGGCAGCACGGTGGTGTAGTGGTTAGCGCTGTCGCCTCACAGCAAGAAGGTCCGGTTCGAGCCCTGTGGCCGACGAGGGCCTTTCTGTGCGGAGTTTGCATGTTCTCCCCGTGTCTGCGTGGGTTTCCTCCGGGTGCTCCGGTTTCCCCCACAGTCCAAAGACATGCAGGTTAGGTTCACTGGTGACTCTAAATTGACTGTAGGTGTGAATGTGAGTCTGAATGGGTGTCTATGTGTCAGCCCTGTGATGACCTGGCGACTTGTCCAGGGTGTACCCCGCCTTTCACCCGTAGTCAGCTGGGATAGGCTGCAGCTTGCCTGCGACCCTGTAGAACAGGATAAAGCAGCTAGAGATAATGAGATGAGATGAGGGTAGGTGGGACTAAAGGCCTCTGCATGCTCTTGCGACAAGGCTTTCGCAGATAGCTTTTCGCAGACAGTTGTAATTTATCGTTGAGCAGGGAGTAATAGGCGTGCGCGATGTTATTCACCGCCACAACGCAAGGGGGCGCGAAGTCGCGAAATCGCTAGGAGTAGTTGGTGGGTGTGGTTAGTGGAGTGTTTATCCTCCGGTTACTTATAATGACTAGAACTGGAGTCGTATAGATGTACGCATAGACATCCTATGTCTATGGATGTACGTACTTCCTCGATCAACCGCTCTTCGTGCTGCTCCATCTTCGCTCGTGTTTTTAAAAATGGCGGTCGTGAAAACAAACCAAATCGGGAAAGTAGGGAAGCGGAAGTGCGTGTACAGCGGATGTAGAGTGGACCAATCAGAGCCCTCTTGTCTGCGACGCTGTCTGCGAGGCTTCTGCGGTGGTCACAATTTTTGGGAGGTGCGCGCAGAGCGTCTGCGAAGGTGGGGGGGCTACGCAGACGCCATCTGCGACGCCATCTGCGAGGACTGGGTTGTCAGCATAAATTGGCCTTTAAGGCCTCTGCATGCTCTTGCGACAAGGCTTTCGCAGATAGCTTTTCGCAGACAGTTGTCATTTATCGTTGAGCGGGGAGTAATAGGCGTGCGCGATGTTATTCACCGCCACAACGCAAGGGGGTGCGAAGTTGCGAAATCGCTAGGAGTAGTTGGTGGGTGTGGTTAATGGAGTGTTTATCCTCCGGTTACTTATAATGACTAGAACTGGAGTCGTATAGATGTACGTACTTCCTCACTTCCTCGATCAACCGCTCTTCATGCTGCTCCATCTTCGCTCATGTTTTTAAAAATGCCGGTCGTAAAAACAAAACAAACCGGGAAAGTAGGGAAGCGGAAGTTCGTGTACAGCGGATGTAGAGTGGACCAATCAGAGCCCTCTTGTCTGTGACGCTGTCTGTGAGGCTTCTGCGGTGGTCACAATTTTTGGGAGGTGCGCACCGAGCGTTTGCGAAGGTGGGGGGGCTACACAGACGCTATCTGCGACGCTATCTGCGAGGACTGCGTTGTCAGCATAAATTGGCCTTTAGAAATATATATAAAAAATTAATCAAACACAACACAGTGATATCTATCCACTAAATATTTTGGGTACTAACATTCATTTAAAAATAAGCAGCATAAACTGCTGGTGAAAATATAAATATTTTCTTATTAGTATTGTGTAGGTCCCTCTTGTGCAGCCAAAACAGCTCTGACCCATCGAGGCATGGACTTCACAAGACCTCTGAAGGTGTGCTGTAGTATCTGGCACCAAGACGTTAGCAGCAGATCCTTTAAGTCCTGTATGTTATGAGGTGGGGCTTCCATGTATCAGACTTGTTTGTCCGGTACATCCCACAAATGCTCAATTGGATTGAGATCTGGTAAATTTGGAGGCCAAGTCAAGTTCCTCAAACCATTCTTGAACAATATTTGCAGTGTGGCAGGGCACATTATCCTGCTGAAAGAGGTCACTGCTATTAGGGAATACCGTTGCCATGATGAGGTGTACTTGGTCTGCAGCAATGTTTAGGTAGGTGGTGTGTGTCAAAGCAACACCCATATAAATGCCAGGACCCAAGGTTCCCCAGGAGAACAAATGCCCAGAACATCATGCTGCCTCTGTTGGCTTGCATTCTTCCCATAGTGCATCCTGGTGCCATCTCTTCCCCAGGTAAGTGACGTACTTGTACCTGGCAGACCACATGACCGAAAAGAAAATGTGATTCTTCAGACCAGGCCACCTTCTTCCATTGCTCCATGGTCCATTTCTGATGCTCATGTGCCCATTGTAGGCACTTTTGATGGTGGATGGGGGTCAGCATGGGTACTCTGACTGGTCTTCAGCTATGCAGCTCCATACACAGCAAGCTGTGATGCACTGTGTGTTCTGACACATTTCTATCATAGCCAGAGACTTTTGCTACCTGGCACCAACAACCATGCCATAGTTAAACTCACAGAGATCATATTTTTTCTCCATTCTGATTATTGATGTGAACATTATCTGCATGATTTTATGCATTGTGCTGCTGCCACATGATTGACTGTTAGATAACCGCATAAATGAGCAAGTGTAGAGGTGTTCCTATTAAACACACACACACACACACACACACACACACACACACACATACGTGTATGTGTGAGACTCAGACCCAGGATGCATTATATAGACACATCTACAACAGAAAAAAAATATGCAAGTTAATCAAAAGAATTTTAATTTTGAACCGGTTAGCCATTTTAACAACGTGTGTCTAGTCAGCGGGAAAACACTGGGAAATGACATCATCAGAATGAAATATTGGGAATTATTATACATACAGGACCCTTTGTCGATGGAATAAAAACATGTATTCTATTCCCTTCTAGTAGGTTTCATTCATTTGGTTTGATAGCATGCAATATTGTTATCATATCACTTATCCTACATGTGTAGGATTACGTCACTCTACCCAATGGTGAATGAGTGTTGAATATCTCATCTCATTATCTCTAGCCACTTTATCCTGTTCTACAGGGTCACAGGCAAGCTGGAGCCTATCCCAGCTGGATTGTACACCCTGGACAAGTCGCCAGGTCATCACAGGGCTGACACATATGGCCCTTTTCCACTACCCTTTTTCAGCTCACTTCAGCTCACTTCAGCCCGACACGGCTCGTGTTTCGACTACCTTAGAGCAGCACGACTCAGCTCGCTTCAGCCCTGCTTAGCACCCAAAACTCGCATGGTTTTGGAGTAGGGCTGAAGCGAGCCAAACTGAGCCGAGTGAGGCTAGGGGCGTGAGCAGACACTCCCCTGTTCACTGATTGGTGAGGAGGAGTGTCCTCACATGCCCACACACGCCCCGCGAGCACGCTGGGATCTGTAAACACCGTAAACCCGGAAGAAGAAGAATTACGAATTACGAGAATTTCTGAAGCCTTATGTGCCTCGCCTCATCTATACGCTCTTGCCAGTATCTGTTGGCGTTGTCGGTGACAACAAGCCACAGCACCAAGACCAGCAACACTAACGACTCCATGTTTATTGTTTACTATCCGGGTCGTGAGACTACCGCTTAAAAGATCACTGATGTCACTGTTTGCACCGCCTAACGACATCACGTGACTTCCACCCACTTTCACTAACTCCACCCAATGTGTCCACCCACTTCCAGCCAGCACGGTTCAGCGCGGTTGTAGTCGAAATGCAACTCCAACAGCCCCACTCAGCTCGACTCAGCACGGCACGGCTCAGCCCAACTCAGCCGCGTTGGTAGTGGAAAAGCGGCAATAGACACAGACAACCATTCACACTCACACCTACGGTCAATTTAGAGTCGCCAGTTAACCTAACCTGCATGTCTTTGGACTGTGGGAGAAACCGGAGCACCCGGAGGAAACCCACGCGGACACGGGGAGAACATGCAAACTCCACACAGAAAGGCCCTCGCCGGCCATGGGGCTCGAACCCGGACCTTCTTGTTGTGAGGCGACAACGCTAACCACTACACCACCATGCCGCCCAGCGTTGAATGTGGTTTACGATATTGCATAGTTGTCAAGACAACATCTCATCTCATTATCTCTAGCCGCTTTATCCTTCTACAGGGTTGCAGGCAAGCTGGAGCCTATCCCAGCTGACTACGGGCGAAAGGCGGGGTATACCCTGGACAAGTCGCCAGGTCATCACAGGGCTGACACAGACACAGACAACCATTCACACTCACACCTACGGTCAATTTAGAGTCACCAGTTAACCTAACCTGCATGTCTTTGGACTGTGGGGGAAACCGGAGCACCCGGAGGAAACCCACGCGGACACGGGGAGAACATGCAAACTCCGCACAGAAAGGCCCTCGCCGGCCACGGGGCTCAAACCCGGACCTTCTTGCTGTGAGGCGACAGCGCTAACCACTACACCACCACGCCGCCCAGCGTTGAATATGGTTTACGATATTGCATAGTTGTCAAGACAACATGACGTCACAATTCAGAGCTGATACAAAAATCCAGTAAGAAAGATTTCTGCTGCACATGCGCAGAAGCATTTCTTTGTTCACCAGCGGCGCCTGCACTAAACTGTCGCAGTGAATTGAAAATGCCATAAGATACATATTACACATGAAACTTCTGCACTAGCAAGTGACTGTGACAATTTGTAAACAAGCATAGCCGCCAGCTTTGCTTCATTAAATACGGAAGATTTTGAGAGAATTTTATAAGAGAAAGATACACTGAACACCCAAATGAATGTGTATGTATAATAATAATAATAATAATAATAATAATAATAATAATAATGGCTGATTTTTTTTCTTTTTTTTCAAACTCTCACGGTTACCAGAGGACTAGCCCCCCACTGTAACCCTAGCTGTATAGGCGAGGGGTCTAGGGCTATGGAAACAGAGATTGGTGCTGCCCAATGCACCCGATTGCATGGCGCGGGAAGGACTTTAGACCAGCCAATATTATTTAAATATGTCACTCAGATCTGGGATGTATTTCGTATGAAAAATGCGAGTTGTTCAACACAAGAAGATAAACGTCATATTTTCAAGCCAATTTGTTGTTTTCTTTTTATTATAGAGACACATTCACAAACACAAAGTACCCAAATTTATTAAAACAATTCATCTATATCCTCATAAGTGAGGATTTTGGAAAATATGTTACTCAATATCCTGGATGTATTTTGTGTGAAAAGTATGTGTAGTGTATTTCCCAGTAAAACACTCGTGTCTATATAATAAAATTTGCAATATATATTTACAATCAGATTTGGCCATATGCACTTTTCTTTAACAAGGGGCATTGTCTCCATTGCAAGATCAAGCCCACATGTTGGTGTGTGTGTGTGTGTGTGTGTGTGTGTGTGTACAGTATAGGTATTGTATATAATATCTGTAATTTTGCACTGTCACTTAAAATACCTGTTTTGTATTTCTTTCTCCTGTGCCTTCTGTGGGCATTTCATGTTGAAACTGACTTAATGAGGCCCTTTCAGGCAGGACTCGCCTTGGTGACACTGCTAGCATGACTTCAATGATTTCCTTAATTGTAGCTTGCCAGTGCTAGCAGAGGTCTAGCTTGGATGAAAAGCGTTACAAAAAGCCCTGATTTGAAAAGTGTGGTGTGTGGGAAGAAATCTTTTCCTAAAGCGCCTGTGTTGTGTGGAAAGTGACATGAATAAAACCACATGGCTGAAAATACAGCGTCCGTAATGCGTGGTTGAGGCTTCATTAGTGGGGATTCCTGTGTCTTGGTATGAGTAGTTGTGTTTCTTACATTGTTCTGTAGGCTGTGGTTTATTCTCATCACAGTTGCTATGGTCTATTGGCTTCCTGGTTTATTGTTAGACAATCCCAGCACTACAAAGACTCAGCTATAGATTTGTAAGATAAGCCTCTGTGTTGCATCATGGTCATGCATATTGTCATCGAACGGAAAATAAGATTTAATCTCAAGTGATGCTTTCAAATGGTGGTAACTTTTTTTTTAATAGCCATCCTAAAATGTTAAATAGTTTTTCTAGTATGCATTAGTCTAATCGTAATTCATCCATTTGTTAGTATTTTTACAGTAGACCTGTTATTCCATGGTATCAAATGCTTCGACATACATGATAATATAATGATATAAGAATCAACTTACACATATTATCCAGGCCTGCCAGAAGAATTAAATCAGGTAATGACACAGCCGGGAACTCTGGCAATTCTAAAAGGACAAACACTAAACAATACTAGTTGAGGGTGTTCAAGTGTTGCTTTAAAGGCAGTACAAACATTAAATAAAATAATTTTAAAAACTAGAAAGGCACTCGGTAGAGTGCATTACTCCACCAAGCCACATAGTATCAACATCAAAATCAAATCACTTGAACCTAGGATAATATTAAAGCTGTCCACCAAATTTCATCCAAATCCATTCACTACTTTTTGAGTTACATTGGGAACAGACAAAGAAATACTGGATCCACATACATATCTGGATTTGCATCAAAATCTAATCAATTGTTTCATGGCCCATGGCTCACCATCCCTCAAAATTTCATCATAATCCATTCACTACTTTTTGAGTTATGTTGGGAACAAACAAACAAAACAAGCAAATGGAGACAAAAACATAACCTTCTCCAACAAAGGTGGCAGAGGTACTTAATGCGACATTAGTGGAGGACACTATTATCGTGAAAAAAGCATATCAGAATATTTCAAATCGTTTACAAAACAATATATTTCATAATAACATTTTACAATTTTTTTTTTACAATTTTAAATCTCCTGATTGTAGAAAATGTTATCAAATCTGTTTCCAGAACATGTAATTCATCTCATCTCATCTCATCTCATCTCATTATCTCTAGCCGCTTTATCCTTCTACAGGGTCGCAGGCAAGCTGGAGTCTATCCCAGCTGACTACGGGCGAAAGGCGGGGTACACCCTGGACAAGTCGCCAGGTCATCACAGGGCCGACACATAGACACAAACAACCATTTACACTCACATTCATACCTACGGTCAATTTAGAGTCACCAGTTAACCTAACCTGCATGTCTTTGGACTGTGGGGGAAACCGGAGCACCAGGAGGAAACCCACGCGGACACGGGGAGAACATGCAAACTCCACACAGAAAGGCCCTCGCCGGCCACGGGGCTCGTACCCGGACCTTCTTGCTGTGAGGCGACAGCGCTGACCACTACACCACCGTGCCGCCCTCAATAAAATGTAATTAAAAATTAAATAAACATAATTTATTACAGTATTGAGATCATATTGGCATGTTACCTTGCCCTTATCTTTGCTTAATGTAAGGGAGTACATATTTTACTGCAGAACATCATGTCCATATAATTAAACAATATTGCATGAGCGAGGGTATTGTTATACTGAGTATCAATACATTACTGCCATTTAGCAGACACTTTTATCCAGAGAGACATACAACATACCCAGAGCAGCCTGGGGAGCAGTTGGGGTTAGTTGCCTTGCTCAAGGGCACTTCAGCCATTCCTGTTGGTCTAGGGAATCGAACTGGCAACCTTTTGGGTCCCGAAGCTGCTTCTCTAACCAATAGGCCATGGCTCCCCCATCATTCTGCTGATGATTCGGCTGTAAGTAATCACAACTGTACTGATATTCAGTATAACAGCATGATTCCAAGTGTAATATTGCTTTTACACAACAGTTCTGTAAAAAATAAATTACTGGATAATCGAGTGACTGACATATCAGATGAAATATGACCAAATATTTTGTTTATTTTGGCTGCATCAGCAGAAATATTTCCCAAAGAGAGCGCAGCTGGATAGAATGTTGCAGGTTGCTATGCAATGCACAGACTGACTGACAGCCCGTCGTAAATGTAGTCATGGTTTTAGAGTAACAAATTGGAATTTTATGTACTGAACACAGACAATCAGAGTGAAAGAAACAGTGAAATGTCCCAGTGCTTTTCCACTAAATATCAGCACTCCTGGGAACACCGTTTGTCCAATCAAATTAGTTGACCGGAACTGTTTTATCATCTAGAAATTTCAGAAAAATTAAAAGTGACATATTGTAACGTATTGAATAAATGTTTATCACGTACGAAAGCGATAATTCTGGTGGTGTCTGACAGGAGGTAAGGACAGTACAGATTTCTGTTAATTAACAACTATTTGCCGAAGGTGAGGCGAATATCGGGAATTATTATGCATACAGGACACTTTTTCATCTCGTCTCATCTCGTCTTCTTCCGCTTTATCCGGAACCGGGTCGCGGAGGCAGCAGTCTAAGCAGGGAAGCCCAAACTTCCCTTTCCCCAGACACCTCGGCCAGCTCCTCGGGAAGAACACCGAGGCGTTCCCAGGCCAGCCGAGAGACATAATCCCTCCAGCGTGTCCTGGGTCTTCCCCAGGGCCTCCTCCCGGGGGGGACATGCCTGGAACACCTCCCCAGGGAGGCGTCCAGGAGGCATCCGCAAAAGATGCCCGAGCCACCTCAGCTGATTCCTCTCGATGTGGAGGAGCAGCGGCTCTACTCCGAGCTCCTCCCGAGTGACTGTGCTTCTCACCCTATCTCTAAGGGAGCGCCCAGCCACCCTGCGAAGGAAACTCATTTCAGCCGCTTGTATCTGCGATCTTGTTCTTTCGGTCATTACCCAAAGCTCATGACCATAGGTGAGAGTCGGAACGTAGATCGACCGGTAAACTGAGAGCTTCGCCTTTTGGCTCAACTCCTTCTTCACCACGACAGACCGGTAAAGCGACCGCATCACTGCGGAGGCTGCACCAATCCGCCTGTCGATCTCGCGCTCCATCCTTCCCTCACTCGTGAACAAGATCCCGAGATACTTAAACTCCTCCACTTGAGACAGGACCTCTCCACCAACCTGGAGAGGACAAGCCACCCTTTTCCGGTCGAGAACCATGGCCTCGGACTTGGAGGTGCTGATTCTCATCCCAGCCGCTTCACACTCGACTGCAAACCACCCCAGTGCATGCTGAAGGTCCTGGTTTGAAGAAGCCAACAGGACAACATCATCCGCAAAAAGCAGAGATGAAATCCTGTGGTTCCCAAACAGGATTCCTTCCGGCCCCTGGCTGCACCTAGAAATTCTGTCCATAAAAATTATGAACAGAACCGGTGACAAAGGGCAGCCCTGCTGGAGTCCAACATGCACTGGGAACAGGTCTGACTTACTGCCGGCAATGCGAACCAGACTCCTGCTCTGTTCGTACAGGGACCGGACAGCCCTTAGCAAAGAGCCCCGAACCCCATACTCCTGAAGCACCCCCCACAGAATACCACAGGGGACACGGTCGAATGCCTTCTCCAGATCCACAAAGCACATGTGGACTGGTTGGGCAAACTCCCATGAGCCCTCGAGCACCCTATGAAGGGTATAGAGCTGGTCCAGTGTTCCGCGACCAGGATGAAAACCGCATTGTTCCTCCTGGATCCGAGGTTTGACTATTGGTCGAATTCTCCTCTCCAGTACCCTGGAGTAAACCTTCCCTGGGAGGCTGAGAAGTGTGATTCCCCTATAATTGGAGCACACTCTCCGGTCCCCTTTCTTAAAAAGAGGGACCACCACCCCAGTCTGCCACTCCAGAGGCACTGTCCCTGACCACCACGCGATGTTGCAGAGGCGTGTCAACCAAGACAGCCCCACAACATCCAGAGACTTGAGATACTCAGGGCGGATCTCATCCACCCCTGGTGCCTTGCCACCGAGGAGCTTGCAAACCACCTCAGTGACTTCGGCTTGTGTAATGGATGAGTCCACCTCTGAGTCATCAGCCTCAGTCTCCTCAGTGGAAGACATGACGGTGGGATTGAGGAGATCCTCAAAGTATTCCTTCCACCGCCCGACAATGTCCCCAGTCGAGGTCAACAGCTCCCCACCCTCACTGTAAACAGTGTTGGCAGAGTACTGCTTCCCCCTCCTCAGGTGCCGGATGGTTTGCCAGAATTTCTTCGAGGCCGACCGATAGTCCTTCTCCATGGCCTCCCCGAACTCCTCCCAGTTCCGAGTTTTTGCCTCCGCAACTGCCCGAGCTGCAGCACGCCTGGCCTGCCGATACCCGTCAGCTGCCTCAGGAGTCCTGGAGGTCAACATGGCCCGATAGGACTCCTTCTTCAGCTTGATGGCATCCCTTACTTCTGGTGTCCACCACCGGGTTCGGGGATTGCCGCCACGACAGGCACCGGAGACCTTGCGGCCACAGCTCCGAACAGCTGCGTCCACAATGGAGGTAGAGAACATGGTCCACTCAGACTCAATGTCCCCCGCCTCCCTCGGAAACTGGGAAAAGCTCTCCCGGAGGTGGGAGTTAAAGACCTCCCCAACAGAGTGCTCGGCCAGACGTTCCCAGCAGACCCTCACCATACGTTTGGGCCTGCCAGGTCTGTCCAGCTTCCTCCTCCGCCAGCGGATCCAACTCACCACCAGGTGGTGATCAGTTGACAGCTCAGCCCCTCTCTTCACCCGAGTGTCCAAGACATAGGGCCAGAGATCAGATGAAACGACTACAAAGTTTATCATTGACCTCCGACCTAAGGTGTCCTGGTGCCACGTGCACTTATGGACACCCCTATGCTTGAACATGGTGTTCGTTATGGACAAACCGTGACTAGCACAGAAGTCCAATAACAAAACACCACTCGGGTTCAGATCGGGGAGGCCGTTCCTCCCAACCACGCCCCTCCAGGTGTCACTGTCGTCGCCCACGTGAGCATTGAAGTCCCCCAGTAACACAATGGAGTCCCCAGTCTGAGCACCCCTCAGTACCTCTCCCAGGGACTCCAAGAAGGCCGGATACTCTATACTGCTATTTGGGCCGTAGTCACAAACAACAGCAAGAGCCCTCTCCCCAATCCGAAGGCGCAGAGAGGCGACCCTCTCGTTCACTGGGGTAAACTCCAACACATGGCGGCTGAGCTGGGGAGCTATAAGCAAGCCCACACCAGCCTGCCGCCGCTCACCACGGGTGACTCCAGAGAAGTGGAGAGTCCAGCCCCTCTCGAGGAGCTGGGTTCCAGAGCCCAAGCTGTGCGTGGAGGTGAGCCCGACTATCTCTAGCCGGTACCTCTCAAGCTCAGGCTCTTTCCCCCCCAGCGAAGTGACATTCCATGTCCCAACAGCCAGCCGCTGTGTCCGGGGATCAGGTCATCAAGGCCCCTGCCTTCGACTGCCACCCAATCCACACTGCACCAGTCCCCTACTGCTACCTCTGTGGGTGGTGAACCCACAGGAGGTCGGGCCCACGTCACCTCTTCGGGCTGAGCCCGGCCGGGCCCCATGGGCAAAGGCCCGGCCACCAAGCACTCGCATACGAGCCCCAACCCCGGGCCTGGCTCCAGGGTGGGGCCCCAGCTGCATCATACCGGGCGACGTCACGGTCCTCGGTTTTTTCTCCATAGGGGTTTTGGTGAACTGCTGTTGGTCTGGCCTGTCACCTAGGACCTGTCTGCCTTGGGAAACCCTGACAGGGGCATAATGCCCCCGACAACATAGCTCCTAGGATCATTCAAGCACACAAACCCCTCCACCACAATAAGGTGGCAGTTCTAGGAGGGGGACACTTTTTCGATAGAATAAAAACACGTGTTCTTTTCCCTTCTAGCGGGTTTCATATATTTGGTTTGATAGCATGCCATATTGTTAGCATATCGCTTATCCTACATGTATTACATCACTCTACCCAATGGAGAATGAGCATTGAATATGGTTTACGATATTACATGGTTGTCAAGACAACATGACATCACACGTCAGAGCTGATGCAAATATCTAATGAGAAAGTTTTCTGCTGAGCATGCACAGAAGCATTTCTTTGTTCACCGGGAAAAGAAAGATGCGCTGAACACCCAAAAGGCTGCCAAAATTCGATATTCTTCACTCATATTTACAAGAGAAAAACATACCAACGGACATTTAAAAACTGGAAAAGAGAGTGTGTATGTACGTATAATAATAATACAATTGGCTGGCTTTTTTTTCATGGTATATCAGATATATTCCATTCAGCTAGCATGATATTGAACAAGTCGAAAGTGAGTCGAAGATGAGCTCATGCTAGCTGAATGGAATATATCTGATATAAAAAAGCCAGGCAATATTATTTAAATAATAACTGAGACGAAGTTGAGGTTATTACTCACCCATATTCACTGAGCCTGAGACTGATAATTGTTTTAGTATGAATACACAGGTGATCATTTAAAAAAAAATAAAAAGAAGTCATATTTAAAAAATAATTTATTTCAGTCTTCGAAAGCTAATGTAACGCGCGCAGACTTGTGTCACTTATCTATGTGAGTCACATAAAATACTTTGCTTTGAAATCGATAAAATAAATCACAATCCCACCTTCCCTTTGAATAGTTTTAGACCAAACTTCGTAGCATCTTTGGTGCTTTTAGGAACAGCATTTTCGTTCATAATTTGTAATTCTTCCTCACTTACGGTGACAAAGTGATTGGCCGCCATTTTGCCGAGTCGCTCGAGGCGAATATCGAGAAATAGTCCGAATCTCTCGACCAATCAGCGCGCGTGATTTTCTATAATCACCTCTGTATTTATACTAAACACTAATAGCAAGGCAGTGAGCTGTCTCAGAAAATGCCTGCTGCTCCTGTAATCTATCTATCTATCTATGAAGGTTTTCAGTCACCCTGAGTAAGTAAATCAGTGTTTGTTCAGCACTTGAAGGCACCGGCGCTGTTGAGATTGCAGACTGAAACCACATTAACATCAGTTTTTCTTCCATTTTTCCAGTAGCTTTCTCCCTCCGGGCCACTTTGCTTGCAGGCTGCCATTTTCAGTCTCACGTAACCTTTTGATTCTGCTGTTGTGATGATATTGATAAGCCTGTTTATGTCAAACGGGGGGGGGATTTTACTGTTAAATGTCATTCACAGTCACCTGGAGTTTAGAGTTTGAACACTGAGGTACGTTAACATTTCGCTTGCGACGTCTCTTTTCTTCTTGTTTAAATCCCTGCCATATTATGGGCTTTTTAAATGACTTTATAAGCTCAAGTGAAGTGTCAAGTAGATGAGAGATTGAATCGGTGTGTTTGTAAATGAAGGATTGAGTCACTATGTGTGGAGAGATCAGCAGGAAAACGTACCCAGAACCCGAACAAATTCCTTTTGTGACAAATAGCAGACACGTTTTAAATTAAGCGATTTATTCTGCGATTCAACACGCAATGTTACTGTACTGGAGACAATATTTTGAAGTGTCCTTTCCTGTTCCATGACAGAGGAGACTGCCTAGGTACCTGAGTAAGCAGGTTTTTTCAGTGTCTGCACTCCCAGGATGTGTGCATTTTCTGTTTTGAGGGCAGCATGTCTTTTAAAGGTCTTTATTTTGGACAAATGTAAAGTAATGCTGCAAACATGGCTGACAAAACTGGTACTTTGGCTAAGAGACGAGTTAACTGGACAGCATAATAAGTTCCACAACACTATACGTACTGTACATCTCATCTCATTATCTCTAGCCGCTTTATCCTGTTCTACAGGGTCGCAGGCAAGCTGGAGCCTATCCCAGCTGACTACAGACGAAAGGCGGGGTACACCCTGGACAAGTCGCCAGGTCATCATAGGGCTGACACATAGACACAGACAACCATTCACACCTATGGTCAATTTAGAGTCACCAGTTAACCTAAACTGCATGTCTTTGGACTGTGGGGGAAACCGGAGCACCCGGAGGAAACCCATGCGGACACGGGGAGAACATGCAAACTCCACACAGAAAGGCCCTCGCCGGCCACGGGGCTCGAACCCGGACCTTCTTGCTGTGAGGCGACAGCGCTAACCACTACACCACCGTGCCGCCCCTATACATACATATAAATGGTTAAAAAGCACAATGTATCTTTCATTAATGACTTACTGGAATCACACACTTTGCATCATGTGATTATACTAGAATAAAACAGACTGGGGTTTTAACATACTGCATCATGCCACCCTGGCATTTACGGTATGCTTTTGTATAACAGTACAGTTCATTGTGAGTTATTCCTTACTTATTACATGGCTCATATGAATAATCAATTCTGATTGGTCAATTACAGCATCCTACAGTCTGTTTTTAGCTCATCCGGCCACAGGTCAGGCCGGATGAGCTTATGCGATCACGCATCATCCATCCATCGTCTGTCTGTCATCCGTCCACAATTTACAAAAATTGCTACTCCTCCTACAGGATTGATCGGATTTCGATCAAACTCACATATAATGTTTCCCAGGTGGGTCTGCATAAAAATTGTCAAGATGGTAGCACCACCTGTCATATTTATGATTTTATGGGCATCTGAAATTTTTGGATGACTCATCACATTAAACGCTACTCTTCGTAAACTGCTGGGACGTTTTCTCTGAAACCCACCCAGAAGACTCTAAAGACATATTCTAATAAGAATTGTTTACCACGTGGCACCATCTACCATGGAGGAGGTTACAGAGTGGTCATGTGCAATTTCATGAAGATCGCTACTCCTCCTACAGGAGTGATCAGAGTTTGATCAAGCTCATATGGAATGTTCCGCAGGTTGGTATGTATAAAAGTTGTCAAGACGGTCATGCCACTTGTCATATTTAACGTTTTATGGGCGTTTGAAAATTTTGCGTGACTCGTCACACCAAACACTACTGTTCCTAAACTGCTCGGATGTTTTCACTGAAACTCACCCAGAAGACCCAGAATCATATTCCAACAAGAATTGTTCACCAGGTGGCACCACCTGCCATGGATGCGGCTACACAGGGGTCATATGCAATTTCACAAAAATCGCTACTCCTACAGGATTGATCGGATTTCAAACTCACACACAACAGTGGCCGGTATGAGCTACAGCCTCATTGAGGCTATTTTTTTCTGTATAACAGACCGTTGCTAAGGACCATGTCATTACTGGGAGCAATGAAATCATTTTTAAATCAATATTTTGTGTCCAATGATTGATCTCTTTATTAAGTAGATGTTTAATAAGCAGGATAAAGTACACTGAGCTGAACATTATTGCAAAATGAACCTCTTTAGGGTGCTTCAAGATCTTTCTGCTTTGTGTCAGGGACCTGCATCATCCTGTCGGGGTTTATTTTGTGATAATGACCAGTTTGCTGGATATTTTTCAGAATTTCTGAAAGGAAAATTTAGACACCTGATTGACAACTTTGTGCCGTGTTATGTACCATTAGTCACTTTAGCTGATGACTGACTCTGGTGAATTTTGGTTATGAGGAAGAAGTTTATTACGATAGCCTAGCATTTGCTTTTCATTGCGTTTTTATGTTAAAAAAATGGTGTGGTCTCTTTTGTCAGTCACCTGAGACTCAACCAAATCAAGAAGACTTAGTAGGGTTGCAGTGGAGAGCGGGTTTTGTCTCACTTCCGAAGAGTGCTTCTGTACAGTTGTGAGTAAATTGCGTTTTTGTTTTCTTCACGCCAGAATCCTTCATTTTCAATGACCAGTAAGCTGGCCTAGTGGTTAGCGTGTCCTCCTCTGAACTGGAAGATCGTGAGTTCTACTCACGGTTGGGTCGTACCAAAGACCATTATCAAAATTATACCTACTGCCATCTGGCGAAGCATGCTGCAATACGGATGTAAGTAGGGAGTCAAAATCTTGCAGTTACCAGAGGACTAGCCCCTCACTGTAACCCTAGCTATGTCATAGACAAGAGGTCGAGGGCTATGGAGATTGGTGTCGCCCAATGTGCTAAGTGCCCGGTTAGTATTGGGACAGGAGACTGCCTGGGAAGATCAGGTCCTGGCACAGGAGGGACTTTGACTTTTGACGTATAATGGCTGATCAGAAAGAACATTGTACTTTTATTTTCACTCATGTTGTCTTGCATTGTTTGTGAACATTTTTTTCTACCTAACCAGCAGACTACCTGTTGCAGCATAGTTTCCTGCTCTGCTGCTAGCAGTGAACTGCTTGTACTGAGTTTCATGTTTAGCATGTTTTCTCAGGTTACTTGTGTTGTAGGAACATACTGTAGTTCCTTTTTTTGATATTTCCTTTGCCTCAGATCACTGGCATTTCATGTCATCTGTTCCTCAGCGCAGCAACATATTCTAGGCTTAAGTCATATAGTATTATGTGATACCAGATATTATTACACATACAGGACACTTTTTTGATGGAATAAAAACGTGTTCTATTCCCTTCTATCGGGTTTCATTCATTTGGTTTGATAGCATGCGATATTGTTAGCATATCGCTTATCCTACGTGTATTACGTCAGTCTACCCAATGGAGAATGAGCAGTGAATATGGCTTATGATATGGCATAGTTGTCAAGACAACATGGCGTCACACATTGGAGATGTAAAACTTTGGCGCTAGCGAGCGACTGTGACAATTTGTAAACAAACATGGCCGCCAGGTTTGCTTCATTAAACACGGAAGGATTTGAGAGAATTTTGAAAGAGAAGGACACATTGAACACCTGAAAGGAATGTGTATGTATAATAATAATAATGATAATATTGGCTGGCGGGGCGGCACGGTGGTGTAGTGGTTAGCGCTGTTGCCTCACAGCAAGAAGGTCCGGGTTTGAGCCCCGTGGCCGGCAAGGGCCTTTCTGTGTGGAGTTTGCATGTTCTCCCTGTGTCCGCGTGGGTTTCTTCCGGGTGCTCCGGTTTCCCTCACAGTCCAAAGACATGCAGGTTAGGTTAACTGGTGACTCTAAATTGACCGTAGGTGTGAATGTGAGTGTGAATGGTTGTCTGTGTCTGTGTGTCAGCCCTGCGATGACCTGGCGACTTGTCCAGGGTGTACCCCGCCTTTTGCCCGTGGTCAGCTGGGATAAGCTCCAGCTTGCCTGCGACCCTGTAGAAGGATAAAGCAGCTAGAGATGATGAGATGAGAGATATTGGCTGGCTTTTTTTGTGGTATATCAGATATATTCCATTCAGCTAGCATGATACTGAATGAGTCTTTGACTCGTTCAATATCATGCTAGCTGAATGGAATATATCAGATATACCACTCAATACCAGCCAATATTATTTAATTAGTATTAGAATATTATTTACAAGTAAATAAGTGTGGTATCAGACCAATACCAGTATCGCTGTTGAATGATACAGACCTATTTTAATTGTTTTCTTCACCTTCACTTTCCTGTAGCGTATAGAAACAGTGTGTTTAGTTTTATGCATAAGGTTTTTTAACATATTTTAAATATTTTAACACAAAATAATTGTATATAAATGTATTAAACTGTCACTAAACAGTGCAGGATCTGCAACCAATCATTGAGTTTTGGTTTGAGAAGTGAGTGACAAGTGTTGGTCTTTTGACATCAGAAGTGTATTGCACTTAGATGCGCCGAGGACTTTAAATATACGTGTAGGTGTGAGCTGTGCTCTGAGTCAGTAGGATCATTTGAGACCGCGCATGACACAAAGGCCCAGAGTTAACAACAGAAATAGATTGCTCACTTTGTCATACGTGGGCACATGATGATGTGCCATTTTTGGAGCTTATAAATGAAATGATAGTGTTTTTTAGGTTTTGTTTTTTTATTTTTGACACATGCCAGATCTCATGTTGTGCAGTGCCAGCCTAAAAAGGTTTCAATTCGAGTATGTGCTGGCTTGATGGACCTTTTTGAGCCAAAGGAAAGTGACATCTGGTAGCTAACATTGAAAAATAGTCTCAATGAGGCTATAGCTCATACCGGCCACTACTGTTGTGTGTGAGTTTGAAATCCGATTAATCCTGTGGGATGAGTAGCGATTTTTGTGAAATTGCATATGACCCCTGTGTAGCCGCATCCATGGCAGATGGCGCCACCTGGTGAACAACTCTTGTTGGAATATGTCTTTAGAGTCTTCTGGGTGAGTTTCAGTGAAAACGTCCCAACAGTTTAGGAACAGTAGTGTTTGGTGTCACGAGTCACGCAAAATTTTCAAACACCTATAAAATGTTAAATCTGACAGGTGGCACCACTGCCTTGACAACTTTTATACAGACCAACCTGCGGAACATTCCATATGAGTTTGATTAAAATCTGATCACTCCTGTAGGAGTTGTAGTGATTTTTATGAAATTGCGCATGACCCCTCTCTAGCCTCATCCATGGTAGGTGGCGCCACCTGGTGAACAACTCTTGTTGGAAAATGTCTTTAGAGTCTTCTGGGTGAGTTTCAGTGAAAACGTCCCAACAGTTTAGGAACAGTAGTGTTTGGTGTCACGAGTCACGCAAAATTTTCAAACACCTATAAAATGTTAAATCTGACAGGTGGCACCACTGCCTTGACAACTTTTATACAGACCAACCTGCGGAACATTCCATATGAGTTTGATTAAAATCTGATCACTCCTGTAGGAGTTGTAGTGATTTTTATGAAATTGCGCATGACCCCTCTCTAGCCTCATCCATGGTAGGTGGCGCCACCTGGTGAACAACTCTTGTTGGAAAATGTCTTTAGAGTCTTCTGGGTGGGTTTCAGTGAAAACGTACCAGCAGTTTACGAAGAGTAGCGTTTAATATGACGAGTCACCCAAAAATTTCAGACGCCCGTAAAGTAAATATGACTGGTGGCGCCACCATCTTGGCAACTTTTATGCACACCCACATGGGGAACATTGTATGCGAGTTTATTCGAAATCCGATCAGTCCTGTAAGAGGAGTAGCAATTTTTTAAAATTGTGGATGGACGACGATGACAGATGACGGACAGGCGACGTGTGATCGCATAAGCTCATCTGGCCTGTTCTGTGGCTGGATGAGCTAAAAAAAACCCTAACAATTATTGTATCTGTACATGAGTCAGTGTTACAAAATCATAAAATCAGGCAAAAATCAACCTCAGATGTTCATGGATTCTTTTTTTTCCAGGCTACAGTTAAATACCAATATCAGGTTTAAACATGCATATTTTTTTCTACCAGGTTTGGCAGGAGATCCGGTTGACCTAGAAAAGAGGCGAGAAGTCTTCGGTGCAAACCTTATACCTCCAAAGAAGCCAAAAACTTTCTTACAATTAGTATGGGAAGCGCTACAAGATGTAACCCTCATCATCCTTGAAATCGCAGCCTTGATCAGCTTGGGGCTCTCATTTTATCAACCGCCTGGAGGGGGCAGCGAATGTAAGTACCAATGCTATTTTGGCATCTGACATTTACGTTTGGAGATAATGATGGTGCAACACCATTAAAACTACTTTGAGAGGTTTATCCATTTAGCAACCAGTTTGGGTTCAGTTTTTTGGTTGTCTTATTGACTTATACATCACCTTTATTATTGGCAGGCTTGGGTCAATTAAACAAATTATATATTATATTTTTAAAAAATGTAATTAAGCAATGAGAGGGAGTGTTGTTCTGAGTATCAGCACAGCTGTGATCTGGCCGTAATGGCTGGGTGCTGAAAATTAGCATACCTGTCCTGATATTCAGTACAACAGCATGAGCTCGAGTGTAATATTGCTTTTATATAACAGTTCTGTGAACAAGAAATTTATATTGAGTAAATAACATTTCAGATAAAATATGGCCAAATGTTCTGTTTGTTTTTGCTTTGCTAGCAGAAATACATTTCGAAGAAGCCACATTCACTTTATATCCCATTGGATTGCTAACTAGCTAGCTCACATTGACTTATACCACATTCCTGTTAAAGGTGCCTCCAGGAAATCTGTCATCTCTTCTTCTGTTTCTTCTGAAATCACCAATGCGAAAGCTTGACGAGCTTTCATATTAAAAAAAAAAAAAAAGTTATGTTCCTGAAAAGTATCAATTACTGTGTCCATTAATGATGTGGCTAACACTAGGAAGTGGAATTTTATGTGGCAAATACAGACAAGTAGAATAATACACACAATGAAATGTCCCAGTGCTGTTATAGTAAACATCAGGACTCTTAGAACTCGTCATTCAAATCAGTCAAATTAGTGGACTGGAACTAACTGTTGTATAATAATCAGATATACTATGCACTGAGAGGCTCTGATTTAAATTATGGATTCTCTGAGGTGACTGGCATAGTACTATTTTCTGAGAGGCACAGCCCCAAAGAAGGTAATACTATGCCAGTCACCGAAGACAATTCATAATTACTGGTACCTCTCAGTGCATGGTATATTTGATTTATATCCCTCATCAAAAAATCCCAAACTAAAAGTGTTAACTACAATGAATTAGAAATTAACCTGAAGAAAAATTAGAGGTCTAACTCTGCCTCATTAGGTATGATCATGATACGTAGATCTACACACACAGAAATGCTCACAGAGCCACAGCTGTGACTCAAGTTGGCCATGAAGCTTGAAATTGTGATGTCAGTTCATGGTATATACAGGATATACCATGACTGACTCACATCATATCCATTTTTTTTTTTGACATGACGTGATCCATCCATCCATTATCTTGTGCAGGGTCGTGGGCAAGCTGGAGTCTATCCCAGCTGACTATGGGCGAGAGGCGGGGTACACCCTGGACAAGTCGCCAGATCATCACAGGGCTGACACCTAGAAAAAAACAACCATTCACACCTACGGTTAATTTAGAGCCACCAATTAGCCTAACCTGCATGTCTGAACTGTGGGGGAAACCGGAGCACCCAGAAGAAACCCACGCAGACACGGAGAACATCCAAACTCCACACAGAAAGGCCCCCATCAGCCACTGGGCTCGAACCCAGAACCTTCTTGCTGTGAGGCGACAGTGCCAACCACTACACCACCATGCAGAGATACATTGCTTAATCAATGGTGGAACTATTTTATGTCATGTGGGCCATCCTTGGCCAATCCCTGCATGGGAATTTTTTGATGAGGTATATAATTAATGGTTATTCCATGAAAATCAAGTCATATATGAGCTGATAGCTGATGAGGCACGTAGCACCGAGTTGCCTATAAGCCGTGTATGACGAGATTGAGTAGAATAATTGTTTTATTCTATCCACATTCACTGGATTTTAAGAAACAGAGCATTTTTATTTTTATTTTTTGCTAATTCAATAAATAAAAACATCCAACAAAATAATTTCCACTTTGATTGTAAACAAACCGGCGAAATGACAGTAGCAATTTGTGAAAAATGCTATAATAATAATTCTTGAAAATTTTTTTTAAAAAAGATATGTGCTTCCCATCAAATACTTTTATTCCATATTTTGTTGCTTTTTTTTTTTGTTGGGTTTTGTTTTTGAGTAGAGTTTTTATTTTGTCCTCGGTCAGTTCAGCAACATGCGCCGCCGTTTTGTTTTTCTCTACTCACAGTATATGAGCTGATAGTCTAGTAGTAGAGTAGCCAATCAGAGCATGCAATTGCTCATATCCAGTGAATGTGGATAGAATAATATTAGATATTGTTTTCTCATGATTTTGATGCATTAACAATTTCTTGGTTTGGTTTTATGAGTACCCCTACTAGATATTCTTGAGATTTTTTCAGTCCTGGCAAATACACTTCTCCAAAAGACTGTTATTTATACCTTAAAAAAGGTTGAGAAATAGACACTCTGATTGGTGACATTCATTTCCTTTTCAATGCCTTTGACATTTTAGAATCCTGAAATCACCTATGAAATCACTGATAATACTATTGATGTAAATATCACACTGTTTTAGTAATACACACTGCTTAAAGCTAACATACACTCACTGGCCACATTATTACTGTAGGTACACCCATCCTTCTGCTGTTTTATGCAGTTCTCTAATCAGCCAATCCCTTGACAGCAGCAAAATGCATACAATCATGCAGATACAAATCAAGCACTTCAGTTAATGTTCACTTCAAGCATCAGAATGGGAAAAATTGTGATCTCAAAGTGTGACTTTCATTGTGGTATGGGTGTTGGTGCCAGATGGACTGGTTTGAGTATTTCAGAAACTGCTGATCTTCTGGGGTTTTCACAGACAACAGTCTCTAGAGTTTACACAGAATGATACAAAAAAAAGAAAAAAAAACATTGATTGAGCGACAGTTCTGTGAGTGGAAATGCCTTGTTGATAAGAGAGGTCAAAAGAGAATGGACAGATTGGTTCGAGCTGCCAGGAAGGATGTAGTAACTCATATAATCACTCTTTACAACCGTGGTGAGCAGAAAAGCATTTCAACATGCAACACCTCTTCTGCCAGCCAAGAACAGGGGTCTTAAAATCAAGAACAAGTTCCTATTAAAGTGGCCAGTGAGTGTAATCTACAATATAGACCCCTCCATAATCCATTCATGGTGCCTCCGAGGAGGATGTGTATCAGAAATGTACTGTAGCCACTATATCAGGTCCGAGCATTTTCTTTTATGAAACATTTCTGCTGGAGCCCTCATTAGCTAGCATGACTTTGCATCCTGGTCTCTCTCAGATGAGCTGCTGCTGCAAGGGAATCCAGTGAAAACGGTAGTTTCTGAGCAGCATGGGTTAATGAAGTGTGCACTCGAGAAATAACCTTTAGGCGCAGGCCATACGTCAGGTCCGAAGGCTATAAACTACGTCTCAGCCATTAAAGCCAGTGTGTGAGAGAATGCTGAGTCAACGATAACAACCTTATAGACCGTAATTCAATTAGAGCAAGAAGGGAAGGCAATCCTGAATAACAACAAAGCTTGCTGGGAATAACTTTTTCTGAGACTTTACTTTTTCTGATGAGTAATATCATGGAACTTATGTATATGGCTAAAATGAAAGAATTTGAGAGAAGTCATTAATATGCAAAAGACTGTGCCTATTTTCAGTGAAGCATACATAATCACTTTTTTGTTTTATAGGGGGCAAATGTGCTTCCTTTATAGTCGTCTCATAAAAGTCTTTGTGCCTGTTTCACTCACTGATTATTATTCTGCTTTTAACTCATCTGTGGAAACTTTTATCATTAGTGGATCGCTTTCTCAATACAGCTGACAGCATGAATAAAGAGTCGGCATTTTAAGACGAGCATTGAACTTTTAATTGTCCAACTATGCATTATAGGGGTATAACATTACACATAGTTCAGGTTCAGTGCAACTTTCTATTCTTAGACCAAGATACATAAAAACGTATTGACTTGACAGAGCTGAAAATCTAGACTACATTCATCTGTTTGTTTAAACAATATGCACATTTTATTTAAAAACAAAAAAAATTTTATTCTTGTTCATCATAGTGATCTTAGAATCATCCAGATAAGCTATGAATAATCAAAACCTGAAATGGATCATACAAGCTCAATTTATTGCGCTGTTCATTTATATGTAGATACCTGTACAGGGTGTGAAAAAAAAACCCAACACTTCCACCTTATAAACTGTCTAAACAAGTATACAGAGGAATGATGGATTTCTCAGCTCTTACAGTATTTAAGCTGTAGCGAATATGCTTTCATTTCAAATAATCATGAAAGTGTCAATGAATTACTGCTTCACTACTCCACATAATGTTTATTGGCCACAAGTACAGCAGAGCAAAAATGACTCTGTAAGTAATTTTGACACTTTCACACAATGTAACAGACTCTTTCTCGTTTATTAAAGTGTCCATGTTGTACATTTTATATTTTCATCAGTTTTAAGGCCAATTATAAGGTTTGCATGGCAAAACACTTGTAAATCATTTTTATGTGAATATTTTCTAACTTCTTAACATTGTTCAGAATGAAACAGACATCACTGGGACTAACAGGTACAGAGGCCATACGTTCTTCACTTTGATTGACTAGCACACAGGCCACACCTCCTTCACTGGGACTGATAAGTGCAGAGGCCATGCCTTTTTCACTGGGACTGATGAGATATGGGTCATTACCTCCTTCACTGGGACTGATAGGCACAAAAGTCATGCTTCCTTCACTGACACTGACAGGGACAAATGCCACGCCTCTTTCACTGGGACTGACAGGCACAGAGGCCATGTCTCTTTTATTGGGACTGACAGGCACAGAAGCCATGCCTCTTTCATTGAGACTGACAGGCACAGAAACCATGCCTCTTGCACTGGGACTGACAGACACAGAAGCCATGCCTCTTGCATTGGGACTGACAGGCACAGAAGCCATGCCTCTTTCATTGAGACTGACAGGCACAGAAACCATGCGTCTTTCATTGGGAATGACAGACACAGAAACCATGCCTCTTGCACAGGGATTGACAGGCACAGAAGCCATGCCTCTTGCACTGAGACTGATAGGCATAGATGCCGCGCCTCTTTCAGTGGGACTGACAGACACAGAAACCATGCCTCTTTCACTGGGCCTGACAGGCACAGAAGCCACAGCTCCTTCACTGGGACTGACAAGCACAGAAGCCATGTCTATTTCACTGGGACTGACAGGCACAGAAGCCATGTCTATTTCACTGGGACTGACAGGCACAGAAGCTACGTCTCTTTCACTGTGACTGACAGGCACAATAGCCACACCTCTTTCACAGGCACAATTCCCCCCCCCCCCCCATCTGTCCCTCTGAGTTACATGTTGATCCTGGGATTGAGATGCTGGCCTCTTCTGCCCCTCGGACCTGCTTGATCCATCCTGGTGCCCTGTGTCTGGTCGGAGTTTTATCGCCCCACTCCTGTGAAGGACGGCCCCATGAGGACAGTTGAGGGTTATACCTGTTAAAACTGTTAATATTATAGTCAGGCTGTCTGTTGTTGCCCAAATGAGGATGGGTTCCCTTTTGAGTCTGGTTCCTCTTGAGGTTTCTTCCTCATGTCATCTGAGGGAGTTTTTCCTTGCCACCGTCGCCACAGGCTTGCTCATTGGGGATAGATTAGGGATAAAATTAGCTCATGTTTTAAGTCGTTCAAATTCTGTAAAGCTGCTTTGCGACAATGTTTATTGTTAAAAGCGCTGTACAAATAAACTTGAAACTTGAAACTTGAAACCTCTTTGACTGGGACTGACAGGCACAGAGTCCATGTGTCTTTCACTGGGATGGACAGGCACAGAAGCTACTGCTCTTTCACTGGGACTGACAGGCGCAGAGTCCACACAGCTTTCACTGGGACATACAGGCACAGAAGCCACACCTCTTTCATTCAGACTGACAAGCACAGAAACCATGCCTCTTGCACTGGGACTGACAGACACAGAAACCATGCCTCTTGCACTGGGATTGACAGGCACAGAAGCCATGCCTCTTGCACTGAGACTGATAGGCACAGATGCCGCGCCTCTTTCAGTGGGACTGACAGACACAGAAACCATGCCTCTTTCACTGGGCCTGACAGGCACAGAAGCCATAGCTCCTTCACTGGGACTAACAAGCACAGAAGCCATGTCTATTTCACTGGGACTGACAGGCACAGAAGCCACAGCTCTTTTACTGGGACTGACAAGCACAGAAGCCATGTCTATTTCACTGGGACTGACAAGCACAGAAGCCACAGCTCTTTCACTGGGACTGACAGGCACAGATGCCATGCCTATTTCATTGGATCTGACAGGTACAGAATCCACACCTCTTTCATTCAGACTGACAAGCACAGAAGCCACACCTCTTCCACTGGGACTGACAGGCACGGATGCCGTGCCTCTTTCACTGGGACTGACAGGCGCAGAGTCTATGCGTCTTTCACTGAGACTGACAGGCACATATGCCGTGCCTCTTGCATTGAGACTGACAGGCACAGAAACCATGCGTCTTTCATTGGGACTGACAGACACAGAAACCATGCCTCTTGCCTGGGATTGACAGGCACAGAAGCCATGCCTCTTGCACTGAGACTGATAGCCACAGATGCTGTGCCTCTTTCAGTGGGACTGACAGACACAGAAGCCATGTCTTTTTCACTGGGACTGACAGGCACAGAAGCCACAGCTCTTTCACTGGGCCTGACAGCCACAGAAGCCATGCCTCTTTCACTGGGACTGACAAGCACAATTGCCACACCTCTTTCATTGGGACTGACAGGCACAGATGCCACACCTCTTTCATTGGGTCTGACAGGCATAGAAGCCATGCCTCTTTCATTGGGTCTGACAGGCACAATTGCCACACCTCTTTCACTGGGACTGACAGGCGCAGAGTCCATACATCTTTCACTGGGACATACAGTATAGGCACAGAAGCCACACCTCTTTCATTCAGACTGACAAGCACAGAAGCCACACCTCTTTCACTGGGACTGACAGGCACAGAAGTCATGCCTCTTTCACTGGGACTGACAGGCACAGAAACCATGCCTTTTTCACTGGGACTGACAGGCACAGAAGCCACAGCTCTTTCACTGGGCCTGACAGCCACAGAAGCCATGCCTCTTTCACTGGGACTGACAAGCACAATTGCCACACCTCTTTCACTGGGACTGACAGGCACAGAGTCCATGCGTCTTTCACTGGGATGGACAGGCACAGAAGCTATGCCTCTTTCACTGGGACTGACAGGTGTAAAGGCCATGCCTCTTTCACTGGGACTGATAGGCACAATAGCCACGCCTGTTTCACTGGGATTGACAGACATAGAAGCCACTTCTCTTTTACTGGGACTGACAGGCGCAGAGCCTATGCGTCTTTCACTGGGACTGACAGGCACATACAGTATGCCATGCCTCTTTCACTGAGACTTACAGGCACAGAAACCATGCCTCTTTCAGTGGGACTGACGGACAGAAGTCACGCCTCTTGTAGTTTGACTGACAGGCACAGAAGCCACATCTCTTTCACAGAGAAACAGAAATTAACTGTGAATTTGCACAGTTGTGTCTTTTCTATCAGTTGAATCATGAAGTTGTACCTGTATGGCTTAAAACACCTGGCGAGCCCTCTGTTTTTTTTTTTTTTGGAGGAGGAAAGAGACATACAGTATGTGCTTGTTCAACAAAAAGTGCAGATTTGAGTGCACAAAATGACATTTGAATACATGTGTGTCTGATTCATGAAAGTGTACTACATGAAAACAAGTAGTGATTTGTGCTCAGTTGATGAATCAGCCTCACCTGTGTGAACACATAATTCCCTTTTTTGCATGTCGTGTATATAACACACCACAATTTACCCATATATACATCTAATTTACTAATTTATGCGGGTTTTTGTCAGTAAACAAATAAAAAGAAAACATTCAGAAACTACCCAGATCTGAGGAAAGAAAGAAAACAGAACAGAGTGGGGTCAAATTAAATTCCACTGAAGCTGGGTTAGAGTTGCTCTTCTCCAAAGTTGCTGTAAATAAAAAACAGAGGAAGGTACTCTGTTTTGTTTGTTTGTTTGTTTTTTTAAAGCTGCTTTTAAAGGTAGTAGCAGGCAGAAAACCGAACCATTTCCAGTGTCACTTTTAGGTATTTATGTGTTTATAGGTAGGTTTTTATTCATTCCAGAACTTGAAAGGTTCTGGTTTTACTGACGTCAGGTTTAATTAAAGCTTTCTCTTCTGAACAAATCAAATAATCCATGCTTCATATAAATGAAATGCTGAAAGAAATGAAATGCTGAAAAATATACAACTAAAATTAATGAAGTCACCTCTGACATGGTTTAGTGCTTAGTCACTCAGCCTAAAACTCTGTGTCCATGGTGCATCTTGTACACAAACGCACCTGCTATGGAAATAAAGGACTGAATAGCTGATAGTGATCCATGGCTGTGCATTCTGATTCACATTTACAAATTACATGTGGACATAAAATCCCATTACCTATATTTTATTATAGGATTTAATGTCAACATGTAATTTGTAAATGTGAATCAGAATGCACAGCCATGGATCACTTTTATCATGGATCTCCCATTACCTACAGTATATTTTATTATGAGATGGAGAAACAGAGACAGGCCCAAGAAAACTTGGAGAAGGACAGTTGAAAAGGAAATAAGGGAGAAAGGATGGACCCAGGGCCATGTAGAAAGAAGGGCTTCAGATCGAGCACGTTGGAGGGCTTTGGTGGAGGCCTCATGCTCTATCATGGGCATTGAGGACTAATGATGATGATTATATATTATCATAATATTCCCACAGCTGTGACTTCATTCAACTTTATTTGCAATATTTATTGTTATGACTTCTAATACACCACTTACTCTACCAGTGACAGTGGTGCTTGAAAGTTTGTGAACCCTTTAGAATTTTCTATATTTCTGCATGACCTAAAACATCATCAGATTTTCACACAAGTCCTAAAAGTAGATAAAGAGAACCCAGTTAAACAAATGAGACAAAAATATTATACTTGGTCATTTATTTATTGAAGAAAATGATCCAATATTACATCTCTGTGAGTGGCAAAAGTATGTGAACCTTTGCTTTCAGTATCTGGTGTGACCCGCTTGTGCAGCAATAACTGCAACTAAACATTTCCGGTAACTGTTGATCAGTCCTGCACACCGGCTTGGAGGAATTTTAGCCCATTCCTCCGTACAGAACAGCTTCAATTCTGGGATGTTGGTGGGTTTCCTCACATGAACTATTTTACTTTTTAAAAGTGCTCTGGTTTCCCCAACAGTCCAAAAGACATGCAGTTATGTAACTGGCTACTCTAAATTGCCCATAGGTGTGTGTATGTGTGTGTGTCCCTGTGTCCATGACCAGACCCCTGTGCTCAGCGATGCAGATATGAAGTAATATAACAAAGAATACAGACTCTACTTGCAGTGAAAGTCCAGGAAAAGACATTAGGTTCATCATATTTACATTTTACATTGTAAGAAAGCAAGAGCAGACTGCCTTTTTTGCATATTATGTCCATCCTGACACTACCAGCTCCTAAGAAGTGCAAATGCTTTCATCTTTTATTGCTGAACCTACTACAATACTTTATTTACTGGATTCAAAGCATTTTAATTTGCTCTAGCAGTGCTGGCGCAAATTGTTACTCTCACTCAGGATCTTTCTACTTTATTTTTCTTCTTTTTTTCTTTTTCTTCTTATTCTCCTAATGTTTTTAGGATGCTATTTCTCCCTCAGTTTTCAACCAATCATCACCAGATTTCACATGCAGAATACCTCTGGGCTGAGTTAAGTTACTGTGACTTTTTCTGCTGAGCCAAAATCACCGAACTGGAATGATCCATGAAAAACAGGCTTTTTTCCTTACTAAGCGTCATTCTCTCTCTCTTACTGTTCCGGATCTATAGAGTACAGAGACAAGATGTCCTGATTTGTAAGAGCTAGCACAAATCACTGTGACTTTAGTCATAGTATCTATCTAGGTTTTTTTAAATTAATTAATCAGTCAATGGGGCGGCACGGTGGTGTAGTGGTTAGCGCTGTCGCCTCACAGCAAGAAGGTCCGGGTTCGAGCCCCGTGGCCGGCGAGGGCCTTTCTGTGTGGAGTTTGCATGTTCTCCCCGTGTCCGCGTGGGTTTCCTCCGGGTGCTCCGGTTTCCCCCACAGTCCAAAGACATGCAGGTTAGGTTAACTGGTGACTCTAAATTGACCGTAGGTGTGAATGTGAGTGTGAATGGTTGTCTGTGTCTATGTGTCAGCCCTGTGATGACCTGGCGACTTGTCCAGGGTGTACCCCGCCTTTCGCCCGTAGTCAGCTGCAATAGGCTCCAGCTTGCCTGCGACCCTGTAGAACAGGATAAAGTGGCTAGAGATAATGAGATGAGATGAATTAATTCCTTTTTCAAAACTGTACAGCCAAAGACAGCAACATTAAATGCTTGATTTAGGATCACTACACTAATTGCGTCTTTCATTTAAACCAGACTTCAAAATCCTTTTATCAGCTTTACTAAACTTTTAATAGATTTAGCACGGTAGATTTAATAGATTTCAGTCCTCAGAGAGGACTGAAATTTCATCTGTGCTGTATGTCGAGCATGTATAGCATTTTGACAAAGTTGACTTGACTTGACTTGTACATATGCAATGTCAGAAATAGGGGTACAGTAGGAGTCCATTTCTGTACCTCAATCTAAACTAATATACGCCCTAGAGCTCATTATTGGACTTCAAGGTAACTACGTGTACCTTTTTAGGGCCAAAAAGGTACATATATGTTCCCAGTCAGTATGTAAACGGTACAAATAAGTACCTTAGAGGGTCCTGCTCCAGTGACAAGCCGTTGTACCCCTAAAGGTGTGTGATTACACTCTTAAACATGTGGAAAGTAGAGAATCTAGCTGTTTTCATCTGAAACAAGTTTTGAATTAAGAGTTCAAGCCAATCTTTTATTACTTTAGTAGTGATACTGATTTTTTTTAACCATAATTAGCTCATTTGGCTGACAAGTGATGAGCTCATGCCATCCTGTGTTGTCAGTCATCCGTCCACCGTCCACATTTCACGAAAATCACTTCTTCTCTCTGAATTCTTCACCGATTTTTGTTCTTTTTGGCAGGAAGGTAGGTCTGCCTGGGCTGCATATGGCTTCTACCCAAATTTGCATAATTGCAATTAATAATGAAGATATGGAGTAATTAAGCCCTAATGAGCAGTTTCCACACAAATTGCTTCTTCTCCCTCAATTCTTCACTGATTTTGATTCTTTCTGGCATGAAGGTAGGAGTACCTAGGGTGCATATGACTTCTACCCAGATTTGCTTAATTACAATTATTAATGAAGTTATGGACTAATTAAGCCTTAATGAGCAGTTCAACAAAAATCGCTTCTTCTTGGTCAATTTCTCGCCATTTTGGATTCTTTTTGGCAAATAGGTAGGGATTCCTAGGGTGTATATAGCTTATAGCGTATATAGCTTGAAACATTTATTGCGCCAGCTGGCCCACTTTAGATCATTCCTTCTCGTTGTAACATTGCAGTAAACATGAGTTAATAATGATGATAAAATTATTGTTCTTTGCAATACTTTAAACCCAACATTTGGTGTGTTTTTTTCTGCATTGATACACCAGATATAACTCAAAACTATTTTATAAGTAGCAGGTAACACAGTTGAATAGCATACACATTAACCTGTCCACCAAAATTCACAAATTCAAATCCCGATGATGCCACAGCTGTCTGTGGCTGGGAGCCAAGACAGCAAAATTGATCATGTTCTCAGAAGGGGAGGGATAGCATACTCTGTTTCCCCTGTCATTCACAGTGACACGAGCCAATCATGGGCATATGTGAGCTCATGTATGTGGTAGAACGCAGATTTCCACCCATTGTGTTATGCTGCCCTGTGACAGTGCAGTTCAAAAAGATGCAGGCTTCATGTGTTTCAGAGGAGGCACCTCCCTCCTTGATAGCTGTCATGTGATAGGGGATGTTGGCTGGTGGGCGAGAATTGGCAGATGACCAAATTAGTGATAAAAAATTAGAAAGGAATATATGTCCTGACTTAATGGTCTAATACATAAACACTGATGCTAAAACTAATAAATATAATTTTCACTCCTGTAGTTCACGAACAGTTAAGATTAACCAGTGATTCCCAGGATGATGAGCACAATAATGCTGTTGAGTTAATTAAAATGACCTGTGACAGTGATCCCAGCACTGCTGAATGTGCCATAACACAGAGGAGATTATTCTTCACTATTCGAAAAAGAGCATATTATTCTGCAGTTATTATCTCTAGCACTGTAAGGATTTCTGCAGTGTGTATTCATATTTAAAGCGGACAGTACCAAGATCTGAGACACAGTTTGTGACTATGCCTTTGACATGAGTGACAGTTCATCATGACAAAGTATTTAATGTGACTGTGGCAGTGGGGGCGTGGTCAAGCATCGGTCTGTGACAGGAGAGCGGAGTCAGGGAAGGTAAGTGGCAGAATCACTACACCTGTCGTTAATTGTGTTTGTGTGTCTTTCCAGTGACCGCACCCTATTTAAGGAGAGAGAGCGAGAGAAGAGAGAGCTCTCTCCCGAACCAGACGGCTGATGTGTGTACGTGTGTCTGAGTGTGTGAGAGTGTTTAAAAAAGCTGAAAAGCTGAATAAAAGAGAGTTTTGTGAACTCAGTTCTGGCCTGCTGTCCTTCTGTGCTCCACCCACCTACATGAACTGTCACAGTGGTGCCGAAACCCAGGACATGAGCACAGAAGAGAACAGCCCCATGGAGTCCTCCCCCTTCGCGGACCTGATCCACGCCCTCACCACGGCCCAACAGAGCCAGTACCGGGCGCTGCTCGCCCTCCGAAAGGAGCAAGAACAACGGTTCGAGGCCCTGGTGCTGGCGCAACAGGAAGATCATCGGGCGTTCCGGCACCTCCTCACGTCAGCGGGGTCTACCAATGCTTCCACCGCCGGCCCGTCTCCCCCCACCCTAACAAAGATGGGCCCGCAGGACGACCCCGAGGCATTCATCACGCTCTTTGAGCAAGTCGCGGAGACCTCGGGGTGGCCGATGGATCAGCGCGCGGCGCGCCTCCTCCCCTGCTAATGGGAGAGGCGCAGCTGGCCATGCTACAGCTCCCCGCCGACCGCCGGCTGTCCTACGCGGACCTTCGCCGGGCCGTCCTACAGCGGGTGGGGCGCACCCCCGAGCAGCAGTGTCAGCGCTTCCACACTTTGTGCTTGGAGGAAGTCGGCCGGCCGTTCGCGTTTGGCCAGCAACTCCGGGATGCCTGCTGGCAGTGGTTGAGGGCTGACAGCTGCGACGCCGAGGGACTCATCAACCAGGTGGTACTGGAACAGTTCATCACCCGTTTACCAGCAGGAACCGCAGAGTGGGTCCAGTGCCACCGCCCGGCGTCGCTGGATCAGGCAACCGAGCTGGCGGAGGACCATTTGGCAGCTGTCCCGACGGCAGGACAGCAGATGACCTCTTCTCTTCTCTCTCTCTCCCTCCTCCTGTGTCTCCTCCTCGCCCCATTCCCCCACCGCGGAGGCGGGGGCCGGCACCACCTCAGCCGGCCCGCCGCACCCGCAGTGCCCTTCCGTTTCTCCCTTCTGTGTCTGTCTCTCCCCCCCCTCAGGTGAGTGAGCCCCAGAGCACTAGTGCAGAGAGGAAGCCTGGGCCGGTTTGCTGGCGCTGCGGGGAGCCGGGCCACCTCCAACAGCAGTGCTTGGTAATGGAGGTGGGCGCGGTGGTTCGGATCCCCGACGCGCCAGGAGCCGCCCCCGATCGGGCTGGAGCGTATCGCATACCGGTGAGTATCCAAGGGGATACATATCAGGTGTTGGTGGATTCTGGTTGTAATCAGACCTCAATCCACCAAAGCCTGGTGCAAGATGAGGTATTGGGGGGAGCACAATTGGTGAAGGTGTTGTGTGTGCACGGGGATGTTCACAACTATCCTTTAGTGTCGGTCCACATTCTTTTCCAAGGGGAAAAATTTATAGTGAAGGCGGCGGTTAATCCTCGCCTTACCCACTCTATAATTTTGGGGACTGATTGGCCAGGATTTCGGGATTTAATGACACACTTAGTGAAGAGTGGGTCCTGCCATTTAACAGGGGGAGGTCCTGGTGTCGCTTTGGCGGAAGCAGCTGTCACAGAGCCGTCTATGTCATCTCCACGTCAGAGTGAGGATTCGCCAGCCCCTCCTCTCTCTGTTGGGGAATCCCTCGCGGATTTCCCATTAGAGCAATCGCGAGACGAGACTCTGCGGCATGCGTTTGACCAAGTGAGAGTAATCGATGGTCAAACGCTCCAGCCGAACACCATCCCGTCCTTCCCCTACTTCACGATTATGAAGGATAGATTATACCGAGTGACTCAGGACACTCAAACTAAAGAGCGAGTCACATAGCTTTTGATTCCGAAGAGCCGCCGGGAATTGGTATTCCAGGCGGCTCACTTTAATCCCATGGCTGGACACTTAGGGCAGGATAAAACACTATCCTGAATAATGGCCTGATTCTATTGGCCAGGGATTCGCGGCGATGTCCGTAGGTGGTGTACGGCGTGCCGCGAATGCCAGTTAGTAAATCCAGCGGCCATTCCAAAAGCGCCTTTGTGCCCTCTACCGTTAATCGAGACCCCGTTCGAAAGAATTGGGATGGATCTCGTTGGGCCATTAGATCGGTCAACACGAGGGTACCACTTTATATTAGTCCTAGTGGACTATGCAACGCGATACCCGGAAGCAGTGCCTCTTCGCAATATCTCAGCACGCAGTATTGCAGAGGCGCTCTTCCGTGTCATCTCCCGAGTTGGAATCCCGAAAGAGATTCTGACTGATCAAGGCACCTCGTTTATGTCACGAACACTGAACTAACTGAATGGGTTATTAGGTATTAAGCCGATCCACACCAGCGTGTATCACCCACAAACGGACGGTTTAGTGGAACGGTTTAATCGCACCCTCAAAAACATAATTAAAAAAGTCATAAGTGAGGACGCGCGTAACTGGGATAAATGGCTCGAACCCTTGTTATTTGCAGTGTGAGAGGTCCCCCAAGCCTCCACGGGGTTCTCCCTGTTTGAATTATTATATGGGCATAAGCCGCGCGGCATTTTAGATGTGCTGCGAGAAAATTGGGAGGAGGGACCTTCACCAAGCAAAAATGAAATTCAATACGTTATTGACCTGCACGCAAAACTCCACACACTTACACACCTAACCCAGGAGAATTTGCGGCAGGCCCAAGAACGGCAAACCCGCCTGTACGACAAGGGCACGCACCTTAGAGAGTTCGCACCGGGAGATAAAGTACTCGTCCTGTTGCCCACATCGAGCTCTAAATTAGTCGCCAAGTGGCAAGGACCCTTTGAGGTCACATGGTGAGTCAGGGATGTCGACTACGAGGTGAGGCGAATGGACAGGGGTGGGGCACTACAGATTTACCACCTCAACCTACTCAAACTCTGGAATGAGGAGGTCCCCGTGGCATTGGTGTCGGTGGTTCCGGAGAAGGCGGAGCTGGGGCCGGAGGTTCAAAAAGGAACATTAGCATCACGTACCTCTCCGGTCCCCTGTGGAGACCACCTCTCCCCGACCCAACTCGCAGAGATTGCCTAGTTTCAGACCGAGTTTTCGGACGTGTTCTCGCCCCTGCCCGGCCGCACTAACCTCATAGAGCACCACGTTGAGACGCCCCCGGGGGTGGTAGTGCGTAGCCGCCCTTACAGGTTACCCGAGCACAAGAAAAAGGTGGTTTGGGAAGAACTCGAGGCCATGCTCGAAATGGGCATCGTCGAGGAGTCCCACAGTGACTAGAGCAGCCCAGTGCTCTTGGTACCCAAGGCCGACGGGTCGGTCTGGTTCTGTGTGGACTATAGAAAAGTCAACGCGATGTCTAAATTCGATGCGTACCCAATGCCTCATATTGATGAGTTGCTCGATCGGCTAGGCACGGCTCGTTTTTACTCGACACTGGATTTAACAAAGGGTTATTGGCAGATCCCCTTGACTCCATTATCCCGGGAAAAAACGGCCTTTTCCACACCGTTCGGCTTACACCAATTCGTCACACTTCCTTTTGGGCTGTTTGGGGCGCCCGCTACGTTTCAGCGGCTGATGGACAGGGTCCTCTGCCCCCACGTCACCTATGCGGCCACCTACCTCGACGACATCATCGTCTATAGTAACGACTGGCCAAGGTACCTCGAACATCTGAGGGCTGTCCTTAGGTCACTGAGGCGAGCGGGTCTCACAGCCAACCCGAAGAAGTGTGCGATTGGGCGGGTGGAAGTACGGTATCTGGGCTTCCACTTGGGCAATGGGCAGGTGCATCCCCAAATTAACAAGACCGCAGCAATTGCGGCCTGCCCGAGGCCCAAGACCAAAAAGGGGGTGAGACAGTTCCTGGGGCTAGCTGGCTATTATCGTAGGTTTATACCTAATTATTCGGACGTCACCAGCCCGCTGACTGATCTGACTAAAAAGGGGGCACCAGATCCGGTCCAGTGGACGGAGCAATGCCAGCGGGCTTTTTCTAAGGTAAAGGCTGCACTGTGTGGGGGGCCACTTTTACACTCCCCTGACTTTTCTCTCCCCTTTATGTTGCAGACGGATGCGTCGGACAGAGGGCTGGGGGCCGTTTTGTCCCAGGAGGTGGAGGGGGAGGATCGCCCAGTCTTATACATCAGTCGCAAGCTGTCGGTGCGTGAGGGGCGCTACAGCACCATCGAGAAAGAGTGCCTGGCGATCAAGTGGGCGGTCCTCGCCCTCCGTTACTATCTGCTGGGACGCCCTTTCACCCTCTGTTCGGACCACGCGCCCCTCCAGTGGCTCCACCGCATGAAGGATGCCAATGCGCGGATCACCCGTTGGTATCTGGCACTCCAACCCTTTAATTTCAAGGTGATCCACAGGCCGGAGGCGCAGATGGTCATGGCGGACTTCCTCTCCCGTCAAGGGGGGGGGGAGTCAGCTGCAGGCCGGACGGCCGACCGGCCTGAGTCGGGCGGTGGGGGTATGTGGCAGCGGGGGCGTGGTCAAGCATCGGTCTGTGACAGGAGGGCGGAGTCAGGGAAGGTAAGTGGCAGAATCACTACACCTGTCGTTAATTAATGTGTTTGTGTGTCTTCCCAGTGACTGCGCCCTATTTAAGGAGAGAGAGCGAGAGAAGAGCGAGCTCTCTCCTGAACCAGACAGCTGATGTGTGAGCGCGTGTGTCTGTGTGAGAGTGTTTATAAAAGCTGAAAAGCTGAATAAAAGAGAGTTTTGTGAACTCAGTTCTGGCCTGCCGTCCTTCTGTGCTCCACCCACCTACATGAACTGTCACAGTGACAAACCACTAATCGGCTAGCTATTAAATAGAAGAAATGCACAGTATATTGTTTGCTAATCATCACAATATTTAACTTTTGGCAGAAGCCTTCAGTATACACCATGACCCTAACCAATATAAAGTGACCGATAGAAGATAATAAAATGAATGAAATGTTATGCAATGTGGCAAAAATCTCACAACACTTAATATTTTCACAACATAATTAGTAGTATGTAGGCATGTAACAATTCACACTTCAATTCGATTCACAGGTTCACAATTTGATTTTCCATCCATCCATTATCCATAACCGCTTATCTTGTGTAGGGTCGGAAGCAAGCTGGAGCCTATCCCAGCTGACTATGGGCGAGAGTTACCCTGGACGAGTTACCAGATCATCGCAGGGCTGACACATAGAGACAAACAACCATTCACATTCACACCTACAGTCAATTTAGAGCCACCAATTAGCCTAACCTGCATGTCTTTGGACTGTGGGGGAAACCAGAGCACCAGGAGGAAACCCATGCAGACACGGGGAGAACATGCAAACTCCACACAGAAAGGCCCCCGTCGGCCACTGGGCTTGAACCCGGAACCTTCTTGCTGTGAGGGAACAGTGCTAACCACTACACCACCATGCCGCCCCCAATTTGATTTTCCCATAAAATTTTTTGAAAAAATATTAAATTAAATTAAATTTTTATTTAAAAAAATGCAATGTTTATTTTTCACTCATCCACTTAAATATTCTTTGTTAAATACAAAACCCCCCTTTAGTTTCATTTTCTTAATAACCAACAGTAATTTTTTTTATCCACATTTGTAAAGGTTGAAGTAAAATATAATAGTCTATTAATTAAAACATTGTTTTTATTAAAAACAAATATGTTAATAACAAATATGCCTTTTCTTAATAAACTTTTATGAACATTTGTACTGCCTCATTTTCTTTTCTTTAGCTTTCAGCAGTCTGTAAAAAGAGAGCTGCAATTTCTTGTTAAATCTGTTTGAACAGTCAGTCGCTCAACAGCTATTTTAGATGTTGTGTGTGTGCAGGGCTCTCAAGTTTTGAGGTCAGTTCAGAGTGAGGTTTGTCGGGAAGGGCAGGGGTGGTGCTGGTGAGGGGTGTCGGCAGCAGTGCACAGGGGGATGGAGGAGGAGGGGGGGTTATGATTGGTGTTATGTGTTGTGTTAGTGGCAGATTTAGAGGCCTTCAATACGGGGGTAGGGGGCTCCCACTTGAAACACAGTGGTTCCAGGCCTGCCATTTTAACACCCATGATTGAGAAGAGAGTTCCGTCAAGGGCAACATGTAAACAGAAGCACGTAACAATGTACTACTATATCTGTGTATTTTGCAGTTTGGCAAGTACCCAGTAAAGGAAGAGATAAAAAAAAAAAAATCACACTGAGTTTTCATTCAAGTATGCAACACTAGGACTAAAAACAGGTGTTAAAAATAGCTGTTGAAATTAGCAAGGATTCAAGATTGAACTGGCTAGACAAGCTCACAGACTCTGGGCAAACTGATAGTTAACATTATTAGCTAGAGGCAATATTCCCCAACATCAGCTTTCATAATTTTTGTGATGCAAATACTAATTTCGTTCAGGAAATACAAAATCATATGATGAGATGATTTACTGTACTGTAGGCTACTCATCAAATATGGTGCTCCCACGTCCTCCAATGTGTGTCCGTCTGCACTTCACCGCATCGTCTTCTTTGGAAAGTTCACGTAAATTTTACCCGGATACAACTGTCAAGTGTTTTGTTCCTTTGCTGTGCTTATCCCACACTTGAAGGGTAATACCAATGCTGAACATTAAAACTGGAATTCACTCAAACCAGACCTTTGTTCCATCTTTTTCCTTTTATTTTTTTCCTTTGCAGGTGAAAAACCTTAAAAGACAAACACCATCCATTTACCAATTTGCACAGTTTTTTTCCTTTTTATAAAAGCAGTTACACAAAAAATGATCAAAAGCTTAACATTAAATACATGTATGTGAAAATAGATAGAATTTACTTTAACTTAAGACAGATTTTGAATGAATTGTTTCAATGTAAATGCATCAAAATATTAAAATCCATTTTAACCACAAGGGCCATAATGAATTAAGCAAGTTACTAAACCCAATAAATGAGTTACCAAGTAACAAGCCAACCTACATATTTACAAACCATATCTACCATGAACATTTTAGCAATGAAATACTTCCAGTTCGTTTTAAACATGCACTGTATGCAAGTAGAAAAAGATACATGCTCTTAAACCATGTCTTCACTGGCACCCGAGGATTCAGCACAGTAAAGCCCACGTATCAAACCACATCTAAATTGGGCCATTTCAAACATGAGACCAAGCAAGTTGCCACACCTTTTACCGGACCAAACAAAGCAAGTTGCAATAATCCTTACCAGCCAACAATTACACAAAACACCATGTGAATATTTGAACCTTAAGACGCTACAAACACAAACATTTTCCCCGCATCTCAATGCCCCGTCAGCACAACAATTTCCTCGTATTCACAACAAAATAAAAATAAACGCGAGCTGACTGGCTGTCTGTTCAGATATTGACAATGGTAAAACTTCTACACAGCTTCACAAAATGTTCGGCAATTGATCGAGTTTGTATTTGGCGCTGCAGCAGCCTATTTTTTTTTGCTGTTCAGTCCTTGCACCCGAGCAGGAAGTCAGCGCGTTGCTTTGTTCTCCTTGATTGCGCACAGGTGAGTAATTAACGCGCTTGCATACCAGCTGACAAAAAGGGCGTTCGCCGCGACAACAACAATGCTATTTTTTGATTGGCTGTTGGGTAGCTACATTTCTCAATTTATTGACCGGTGTGTGGCAAGCTATTTCTGAACTCTGCGGTTAACCACTTGATGCCTGCTCTTCGTCCACAGTTAAAAAATAGCGGTGCACCTTGGTGGGCGTTGTCTTAGTAATTTCTGTGTGTGAGAGATACAAGGTGTGGCGTGTGAGCGTGTGAACTGCTTGAAATGCGTGTCTCATGCTCAATGTGTGAGACTTGAGAGCCGTGTGTGTGTGTGTGTGTATGCGTGCGTGTGTTCGTGCGTGTCTTCACAGCATTCATGCTGTGTTACTTCCGCCTGCAGTGAAGTGGCGTGTATTCTATTTTGTTATTGCCCCCTCTGCTGTCTAAATAATGCAATTACAGCTAGGAAAAAAACAAGAGATTACGCAGCCTGAAAATAATTGCAATTCATTCTTAATTTCATCAATTCAAATCATCAGAAAGTTGTACCGCAATGTATCCTTGCATGATATAATGTTAAATGCCTAGTAGTACCACATGTGAGTTGAAAGTTTGACCAATTGCTGAAGTTCCAGATTCCTTTTGACATGAGCAAAAATAAGATATCCTTGGGCAAATAAATATCTTTTCCTGAGACAGATCACATGTTTAGTTTGTTTTAATACATTGCATTCTCAGTAACATTATAACTGCACTTTGATATATGTATACATATCAGTCTGCATCAATTTGACCAGGAGCAGTAAGAAGTGTTCAATCAGTTTGATCAGAAGTAGTAAGACCCATGGTTGCTTTACTCCAAGCATACTTGATCCAACTTATATGCTAATTAGCTAGCCTTTGATATGTTGGATCTTCATGCCTGCAGTAAGGAAAGCCTAGAATTGTGCAAGACATTAGGCCTCGAAGACTAGTCTTGAGAAACTCTGTCTTAGTGGCAATAGTGGCTCATTGGACCATTGATGAAAAGGTTAAGTGTTGAAATCCCAGAACTGCCAATTTGCCACTGTAGGGCTGTTGAGCATTTGTGACTAGTGTTTGTAAATTTGTTGATTTTTGTATCCCATGTCTCCCACGTGTGCACACACCTGCCATAACAAGGATCCCTAAGCATAGGAAGAACTTCTATAGATTCATCTTCATCAGTATTGTTTATAGTGTTTGTGATATGTATTTTTAAATAAATTGTTCAGTGATATATTCATTTGTGCATTATAAATGCACTGTAAACCCGAATAAGTTGAGTTTACTTAAAAAAATTGAGGAAAGTGGTTGCCTTAAAAAAAATAAGTAATTATTAATGATTGAATTGAGTACCTTAAACTTACCAGAAGATTGTAAGTTTAAGGTACTCAATTCAATCATTAATAATTACTTATTTTTTTTAAGACAACCTTTCCTCAATTTTTTTAAGTAAACTCAACTTATTCGGGTTTACAGTGTGGAACAACAGGATAAGCAATTTCACAGTGTATTTTAGATGCTGTAGCAGAGAGGCTCATTTAAGCACTGATCATGGCTGTTTTTTCAGTGACATGTCATTAATAGAAAGCATTGAAAATGTCTTAACATGGGTTTGATTTTTCTTTGTTCTGTACAAAACTTAAGCACTGCTGAGTTTGGTGCTGTCCGTGGTGCTGAAGTGTGTGCAGTGGGTGTGAAAGTGCTATCGCCACACAGCAAACACTGTGTGTGTGTGTGTGTGTGTGTGTGTGTGTGTGTGTGTGTGTGTGTGTGTGAGAAAGAGACACACGCACACACACAGTACCAGTCAAAACTCTGTACACCCCTACTCATTCATTGGTTTTTATGTATTTTGACTATCTTCTAAATTGTAGAACAATACTAAAGATATCAAAACTATGAAATAACGTATGGAACATATGCGGAATTATGCGATAAACAAAAATTACAAAATAAAATATGTTTCATATTTTAGATTCTTCAAAGTATACTGTGGGTGGTAGAAATGGGCAACTGGACTTGCTTGAAAATTCTTGAAAACGTTTCACCTCTCGTCCAAAAGGCTTCCTCAGTTCTGTCTGACTAATAGGGAGTATCAGATATTCCTGATCAGAATATCTGATACTCCCTATTAGTCAGACAGAACTGAGGAAGCCTTTTGGACGAGAGGTGAAACATTTTCAAGAATTTTCAAGCAAGTCCAGTTGCCCATTTCTACCACCCACAGTTTACTATGACCTGGATGATTGAGAATCTTCACAGACATCTTAAAAGTATCCAGCGTTTACCTTGATGACACTTTGCACACTTATTGGCATTATCTTAACCAGCTTCATGAGGTAGTCACCTGGAATGTTTTTCAATTAACAGGTGTGTCTCATCAAAAGCTAATTAGTGAAATTTCTTGACTTGTTACTGCATTTGAGACCAAACAGTAAATAGTAAATAATAACAATACATTAAACAGCCCAATTCCACAAGTGTAGTAATCCATATTATGTCAAGAACCACTCAACTAAGTAAAGAGAAATGACATCCATCATTACTTTAAGACATGACGTGCCTTTCAATTAATAAAAATAAAGAAAAAAAAACATTGAATTCGAAGGTGTGTCCAAATGTTTGACTGGTACAGTACTCTATATGTATATGGACAGCCAGTTTCCCCCCAAAAAAATTGTGATTCTGTATAAACTGTCAATAAAAACAGAATGTGATGATTTGTAAACCATGGAAGCCCTGTATGTCACTGAAAATAGTATAAAGGCAAGATTACAACATATCAACTGTTGAAGCTGAGAAATTTCAATGTTTTTTGAAAAATATATGCTCATTTTAAATTTAATGCCAGCAGCATGTTTCAGAAAAGCTGTCACGGGGCAACAAAAGACTGGAAAATTTGTGTAATGCTAAAAAAAAAACTAAACATGTTAACTGGCAACATCTCAGTAACATTATTTGGTATAAAACAGGCACCCCAAAGTGATTGAGTTCCTCAGAAGTAAAGATGGGGAGGGGTTCACTGCTCTGTGAAAGACTGTGTGGGCAAATAGTACAATAATTTAAGAATAACGTTTCTCAATGTAGAATTTCAAAGAATTTGGGGATCACATCATGTATGGTACATCATATCATTAAAAGATTCAGAGACTCTGGAGAAATCTCTGTATGCAAGAGACAAGGCTGAAAACTGACATTGGATGCCTGTGATCTTCAGGCCCCCAGGAGACACTGCATTAAAAACAGACATGATTCTGTAGTGGAAATCACTGTATGGGCTCAGGAACACTTCAGAAAACCATCGTCTGTGAAAACAGTTCATTACTGCATCCACAAATGCAAGTTAAGACCATATATAAACAATATCTAGAAACACCGCTGCCTTCTCTGGGCCTGAGCTTTTTAATAATGGACTGAGGCGAAGTGGAAAATTGTCTCGAGGTCTGACGATTTGAAATTTGAAATTCTGTTTGGAAATCATGGACACCACATCCTCCAGGCTAGAGCAGAGAGGAGACCATTCAGATTGTTATTACTTTAAGACATGAAGTGTCTTTTAATAAAAAATAAAGAAAAAAAATTTAATTAGAAGGTGTGTTTATACAGACAGAGACAGATACTCACTGGCCACTTTAATAGAAACTTGTTCTTGATTCTAAGATTCCTGTTCTTGGCTGCAGGACTGGAACCCAATGTGATCTTCTACTGTTGCATGCTGAGATGCTTTTCTGCTCACCATGGTTGTAAAGAGTTGCTATGAGTTACTATATCCTTCCTGGGGAAAAAAGCTGAAACCAATCTGGCCATTTTCCTCTGAGCTCTCTTATCAACAAGGCGTTTCCACCCACAGAACTGTCACTCACTCAGTGTTTTTCTGCACCATTCTGTGTAAACTCTAGAAACTGTTGTGTGTGAAAACCTCAGGAGATCAGCAGTTTCTGAAATACTCAAATTAGTCCATCTGACACCAACATCCACAGTGCCACAGTGAAAGTCACACTTTGAGATCACAATTTTTTCCCATTCTGATGTTTGAAGTGAACATTAACTGAGGTTCTTGATTTGTATCTGCATGATTTTATGCATTGATCTGCTGTCAAGGGATTGGCTGATTAGATAACTGTATAAAGCAGCAGACAGATGGATGTTCCTAATAAAGTGTAGATGAATAGGTGAGTGTAGATAGATAGATTGATGGATAGAAAGAAAAGCCTTATTAATGAAGGTCAGAGAAAATGGCTAGACTGGTCCGAGTTAACAGGAAGGCTACAGTAATGCAAATAACCCACACCAGGTTTCATTTCTGTCAGCCAAGTACTGAAGTCTGAGGCTACAGTGGGCATATGTTCGCAGAAATTGGACAGTTGAATATTAGAAAAAAGCAATTTTCCATTCTCCACTTGTATCCTGCATCCTCTCTGATATTGGAGAGCTTTGTAAAGAATTAGCTTTCAACTAATCCTTGAAGAACGCTTAGTCCTTTGAATAGACTCTGATTTTGTAGGATGCTGTAAAGATTATTTGTATGTCTTATTATTACATATTAAATTAAATGCCTGGGCGGCACAGTGGTGTAGTGGTTAGCGCTGTCGCCTCACAGCAAGAAGGTCCGGGTTCGAGCCCCGTGGCCGGCGAGGGCCTTTCTGTGTGGAGTCTGCATGTTCTCCCCATGTCCGCGTGGGTTTCCTCCGGGTGCTCCGGTTTCCCCCACAGTCCAAAGACATGCAGGTTAGGTTAACTGGTGACTCTAAATTGACCGTAGGTGTGAATGTGAGTGTGAATGGTTGTCTATGTGTCAGCCCTGTGATGACCTGGCGACTTGTCCAGGGTGTACCCCGCCTTTCGCCCGTAGTCAGCTGGGATAGGCTCCAGCTTGCCTGCGACCCTGTAGAAGGATAAAGCGGCTAGAGATAATGAGATGAGAAATTAAATGCCTATGAAAATTTTCAGAGTTTCATATCATAGAAAATGCCTTATGTCTATTCTGTTTTTCATATACTAATCATGTGCTCATATGTCAGAAACAGTCCTCGCTCACCTTCAGTCTACGGTACATGCTCTGGGCTGACTGTCAGTCTGCTAATTGGGAACATTTACAGTAATGTGTATGTTGTGTATATAGCTGTGATATCCATGTGCTTTTGTAAGAGATAGTGTATCAATAAACCCTTGATCCTAAACATTTGTGTGGGTAAAATTGTATATTAATGTAAATATAAAATGTAAAATAGCTCTGATTGTGATGATTCTTTTCACATTTCTGTAGCATGTGGCACTGCACAAGCTGGAGCAGAAGACGAAGGAGAAGCCGAGGCTGGGTGGATTGAAGGAGCTGCCATTTTGCTCTCGGTGGTGTGTGTGGTGCTCGTCACTGCCTTCAATGACTGGAGTAAAGAGAAGCAGTTTCGTGGCTTGCAGAGCCGCATCGAGCAAGAGCAGAAGTTTCAGGTGGTGCGAGGAAGTCAAGTCATCCAACTTCCTGTGGCAGACATTGTGGTGGGAGATATCGCACAAGTCAAATATGGTACATAAATATTTACACATTTCGCCTAACCTCAAACCTCAGAAAGCAAAACGCTATTGATTGAGCGAAAGTAAATGACCTGTAATATACACTAAACACTTAGCGATTTTCTAACATGGGACATGGTTGGTTTATTAAGTTTATATCCATTTTCAAGTTGCATTAAGCCTAGGCTTGTGATAAACTACATACATTATATTTGCAAAGCTATCAACGAAACAGAAGTCATCTGGCCTACACTTTATACCACTGGAATTAGTTTATTAATCTATGACGAAGTTGGTCCACTAATCCTAAACCCATTTTCCAAACACAATACCCAGTTATTCCACAAAATCAAGTCGTATATGAGCTGATAGCCGATGAGGCGCGTAGCACTGAGTTGCCTATAAGCCATGTACGACGAGATTGAGTGGAATAACTGTTTTATTCTATCCACATTCACTGGATTTTGAGAAACAGAGAATTTTTATTTTTTGCAAATTCAGTAAATAAAAACTTAATACAAAACGTCCAACAAAATAATTTCCGCTTCGAATGTAAACAAATTGGTGAAATGACCGCAGCAATTTGTGACAAATGCTATAATAATACTTCTTGAAAAATAAAAAAGATATGTTCTTACCATCAAATACTTTTATTCCAAATTTTGTTGCTTTTTAAAAAATTTTTTGGGTTTTGTTTTCGAGTAGAGTTTTTATTTCGTCCTCGGATGGTTCAGCAACACGCGCCACCATTTTGTTTTTCTCTACTTATGGTATATGAGCTGATAGCCTAGTACTAGAGTAGCCAGTCAGAGTGTGTGATTGCTCATATCCAGTGAATGTGGATGGAATAAAGTAAATATATATTTATCAAGATATTAATTGAGTGGAAGTCATTTGGTTACAGTTTTTATCATTAAAGTTACTACTTATTAATGTAGGATGAGGTCGGTTGATTAATTCTGAAGCCCAAGCCCATTTTCTGGACACAGTAAGCCTAGCTTTAAGCTAAATTATGTGTATTTACCAAGCATTTGATTAAGCAGATGTCATTTTAGCGATATTTGATATCACTAGAGTTACTACTTATTAATGTGGGACAAAATTGGTCCCGTAAATTGAGTTAAAAAAAATTGGTTAGTGTGTCCACCTCTCGACCGGGAGATCGTGGGTTCTACTCACAGTTGGGTCATACCAAAGACCATCATAAAAATGGTACCTCCTGCCGTCTGGCAAGACATGCTGCAATACAGATGCGAGTGGGGAAGTCAAACTCTCGCAGTTACCAGGGGACTAGCCCCCCACTGTAACCCAGCTGTGTAGGTGAGAGGCTGAGGGCTATCGAAACAGAGATCGGTGCTGCACCTATACGCCTTAAAGAGTTGGTTAGTACTGGGACAGGAGACTCCCTGGAAAGACCAGATCCTGACGTGAGAGGGACTTTGAATGGCTATATTTTATACCATTAAAGTTACTGCTGGGCGGCACGGTGGTGTAGTGGTTAGCGCTGTTGCCTCACAGCAGGAAGGTCCGGGTTCAAGCCCCATGGCCGGTGAGGGCCTTTCTGTGCGGAGTTTGCATGTTCTCCCCGTGTCCGCGTGGGTTTCCTCCGGGTGCTCCGGTTTCCCCCACAGTCCAAAGACATGCAGGTTAGGTTAACTGGTGACTCTAAATTGACCGTAGGTGTGAATGGTTGTCTGTGTCTATGTGTCAGCCCTGTGATGACCTGGCGACTTGTCCAGGGTGTACCCCGCCTTTCGCCCGTAGTCAGCCGGGATAGGCTCCAGCTTGCCTGCAACCCTGTAGAACAGGATAAAGTGGCTAGAGATAATGAGATGAGAAGTTACTGCTTATTAACATGAGATGATGGTCCACATGATTGGTGACAAATGTATTATGATCATGTTTGAAGGTCATGATGATTTGTATTCACATAGATCTTAATGTACCTTTTCCAAGGTGACCTACTTCCAACGGATGGAATCTTGATACAAGGCAACGATTTGAAAATTGATGAGAGCTCTCTTACGGGAGAATCGGATCACGTGCGGAAATCTGCAGACAAAGATCCCATGCTCCTCTCTGGTGAGAAGTATATATAATATTATCCTCAAAACAATATTGTGTAATATTGACCTTATTCTGCACAGGACTCATCTGCATGACAGTTGTCACGTGTTTTGCGCAAATATTCTTTACACTCGATTAACCAGTGACGATGTGACTCATTAGTTTATGGGTGTTTAATTAGCCTGTATCTAAATGAAATACAGCATTATTTACATTCTTGCTCACACTATCACCACTTATGTCTTGTTTCACAGGTACTCATGTAATGGAGGGCTCAGGCCGGATGGTGGTCACGGCTGTTGGTGTGAACTCTCAGAGCGGTATTATCTTTACCCTGCTTGGTGCTGGTGGAGAAGAGGAAGAAAAGAAAGAGAAGAAAGGTACAGTATGTTCCTCATATACTTGAAAAGGCTGGTTTGTGTTTTGTGCTGAGTTTCTCTGCAACCGATTTTGCACATCTGCATACTAAAAGTCACCGCTCTTTAAATAATTAAATGAATACAAAGTGAAGTTTCTTATTAATACAATTACAAGAACTGCTAAGAAGGTCAGTGTGAGCACTGAACCACAAAAGGCAAAATTCAGCAGTGAATTTCATGCCTGTGAAAATCAGTGTTGTAGTCGAGTCACTAAACCTCGAGTCCGAGTCCAGTCTCGAGTCCCCAGTGTTCAAGTCCGAGTCAATAAAGAAAATTTCAAGTCTAGTCCACTTTTGATCCGAGTCGAGTCCGAGAACAAGACTCCAACCGCACCATTTGACGGTGGCTGTTGCTGCCTTTATGTGAAAGCGTCTCTGCTACTGTGTTGGACTAACGTTACTGCTTGACTGCCCCATTTTAGTTAACAGGCTACAGATAAAAAGCTTGTTCATCGCTCAGCAAGCCCCGCCCACTATCAGCAGGGCAAATAACATGAAAGAGGGTTAACACTAGCTAGTTCATCACTCAGCAAGCAAGCCCCGCTATCAACAGGGCAATGAACATAGCGTATCACTTCCTTCTCTGGGTGGAGTCTTCCAAATGACGATTGAAGTTCGAGGTTGTCCCCGTCGTCTCCTCGATAGTTCTTCTACATATGGAACACATTGCATTGCATTTTTTCCCACTGCACGAGAAGTCTGTATAAGCAAAGTGGACAATCCTAGGGGCTTCTCTCCAGGCATTTTAGTGCCATTAACGTCAGTTTGTTCCTGAACATGACGTATGAACAGGTGACTGTGCATTATCTTGCACGAAATTAGTATAAAAATTAATGTAGATGTAAATATCTTATGCCAAATTATTATGGTGTTACAAAAAATAAAGAAAAAATCAGAGTCCTTGTCTCCAATTTGAGTCTGAATGCAGTTAATGCACGAGTCCAAGTCTGAGTCATCAGTACTCAAGTCCAAGTCAAGTCACGTGTCCTTAAAATTAGAGCACAAGTCGGACTCGAGTACTACAAACCTGGTGAAAATACCGTACCGTACCATACTATAGCTTTGCATTAAGGCTACAAAACGTATTACATCCTGCTTTCTGGTTGATCTTGCAAGCAAAACATCATGTAATGAAAGTATATATTGCTAATGCTGGTGCTTGTTAAGAGTGCGTAGTGCAACTGAAATAAAGGAACTACAAATATTATCAGTGAGCTTATGGTTTATTACACAATACTTTGAATGCAGTTTCTCACTGTGGGTAATACACACAGCCTCCAGCCTCTGAGATTAACACTGAGCAACATCCAGAATGAACCAGGATGAATGAATCAGTAGAACTTTGTTCGAAGAAGTTTCATATGTTCTAGTGTTTGGAATATTTCATGAACTCATTGATGCTTTAAGAAGACAACAAATAGAAAAACGCTGGTTACGAATGTAACCGTGGTTCTATGACTAAGTGGAAGACCGCCAGGGCGGTGCTGAAAGCACTAGTGGAAGGATCTTTGCATCCGCACGTTTTGAGAGTCGCATACAAAAGTTGTCATCTCGTGACGTATGACGTGCCTGCCTATATAAGGCAACATCCCATGTCATTTGGCCTCAAGATCATTCTCGCGCAATCTGAGTGACCAAGGACCCTGGCGGTCTTCCACTTAGTCATAGACCCATGGTTACATTCTAGACGCATGTTCCACACCAGCCAGCCGCGCCTGTCTAACAGTAAGCGGCATTAACGCACAGGAAGGGCATGGATCAGACATTGCCTCCCTTAGATGTTACATGCCAAGGCACTCCGCGCAGCGATCATGTGCATCCAGCACCTCCATTAGATTGGGGCAAGTGGAACACCTCACTGAATCCATCTCAGTGTCTACTCACCCACGATTTTTTTTTTTAGAAAATAAGCAAGGTGTAGCGCTGCTTGCTAGCCTGGCAACCAAGGCTAGCGAGTTCGCAAGCACAGCTTTACCGCTACAGACAACGATTTACTAGTAACCAGAAACCGATGCTCACGTAAAGTTGTAAGTACACGTTAACGTTATTGGCAACCAATTTGCTAACTCACTCAACACTGACAAACCTGCCGGCAACCAAGCAGTTTGTGACAAGACCGATATAATAGCCGCCCCTGAAAACTTGGTAGCCAAGATTCAGTGACTATCGATGCATAAAACAAGTTACCTTAGCGACCAAACAGCTCGCGTGGAGTCGAGTCCCACTGAAGTCCTCTTCAGTCATGAGCTGCACTGTAGATTGTCGCAGGTATTCCCACAGTGAACTGATAACACACACAGAATTCCAATAGAAAAGATGCAATTCCAACGTGAGAAAAAAGAAGAGGCCAAATGACGTGGGATGTTGCCTTATATAGGCAGGCACGTCATACGTCATGAGATGACAACTTTTGTATGCGACTCTCGAAATGCGCGGATGCAAAGATCCTTCCACTAGTGCTTTCAGCACCGCCCTGGCGGTCTGGAGTGAAGGAAATAGAAGCTAAAATGTTTGTAGTACTTTGTAACAGTCTGTTGACATACAGTGCAATACTTTACTAACCTGTAACTAGCTTATTATCCAGTAGGTTATATCTAGCTACTAGTACATTTTCCAAAACTAACCTCTTGTCTGTTTTGAGTTTTGTAACTGGATTGTTGCAACAGAATTTAGGACTAACTAGCTACAAGTTTAATACAAATTTTAAAACTTATTGCTAAGTATACATGAACAGATTAAAGGTTACCAAATGCTATGAAAATTTTTTTATTTATTTATTAAGGAATAGAAACTATTTTTATGAAGGTACCATAAGAATGACACATTTCTGTGTGGTGTGCACATAAATATGAAATGTGCTACATGTGTATTTATTGCGCATTAATTGATTTCTGCTAAGATTTGTTTCCTTAAAAAAAAACCTTTCGCATTCCTTCAATACATATTGAACATACTATATGTGTATATACATAACTTTTGCACATACCTTCTACCTTTACTGCTAAGTAAAATAAAAAATGTTCCTTTCAATGCCATTTTGAAACCCGAAATAGGAAGCATCATAAAGTTAAAGCCATTACGTGACTCATTTGCCTGGCCGTAGGAGCAGATCGCGTTCACTCATTCTTTCACCACACACAAGTTCGTTTGAAGGGAATCCTTTACAGCCAGTTTTTGGTAGATCAGGATTTGAGTCCTGGAACTACAGCCAGGTTTGAGGACACACATGGAAAAGCTGTATCAAACTCTGGGTCCAATGAAATGTGGGTCCAGGAAAAAACAAACAAACAAACAACAACAGCAATAACAAAAAGGTTTGGGTGTTAAACTCTAGGTCTAAGTGTCCTAAAGTGTTTAAAAATGCTTTGTGGCCAGTACTTTAATGTAAAACCCACTAGGTCTTGAGGTTGATATTTTTGTGCAGTGTGACAAATGAGAACATTCATAAAAATAATATTAAAATTTTGAAAAAAAAAACCCTCATCATCTTACAAGATAGGCCACTGTTAATTACTAATGTCTTCTGTACATAAAATATATTAAATTAAGGAAAAGAACTCAACGTTTCTGTGTCGCTCAGACACCATTATCAAGCGTGTGTTTGTAAGCTAAGTCAATGTCAAAACATATCAAAATAGATTAGCATAATGCTAAAGAAAAAAAGTTTGGCCTATAAGAAGTCTGATTGCACGTTGAGAGTTGGTCTGCTTTCTCTAATGTAGAGTATTTTGTACAACAAGCAGTCGAATTTACACTGACACTTTCTTAAGACAACAAAGTTCTTATTAATGTCTTTAGGTGCAATCCTGTGTGCCATTGTATAGTGTTTACCGATGCTTGAAGACACACCTTTATGCTCTTTGACACACTCATGCAAGTGTCAGGTGTAACCGATATAACTCTCATCACAAGAGTCACATTTGAAACCATACACCGCCTGTTGCTGATTTACAATCAGTGGTTTTTCCTCTTGCAGCTTCAGCATATCATTTAGTTTTCGGCTCACAAATACACTGAAATAGCTCACGAACACTCACTTGATAATGGTGTCCAAGCGGCACCGAAACGTTGCGCTCTTTTTCTTAATTTTTAGTGTATTTTGTTTTTCTAAATCTTCTCTTCTGTACATGTGAGGATTTTTACCTTACTGGGTAAAAGATAAGTGTAATAATGTTGTATGAAAACAATGCTGCAATATTAACACTAGTTAAAACAACAGTAATTTTTGGACTTACACGATAGTAGACGAGTGTGAATGTGAATTTACATTTTTCTTAAAAAAAAAAATCCTACCCCATTTTTAGGGAACATAGTGTGAAATTACAGTGTCATGCAAAAGTATTCCCCCACCCCCTTGGTGTTTGTCTTGTTTTGTCACAGTACAAGCTGGAATTAAAATGGATTTTTGTGGGGTTAGTACTGTTTGATTTATACAACATGCCTACCACTTTAAAGGTGAAAATTGTTGTTTTATTGTGACACAAACAATAATTAAGATGAAAAAAACAGAAATCTGGAGTGTACATCAGTATTCAACCCCCCGCAAAGTCAATACTTTGTAGAGCCACCTTTTGCTGCAATTACAGCTGCAAGTCTCTTGGGGTGTCTCTATTAGCTTAGCACATCTAGCCACTGGGATTTTTGCCCATTCCTCAAGGCAAAACTGCTCCAACTCCTTCAAGTTAGATGGGTTGCGTTGGTGTACAGCAATCTTCAAGTTATGCCACAAATTCTCAATTGGATTGAGGTCTGGGCTTTGATGAGGCCATTCCAAGACATTTAAATGTTTCCCTTTAAACCACTCCAGTGTAGCTTTAGCAGTATGTTTAGGGTCATTGTCCTGCGGGAACGTGAACTTTCATCCCAGTCTCAAACCTCTGGCTGACTCAAACAGGTTTTCCTCCAGAATTGTCCTGTATTTAGTGCCAGTCATCTTTCCTTCAGTCCTGACCAGCTTTCCTGTCCCTGCAGATGAAAAATATTGCCACAGCATGATGCTGCCACCACCATGCTTCACTGGAGGAATGGTGTTCTCAGGGTGTTGGGTTTGCGCCACACATGGCGTTTCCCATGATGGCCAAAAAGTTCAATTTTAGTCTCATTTGACCAGAGAATCTTCTTCCATGTGTTTGGGGAGTCTGCCACATGCTTTTGGGCAAACTCCAAACATGTTTTCTAATTTTTTTCTTGAAGCAATGGCTTTTTTCTGGCCACTTTTTGATAAAGCCCTGCTCTGTGGAGTGTACGGCTTACAGTGGTCCTATGGACAGATACTCCCATCTCCGCTGTGGATCTTTGCAGCTCCTTCAGTGTTATCTTTGGTGTCTTTGTTGAATCTCTGATTAATGCCATCCTTGCCCGGTCTGTGAGTTTTGGTGGGTGGCCTTCTCTTGTCGGGTTTGTAGTGGTGACATATTCTTTCCATTTTGCTGTAATGGATTTAATGGTGCTCCCTGGGGTATTCAAAGTTTGGGATCTTTTTATAACCCAGCCCTGATCCATTCTTCTTCACAACTTTGTCTCTGACCTGTTTGGAGGCTCCTTGGTTTTCATGTTGCTTGCTTAGTAGTGCTGCAGAGTCAGGGTCCTTCCAGAACAGGGTTGATTTATACAGACATCATGTGACAGGTCATGTGACACTTTGATTGCACACAGGTGGATCTTAATCAACTAATTATGTGACTTATGAAGTGAATTGGTTGGACCAGCTCTTATTTAGGGGTTTCATATGAAAGGGGGTGAATACCTATGCACACTCCAGATTTCTGTTTTTTTCATCTTAATTATTGTTTGTGTCACAATAAAACAACAATTTGCACCTTTAAAGTTGTAGGCATGTTGTGTAAATCAAATGGTGCTACCCCTCCAAAAATCCATTTTAATTCCAGCTTGTAATGCAACAAAACAGGACAAACACCAAGGGGGATGAATACTTTTGCAAAACACTGTATAACAATATTTGAGTAGACCAATGTAATTTGCTAATACCATGCCACTGTGGGGTTTTTTTCATTCTTTGTAAGCTATACCTCATGGAGTAATGCATACTGAAAAATCCTACCATATGGAGATCGGTACAACAATGTGATTTACTAATGCTGTATACCAGTGCAAGGCCTTATGTTCTTGTCATTCTGTAAACTATAACACAGGTCAGGCAATGGAAGATGGCCGACAGCTAGCAGGTAGAGTATTGCTCTGTTTCCCCTGGACCCCACTTTACCCCAGGAATAAAGAAGTTACCCCTTAATCCTTCTAATCCCCTTTTCCCCATCCTCAGCCCAGCTTTGATCACAGCAATTCTCTACTTAAAAAGCAAAGCTTGCCCACTGCATCTTTTTAAGTCCACAGATGCATCCCATCCATATGCCCACATAGACCTGCTGAGCAATGGGTTGACCAAATCTTAATAAAATCTATCCAGAGCATAGATCAACTTAAGTTCTTGATTTATTTTAGGAGTTTGATTTACCTGTGCTTCTGGTGCTTTGATTAGCACCAGAAGTTTATCCAGATTCCTCGGTGAATCTTGTAGAATCTTTTGATGCTGCGGCCATGCTGCTGTAGTTGCGTGGCTCATTTAAATATGTACCGTCAACTACAGAATTATTGGCACCCTTCATAAAAATCACTGAACATGAATAACACATGCATTGGTATCCATTGAGAAATGCTGTACTGTTTAATTTTAATGCATACTGTACATTTTCCTGAGTCATATAGTTTCCTAAAGTAATGTGTCCCTTGCAAGTCATCTTTGGTGAATCTTCTCTTGGAGAGAATAATGGCACTGAGACTTTTTCTGTAATGTCTCACAAGATTGGAGAAATTGGAGGAAGATTGGATGCTCCTTCAGACAGAACATTATAAGGACCTTTATATTCTTTGGTTTGTGCATGTGCATTGTTCTTTTTATTTAGACCACAGCGTTTTATTAGAATTCAAAGCTAGAGACTGAGGTGGTCATTGAAATATATTGATTTTGTGTCCTGCATACATTTCTGGGTTGATATGAATGTATGTTTGAGGTCTTTATCTTTAATAAAACATACAGTATGTATATATATATATATATATATAAACGTTAATGTCCAAATCTTTACTTTCTGCCAGAGGCAGACACATTTTGGACTATAATATCCTGGTACTTGGCAAAATTCATGATGCATCCTCAAGAGTCCCTGGATTACTAGTTGCAAAACAGACCCAAATAAGTCACTGTGGCAGGACAACACCTTACTGGCTGGCGGCTACCCAGGTTGAGGCAGACGGTAGCTGTCCAGTGAGACACGATGGTCCCTTCCACTGTCAGAAACAACCACTGGTGCCATGCTCTACGCCAATCAAGCCAGACTTATAAGCAGTATACTGCTGTTTCCCGTGTTGTGCTGTTGCAGTGTGGCGACACTGGCGTGACCTCTCCAGGGTGCAAGCCTGAGTGGGGACAAAATGGAAGACGAGTTGTTACCCATGCAGCAGGTCCCCCCTCTCCACTCCACCGATGTAGTCCAAGGGAAGGCCTAAAGCCAATATGCTTGGCAGTGTTGTTGTTGCAGGAGTTGTCAGAACAAGGTCTTTGGGACTCCAGCTCCTGATTTTTCCTCAGGGTTGACTCCTGAAGCCTTTCCCATAAATGGGTATAGCCACAAGGCAGCAAAGGTTTGAAATGAGAGTTTTCCTTCTCCAAGGAAATATACTGTCCCTTACCTGGTCCCTGAGATAACTTTTAGTAAAAACAGGTGCACCACAAGAAAGTAGTTATCCAGGAGTTACGGTAGGTGACCAGAGCTGTGATCAGTAATCACCTTAAGCACCCAAATAAGCCACCACCTGAATTGACAGTGGATATTGGAAATTTTCCCTATATGTGGTCTCCATTTGTTGAGTAACATGCTGTTGATGTTTCTGGTCAAACATCTGATTTCACAACAAATCATATATTCGGTTTTAAATTTAAAAGAAAAGTTGAGTCTGTTTTGAATAAATGTTGGGGTGTCAGTAATTTTGCTGCATATTCTTTCGAGGCACAAATATTTAAAAATAAATTGTTGAAAATGACTTTTGCCATTTATCCTTGACATGTGTCACAATTATTGGCACCCCTGCATGTTGTACTTTGTATGACCTCCCGTTACCAGCCTAACAGCACTGAGGCATCTTCTATAATTCTTGATGAGGATACAGAACAAAGAATCAGTGCAGAATCTCTACAGATCATCTGTTGTTCTTGATTGTGGAATCCACTCTTCATGACCCACTACGGTTTAGGTTCAGGAACTGGGATGGCTGTGTTACAAGCTTGATTATGTGGTCAATAAACCATTTTTGTGTGGACTTGGACATGTTTATGCATCAATGCCCTGTTAGAAGATCCAGTCACAACCCAGTTATAACTCCTTGCCAAATTCATGGAGTCCATGACGTAAGGGTTTCCTGGGTATTTGAAGGAAGAACAGCCTCAAAACATCACAGATCCTCCAGCATAAAGTGGGATTAGGCTCTTTTCTGTAAAACATCCTTTTTAATGCCAAACCTACCTTGACTGTTGCCAAAAATCCCACGATTTTTGTTACATCAGACCATAGAACCACTGAACCCTGTTTCAGTCAGTAGCATCCAGTGAATGCCAGGCTTAAATTTGTGATCAGATGTAAGAAAATGCCTTCTTTTGGGATGCCTTCTTTCAACATGGAGGTAGCAGATACACTTGTACGTACATTTGGAGACTTGGAGACCCCAGAATGCTTCCATCTTCTGCACATCTCCTGTCATGATCCTGAGAAAATTATGTCTCTCTAACCATCCTGTGCATGGGGAAAAACAGACATCCAGGCAGATTCATCACAGCTCAGATTGTTGCAAGCTTCTTAATTATTTCCCTAACAATGGATATGAACATACTGATGTTTAGATTTTTTTTTCTGCCATTTCCTGTTTCATGAATTTCAACACACTTTTGTCTCATCTCATTTGTATATTCTGTCTTCTTGCCAACATTGATGATTGATTAAGGAAATTTGGCCTCTGTTTCACCTATGATTTAAAGCCCAATGAACTTGGAGGCTATGGATGAAGATTTAAGTATTAGTAAATACTCAAGGAAACTTAAAAAAACAAGTAACCTATAAAGGGAGTGTGTTTGATTTGCATTTTGTTAAAAAAAATTGAGGTGTGCCAATAATTGTGACATTATTATTATTATTATTATTATTATTATTATTATTATTTGTTAAAAACTGAAGTGTTATTTACTTACTTACTTACTTACTTACTTACTTACTTACTTACGGTAGATTTTATTATTTTAGATTTTAGGTTTGTTTCCCCCCTCACATTTTCAGTGTGAGATTAAGCTAGTTAACCACAAAGACGTTTTTCATCAACACTGTTACCCATCTGTACCAAGGGTGCCAATAATTCTGGAGCTGACTGTAGTCATCATAAAAACCACAAAAGCCTCCTGATTACAGTTTTATGAAATCTTTGTAATTAACAGAATGTGATTCCATTACATGATGTACAGTAGATAGCAGGTGGTCATTTAATAACATTAATCACTTCATGTGTATCTTCTTGCCTGTGTAATAAGGACTCGATTTTCATCAAAAAATAGACAACAAATTGTAGTGTTTACCAAGCTGACACTGGTCTGGTCTCTGAAATCTGGTCAATCCTCACTTTTCTGTGTCATTGATCATTATGTTGTTGTGTGCTTCAGTTTTGTTTTGTGTCTGCTCATGTTATATGTGATGTCTCTTATGTTGTGTTTTGAACGTGTTGATCATTGATAACACCGTTCCCTTTGACCAGGAATCATCCGTCTTATCCACAAAGACACAAAGCCGGCATATCTGTAGGCTTTCAGTGCAGCCAAACAGGAGGCACGCTTGTTATCAGGTGTGGCTCCTGCTTGGTTGGAATGAAAGCCTATAGCTGCCCCAGTTCTTTGCGGATAAGACTGAAGATCCCTGCTTTAGGCTCTGTTCATTTGAAAGCTGCATATTAAAACTGTACTAAGTCGTGGTTATGACACTCTTAACCATGTTATTTTTGTTCACTGTTATTTATTTACTTATTTATTTGATTTATTTTTTGCCCATTTGGTACTCGCTAGACTGCTCCCATCCCTCCTCCCACCCCATCGCAACTATAGCCACCGATGGTGCTGCAGGTGCAAATGCCCCTGGTAATGCCACCCTAGTCAATGGTAGGTTGAGAAGACCTCTGTTGCTCCTTTATGGCTTCATCCCTCTATTTGTCTCTTCCTTTTCTCTTTTATTCCATGACTTACACCTTTTGCAGACAGCCGTCCTGCTGCATGCCACCCTGAGTTTGTGAACTCCTCCTTTTGTTCCTTCTTTATAATATTTCTTCTTTTTTTGTGTCGTGATAGGTATCTGAATACAAGTGTTACAGTAGAGGAGGAACTTTAACAGCAGGCTGAATATGAATCAAATTCAAATAGATGAGTCAATTCTGCTGCAGATTTATGGGGCAGGACTTAGATTAAGGGTGCTTTTTATTTCATTAATCGATAGAAAATGCAGCTTTACTAAATTTTACTAAAGAGCGACAACTGTGGGTCAACATGGCCAGAGCTTGACAATGACATGAAAACAAAATGTATCTTGTTAGCTCATGTTCTTTGCTACATTATACATTTATTTCGATGCACTTAAAAGACAAAAGTCCTCTTTGTCAGCAATCATGCTTCAGTTATGCTTCCCAATAAATGGCCTTATATTTTTACATCGGTGTTTACATACACAAAAATGACTAATCATATTATGTCACATTTCACCTGTCCTTCCCCAAACCTAGCTCTCATCAAACAGAAAATGCTGAGTCAGCTTGGCCGCCTGTCACTCCAGTATTGACTAGAAAGGACAGTCTCATGGATGAGAATAGAAAGGACTGTCTCAGCCTTCTCTCTGTGGACTTAATTCTCTACTAAAAGTTTCAAAATTCACAAGCAAGATGTAAAAAAAAAAAAAACATATCAAATGCAAGTAATGAGAATCAAATAAAAATTATTTTTTTCAAAAAGATTACTCCTGATTCAAACTCTCATTTTGCTTAGTTGTTCTTCACTTTGCATATTTAGGGTTTTGTTTTTTGCTCCTGGATTTACTCTTCTGATTCTACAGTCTTTTTTCTGACTTTTGGCACATTTTTATCAGGCTCTTAGAAAACAGCATTCTTATGGATCAATCAGTTATTTTTGGGAAGCCATGGCCTAATGGTTAGAGAAGCAGCTTTGGGCCCGAAAGGTTGCCGGGTTGATTCCCTGGACCGGCAGGAATAACTGAAGTGCCCTTGAGCAAGGCACCTAGCACCCAACTGCTCCCCAGGCTACTCTGTGCATGTCGTACATCGCTCTGGATAAGAGCGTCTGCTGAATGCCTGTAATGTAATTATTTTGTGCACACAAGATAAAAATGTTAAGGACTTTAGTGAATTTACTCCAGACATTCACTTTAAATCTCAATTGCTGGGTTTCAGTCACATGACTTTTCTTAGCGGTTTTACCAGAAGTGAAATAGCTGGTGATCTAAACAGCTGCCATAGTGCAAACAACTAGCGATGACTTATCAGAGTATGCTCGTAATCTAGAAGCCACTGCTCGCTTTAGATATAATCAGAAGATTGCTATGTGCAATGGAATCGACCCCTACAGTCTGGGAAAGAAGGATTTGTCATATGATCTCGAAAACTACCCTTCAGTCGAGTTCCCAGACATCTCGAACCATCTGGTGTTGCAGACGTCCTTCTACACCGCAAAACAGATGAAAGTGTGGAAGAGTATGGAGGCTTACAATTTTTTTGCATGTGGCTGGGTAAAGGACCTCGGTATCAAGTCGCTGCTGAATGAATCCTGGATTCTTTTTGCCCGTGTAAGTATGTTTTTTTAAGCTTTTCATTCACGTCTTTACAATGAAGCGCTGCAAGTTAATAATAAAGAATAATCTAGCCTTCTTGGATTGTGATGTACACATTAGACAAGACGGAAGCCTTAGCATCGAGGTCTACCAGAAACCCACACACACAGACCAGTACCTACTCTTCGACTCACACCACCCACTGGAACACAAATTGGGGGTCATTAGGACCTTGCAACACAAGGCTCAGAACATTCCTACAACGGTAGAGGGAAAAGAGAAGGAGCAAAATCACATCAAGAAAGCACTTCAGAACTGTGGGTATCCCAACTGGGCTTTCTTCAAGAGCAGAAACAGGAACATAACGGACAAGGAAGATAACAGGAACAAACACAAGAACATTGTCATTCCCTACATTTCTGGTCTATCTGGGAAACTCAGGAGGCTCTTCTACAAACACAACATTCCGGTACATTTCAGACCCAATAACATCCTGAAGCAGAAACTGGTCTACCCTAAGGGCAGAATACCCAAACACAAACAAGACAACATAGTGTATGCAATTCAGTGCAGTAAGGAATGCACAGACTCATATATTGGGGAAACAAAACAACTGCTTCACAGGCACATTGCTCAACACAGGAGAGCCAGTTCCTCAGGCCAGGACTCTGCTGTCTATCTTCATCTTAACAACAAAGGACACTCATTTCAGGATTGCAACGTACGCATTTTAGCCAGAGAGGATCGTTGGTATGAGCGAGGAGTTAAAGAAGCCATTTTTGTCAACCTGGAATGACAATCACTGAACAGAGGTGGTGGTCTAAGACATCATTTATCAGCCACCTACAATGCAGTCCTTGGCACACTTCCCAGACAACTGAATGCACACCAAAACCCAGCTGTTTTCAGTGACTCACAGGAGGACAGAGAGAACTAACAACCCATTGATCACCCCAACGACTCTTTAGGCCGTTAACATCCAGCCCCCAGTGACCCACACCAACAGGATGACTCAACGACACCTTAGGATTGCTTTTCATCCATGAGAGGATAAATACCTTATACAGTACTCCCTATTAGTCAGACAGAACTGAAGAAGCCTTTCAGATGAGAGGTGAAATGTCTTCAAGAATCTTCAAGCAAGTCCAGTTGCTCTCTTTTACCACCCACAGTTTGCAAGTTGAAGTGTAAACAAACAACAGTTGGCTTGATTCTCACTTGTGTTGGCTCTTATCTCTCAGGTAAATAATTCACAAAGATCATCAGAAACCCCTTTAAAGACCTGGATCTTAGTTAAACAAGACGGAGAAGTGATCACGGTGCATTGTAACTGTATGGCTGGGTAAGAATTTTGTCGTGACCTTCATGCATATGGACTTTGTGAGGAGTAAACAAAGAAACAGCTGGGGACTTTAGCGCTTCGTGACTAAAAAAAAAAGTACAGTAAAATAATGACACATAGCAAGAAAAGTACTTGGAAAACACTAAGGACATAGCTGAAAGGGATATACAAACATTTCACCAAGTGATCACTGCTAACTCGAGCATGCTTTGACTCGGCTCCCTTTGATTTCAGTGAGAGATTCAAAAGCCACCTTTCTCGACGTCTTTTTGTGAAATTCTGTGTTCGTTCACCCTTTTTATTAGTTCATGGGGAACCCTGAAGAAACTTTTATCAGTTTCACAGTTTGATTGATTTGTACAACCTAAAACAACGCAAACGTAAGGCATTTTTCATGCGAGCAATGCATCTTCCCCATACAAATGCTTTGTCAACTGAGCTTTGGTAGACCACCAGCAAAAGTTTTGAATAACTAATGAGGCGGATGTGACGTCACGTGAAACCCAGCAATTGTTCAACTGATTTTGGAGAGGGAGGTGCTCTGAAAGTTTGCCACACCCACCCAATTAACAGTGAAGCTACCTTTGACATGGTGGAATGCAGAAACTGCAGCAGCAGTGAAAGTGTATTGTAGTTCGATTAAAACACTGACAGAAATCATTTGGTAGCTACTGAATTCTTTGTAGATGCATTCAGACATACGATATGGCTTTATCTAACAAGTGTCCTCATATCATCCAGTTGAGTAGCTATTAAAACAGCTAACATTAGCTAGGTGATGAAAGCTGAAGCTGGCTTCTTATTTCGATTTTCTGTTCCACCTTAAAAGGTCCAGGCTTTACAAGCTCGCGCCTGTAGCTGGCATCATGAAGCGTACCAATATCACCTACAGTTGATTACCACGATCTCCTAATTCTCAAAAAGTCCCAAAAATCTGGCATTTTCATATGAAAATATGTGTAATGTACATTGGAGAAATACTCTGTATTTTTTAGTTTTTTAGTAGGACTTTTTTAAATAAAGGGCCCGTGAGCATAGTATTTGAGACTATTGGTTGCAGGCACATTGCACTTTCTGCCTAATTCCTAGACCATTATTTCATAATGGGGCGGCACGGTGGTGTAGTGGTTAGTGCTGTTGCCTCACAGCAAGAAGGTCCGGGTTCGAGCCCCGTGGCCGACGAGGGCCTTTCTGTGCAGAGTTTGCATGTTGTCCGCGTGGGTTTCCTCCGGGTGCTCCGGAATCCCCCACAGTCCAAAGACATACAGGTTAGGTTAACTGGTGACTCTAAATTGACCGTAGGTGTGAATTGTTGTCTGTATCTATGTGTCAGCACGGTGATGACCTGGCGACTTGTCCAGGGTGTACCCCGCCTTTCGCCCGTAGTCAGCTGGGATAGGCTCCAGCTTGCCTGCGACCCTGTAGAACAGGATAAAGTGGGATTATCTCATTATTATAATCAGAAATGGTGGGAAGAAATGGTCTCAAACAAAAGTTTACAGGACCATTATTTAAAAAAAATTATACAGTAAATATCTTGATATTGAGCATTATGAACATCCATAATCTTGTATTTAATTTCATGCTGAAATGGCAGGTGTTTGAAACATTTTCATAATAAGGACATAATCGGATAGGATTTTGTCAGAAACTCGAAACAAAACAAAGCAAGTGTTGCCAGGCCTCACCCGGTAGCACTTATGATAAATATGAAGGAAGATATTGTGAAAAAAATAGGTACCCTCTGGGTCCATGTGGCTACTGCTTATAAATAAAATTGTTTTCTGATGCTATGTCCATACAGTAAATACAGCATATATATTTGCTCTGAGGTACAGTGGTGCTTGAAAGTTTGTGAACCCTTTAGAATTTTCTATATTTCTGCATAAATATGACCTAAAACATCTTCACATTTTCACACAAGTCCTAAAAGTAGATAAAGAGAACCCAGGTAAACAAATGAGACAAAAATATTATACTTGGTCATTTATTTATTGAGGAAAATGATCCGATATTACATATCTGTGAGTGGCAAAAGTATGTGAACCTCTAGGATTAGCAGTTAATTTGAAGGTGAACTTAGAGTCAGGTGTTTTCAATCAATGGGATGACAATCAGGTGTGAGTGGGCACCCTGTTTTATTTAAAGAACAAGGATCTATCAACGTCTGATCTTCACAACACATGTTTGTGGAAGTGTATCATGGCACGAACAAAGGAGATTCCTGAGGACCTCAGAAAAAGCATTGTTGATGCTCATCAGGCTGGAAAAGGTTACAAAACCATCTCTAAAGAGTTTGGACTCCACCAATCCACAGTCAGACAGATTGTATACAAATGGAGGAAATTCAAGACCATTGTTACCCTCCCCAGGAGTGGTCGACCAACAAAGATCACTCCAAGAGCGAGGTGTGTAGTAGTCGGTGAGGTCACAAAGGACCCCAGGGTAACTTCTAAGCAACTGAAGGCCTCTCTCACATTGGCTAATGTTATTGTTCATGAGTCCACCATCAGGAGAACACTGAACAACAATGGTGTGCATGGCAGGGTTGCAAGGAGAAAGCCACTGCTCTCCAAAAAGAACATTGCTGCTCATCTGCAGTTTGCTAAAGATCACGTGGACAAGCCAGAAGGCTATTGGAAAAATGTTTTGTTGACGGATGAGACCAAAATAGAACTTTTTGGTTTAAATGAAAAGCATTATGTTTGGAGAAAGGAAAACACTGCATTCCAGCAAAAGAACCTATCCTATCTGTGAAACATGGTGGTGGTAGTATCATGGTTTGGGTCTGTTTTGCTGCATCTGGGCCAGGACGGCTTGTCATCACTGATGGAACAATGAATTCTGAATTATATCAGCGAACTCTAAAGGAAAATGTCAGGACATCTGTCCATGAACTGAATCTGAAGAGAAGGTGGGTCATGCAGCAAGACAATGACCCTAAGCACATAAGTTGTTCTACCAAGGAATGGTTAAAGAAGAATAAAGTTAATGTTTTGGAATGGCCAAGTCAAAGTACTGACCTTGATCCAATCAAAATGTTGTGGAAGGACCTGAAGCGAGCAGTTCATGTGAGGAAACCCACCAGCATCCCAAAGTTGAAGCTGTTCTGTATGGAGGAATGGGCTAAAATTCCTCTAAGGACTGATCAACAGTGACCGGAAATGTTTAGTTGCAGTTATTGCTGCACAAGGGGGTCACACCAGATACTGAAAGCAAAGGTTCACATACTTTTGCCACTCACAGATATGTAATATTGGATCATTTTCCTCAATAAATAAATGACCAAGTATAATATTTTTGTCTCATTTGTTTAACTGGGTTCTCTTTATCTACTTTTAGGACTTGTGTGAAAATCTGATGATGTTTTAGGTCATATTTATGCAGAAATATAGAAAATTCTAAAGGGTTCACAAACTTTCAAGCACCACTGTAGTAGCCGCAAAAAATGAAGCGTAATCCAAAAATGAACAATTTAAAAATCACAGAAATAAAATATACCAAGTGTCTGTACTTTATATTATTCTACTCTTAGTTTTCGAAACTGAAACCTCCAAACCGAGGCTGACACACACACACGCTGTTGCCATGATCCAAACTCTTATTTCCCGGAAATGGCCCGGTGCTAGAGCTCAGTGGAACGCACTTTCCTTCTGTAATAAGCATAAACATGTCTGAAAGCGATTTCTTTAGTCTAGTCCATTTATTTATAATTTATAATTAATATTTATAATCATATATCAACAAAGCAGGGAAGTTTTTATTAGTGGGGTTTAAAAGTGGGCATGGCCAAAACCCCTTCATTGTCCATTTTGTGCAGTGACAATAAAGGCATTCTGTTCCTTTGCATTATGTAAATGAATCAAGAAACCATCCAATGACAGCATAGTGTATACAAATGAGGCATGTAGTGATCCAATCAGCGTGTTTGTGGGAGGGGTCTTTCTGAGGCAGCACTCCTGCAGTCTGAGCTCAGAGCTTATTTATTTATTTATTTATTTATTTTATACCTTTTTGGTCACCTTGACCTTGACCAAATTACCCTCAAAATGTTTGAGGTTCTATGTGAGACCAATGCCCATCTATCCTGAAAGTTTCATGAAGATTGATCCAGCTGTTTTCTCATAATATCATTTACAAAAAAACAAAGAAACAAAGAAACCAAGAAACCCGACCGAAAACAATACCTTGCTCCCTGGTGGACTCCGTCCCAGGCAAGGTAAAAATCAGAATATGAATCAGAATTTTTAAAACTGCTACTCACTTGTGGATGGAATGAAGACACTTGTCTCATCTCATCTCATTATCTCTAGCCGCTTTATCCTGTTCTTCAGGGTCGCAGGCAAGCTGGAGCCTATCCCAGCTGACTACGGGCGAAAGGCGGGGTACACCCTGGACAAGTCGCCAGGTCATCACAGGGCTGACACATAGACATAGACAACCATTCACACTCACATTCACACCTACGGTCAATTTAGAGTCACCAGTTAACCTAACCTGCATGTCTTTGGACTGTGGGGGAAACCGGAGCACCCGGAGGAAACCCACGCGGACACGGGGAGAACATGCAAACTCCGCACAGAAAGACCCTCGCCGGCCACGGGGCTCGAACCCGGACCTTCTTGCTGTGAGGCGACAGCGCTAACCACTACACCACCGTGCCGCCTGAAGACACTTGTATGATGAGGAAATATGTGTGAATGCATCTACAGTCATTCATTCATTTTCTATACCGCTTATCCATTGCGGGTCACAGGGAAGCTGGAGCCAATCCCAGCTGACATCAGGTGAAAGGCGGGTCACACCCTGGACGGGTCACTAATCCATCGCAGGACGAACACAGAGAATCATACAGCCATTCACACTCACATACACACCTATGGGCAATTTAAAGTAGCCACTTGACCTAATCTGCATGTCTTTGGACTGTGGGAGGAAACTGGAGCACCTGGAGGAAACCCACACAGGTACGTGGAGAACATTCAAAACCACACAGAAAGGCCCCTGTAGGCTACAGGGATCAAACACAGAACCTTCTTGCTATGAGGCAACAGTGCTAACCATTGCACCACTGTGCACGAACAAATCAGTAGCTATCAAATTATTTCTGTCAGTTTTTTCATCCAACTACAACATGCTTTTGCTGCTGCTGCAGTTTCTACACTGTCCAGCTCTTCTTGTTATTATTTGTCAGCTTTTTAATGCAACTTTAATACCCTGCTGCTGAGCATTCAGATCCGTCTGTTCTGCCATGTCAGAGGACACACCACCTTTAATGGGGTGGGTGTGGTTAACTTTCAGAGCACCTCCCACTCCAAAATCAGTCGGCCAATAGAGGTTTACGGTGAATGCTGTCTTCTGAGACCCCTGTAAAAAATATGGCAAAAGTCAGAAGCAGAAACAGATTGCAGAAGCAAAAGAAGATTCCAGATCGGAAGAGTGATTCCAGAAGCGAAAAACAAATGAACGAACAAAAAAAGTGCATAAAAAATCCGCAAACAGAAAATTAAAGCAAAATCAAAGCATGAATGAGAAGTCATGTTTTTGAAAAATTAATTTTTGATTTGACTCTCATTACTTGCATTTGTCATAATTATATATATATAATTTTATATATATATATATGTGTGTGTGTGTGTGTGTGCAAAAGTCTTAGGCACCTGGAAAGAAATGCTGTTGACCAAAAATGGCTTAAAAATAATGAAATGAAATGTTTCAACAGTGAAAAAAACCCCGATAAACAGCAGTAAGCCATCATAAATGAAATAAAATCAATATTTGGTGTGAGACGACCCTTTACTTTTTAAAAAATAGTCGTCTCAGGTACAATGGGTGCAGTTTTATAAGGAAATGAGCTGTGGGTTTTACTGAGCGTCTTGCAGAACCAGCCACAGTTCTTCTGGACATTTTGACTGTCACACTCGCTTCTTCATTTTTCATTTATTAAATTTATTTAGCTTATATAGGTTATATACACTACCATTCAAAAGCTTGGGGTCACTTTGAAATTTCCTTATTTTTGAAAGAAAAGCACTGTTCTTTTCAATGAAGATCACTTTAAACTAATCAGAAATCCACTCTATACATTGCTAATGTGGTAAATGACTATTCTAGCTGCAAATGTCTGGTTTTTGGTGCAATATCTCCATAGGTGTATAGAGGCCCATTTCCAGCAACTCTCACTCCAGTGTTCTAATGGTACAATGTGTTTGCTCATTGCCTCAGAAGGCTAATGGATGATTAGAAAACCCTTGTACAATCATGTTAGCACAGCTGAAAACAGTTTAGCTCTTTAGCGAAGCTATAAAACTGACCTTCCTTTGAGCAGATTGAGTTTCTGGAGCATCACATTTGTGGGGTCGATTAAATGCTCAAAATGGCCAGAAAAATGTCTTGACTATATTTTCTATTCATTTTACAACTTATGGTGGTAAATAAAAGTGTGGCTTTTCATGGAAAACACAAAATTCTCTGGGTGACCCCAAACTTTTGAACGGTAGTATATATATATATATATATATATATACGCACACACATTATGGCTGGGAAACCATGACAGCTTGTGCCAATTTTGCAGCAAAACCCAGTAGCCTTCATTATGTTTTCTTTTTTAAGCTGAAAAGTGGTCTCTTATGTAATATGCTGCTCAGATACTATTTTTTTTTTCTGTAACATTTAATTTTGTGCTGGAAAACGAATATTTGGACTGTAAAATGTTTTGTACTGACTCAATGTACAAGTCATAAAATAGAAATTTGTAGCAAAGTTTGTATAAAAAATAGCATGCCTAAGACTTTTGCACAGGAGAATATATATATATATATATATATATATATATATATATATATATATATATATATATATATATATATATATAATTTTACTTGAAACTTTTGGTTCCGCGTCACTCTGAAATGCCTCATATTATCTGTTTAAATATCCAACACACATGGTCTTTAATTTGATCATATGATATCACAACAATATACTACCCGATATAAGCTACTTAGTTACATCAGTTAGTTTCTTCTAGAGAGGTTAAAACAAGAAATTACTTGACTGTTATATTGCATGAGTATTACTGGTATGTTATGTTAAACAAAAAGAGGCTAGTGCAAAAAGAGGCTAGTGGAAATGTCACGTGATAATGTTTGAGATTAGTTCATGATGCTCTGGCCTTGTAAACCCAGGCTGCCCGTCAGTAAAAATTTGAAGAAAAAAGTGCAAAAGCACAACTCCTACTGGTGAACAGGTATCTGAAGGAGATTAATGTACTGCCATTGTCAGTAATCTATTGTTGTAATATTAGAAATTCAGTAGAATTGTCTTTTTATTGTCTGATACATTATTCTTCTTGAATTGGATTATGATTTCTTACAGTAGCAATGAATGATTCCAAAATTGTGATTATGTCACAACAACTTTTCTGAACGTATTATCAGGATGGTTAATGCTGTATTGTAAAAAAAAAACATCAAGTGTCATGATATATCCTTGTCATATCTCCCTCCCCCATTCTGCAGTGTGTCCAGCCACAGAGATTTGATTTGATCCAGGTATTAGACTTCCATATGCATTAAAAGGTTTAAGCTTCAGAAATGACTTCTCTGTGCAAATTCTGAAGGACAAATAGGTCAGGAGCCAACAAAACCCTGGATTTTTTTAAATTATGTATTTGCTTATTTATTTTGCTCCATTGAGAGACAATGTTTATAACAACAAAAAATGTGCACTGTGGTAAGGTTAAAACCATTGTAATACCAACAACTTATTGAAAAGCATATGGAAAAATAGCCTTGTAAGGACCGAAGCAACACACTAAAAACCTCAGTGAAGCATTATAAGTTGGCACATGATAAAATCAGAACGTTGAAGTATTTTGTACATTTTGGCTGTGTTTATGATGTAAAATGATCGAGCTTGTACTGCACAACTATCAAGGTTACAAAAAAAAAAACAGCACAATGTTACTTTCAGCACAAACAAACTAATTGTCTGTTTATATGATCTCATGTTGTGTGACACAGTACTCATAAGTAATTAGGAACAAGCAGTACAAGTAACTCCACCCCATCCAGTTGTGTCATGCCAAGTCTTGAGCAGGCACCAGCAGTTTCTGTGAACTGGAACCTTTGGTACTGACCCAAAACTTCCAGTACTTTGTTTTCTAGTAAGCACAGGAAAGCCAATGAATATATCCTCTAGCTACGACCCCAATTCCCAAAAAGTTGGGACACTGTGTAAAACATAAATAAAAACAGTGTGAAGATTTGCAAATCATGGAAACCTTATATTTCATTGAAAATAGTACAAAGACAACATATCAAACGTTGAAACTGAAAAATTTCATTATCTCATCTCATTATCTCTGGCCACTTTATCCTGTTCTACAGGGTCGCAGGCAAGCTGGAGCCTATCCCAGCTGACTACGGGCGAAAAACGTGCTTGTTTTGAAGTTGATGTCAGCAACACGTTTCAGAAAAGTTGGGACAGGGGCAACAAAAGACTGAAAAAGTTGTGTAATGCATACAGTAGGTAGCTTGCACATCTGGGAAGGCACCATTAATGCTGAATGATGTATACAGGTTTTGGAGCAACATGCTGCCATCCAGATCATGTCTTTTTCAGGGAAGGTCTTGCTTATTTCAGCAAGACAATACCAAACTGCATTCTGCACATATGAGAGTAAGTCAAAAAGTTCTAAGACAAATAAAAAAAAAATCTTTATTTATGAAAATAACAAAGCTATTTCTCTACATATCCTCCATTTAAGTCTAAACACTTCTGCAAGCGGTGTTTCCATCGGAGAATTCCTTCTTTGTAGAATTCTGGGGGATGTCTTTCATATCTTTTGAAATTATAACATCTGTCTTAGAACTTTTTGACTTACCCTCGTATTACAACTGTATGGCTCCATAGTCAAAGAGTCCAGGTGCTAAACTGGCTTGCCTGCAGTCCAGACCTGTCTCCCATTTAAAAACATTTGGCGCATTATGATGCAAAATATGAACATTATGGCGCAAAATATGACAAAGGAGACCCCGAACTGTTGACCAACTGAAATTGTATATCAGGCAAGAATGGGACAACATTTCTCTTTCAAAATTACAGCAACTGGTCTCCTCAGTTCCCAAACGTTTACAGAATGTTGTTAAAAGTAGAGGTGATGCAACATGGTAGTAAACATGCCCTTGTTCCAACTTTTTTGAAACATGTTGCTGACATCAAGTTCAAAATGAGCATATATTTAAAAAAACAACAATAAAATTTCTCAGTTTCAAGATTTGACATGTCTTTGTACTATTTTCAGTGAAACATAGGGTTTCCAAGATTTGCAAATTATCATATTCTGTTTTTATTTACAGTTTACACAGTGTCCCAACTTTGATGGAATTGGGGTTGTATATGTTACCGTATAGAAATCTTAATTTCATTACACAGTCATTTGTGCTACAAATGGTACATTTTTAAACCATGCCATTTCTAAGTAATACATTTAACATGTGCTCACAGTGCATTATGAACAGTAGTACTTTTACTTAAACTCCACCATATTAATACTGCCAATGAATATAAGTGTTCTAGCATTGGGATGGTTCATAAGATGGTTGACACTGTAGTAAGAACAGGAACTAGACATGAATTAACATTTGAAACACATTCACACAAGATTAGAACAGATCAAGCTAAGTGAAAAAACTAGACATAGGACTGTTAGAAATTAAGTCTAAATTGTTTGGTTTGTACACTCTTACTTTCTTCCTCTGTTCCTGAAATTTTCAGCATTTAGTTTCCCTCCATCCGTGATGTTGCATGCCCATCCTCTTGTCCGTCTCTCCTGCATGTCTTATGTGGTCATGTACTGTTGCTTTGTCCCACATGGTTGTAATGTTTGCGTGTTTTATATGTCCATGGAATATCTGAATAGTTTTTCCTGTGCAGTTAAACTCTGTGTGTTAAACTCTTGGTCATAATGGAACATTACATGTCCGTATATAAGAGCAAGTCAGTAATAAGAACCATCAACTTGGAACAGCTTTTTTAATTCATACAAACTGTCAGAATGCTCTGCTTTTAAGACAAAATTCAGATATTCTGTGGCAAAAAGATAAAGAAGATACTAAACCTTAAAACTTAAACTGAATAAATTTTTTTCTGCCACTGAAAATTTGAGAATTACGTGATATTATTCCCAAATTTTTCTGTGAATACCGATGAAACTGGTGCTTATTTCCCCTTTTCACCGACACCGAGCTGGTTCTGATTTCGGGAACCAATTATAGAAATTATTCCAGTGCAAACTGAAGATTATTTTTTTCCTTCTGTCTTTGAAAATATCTTTAACAAATCATGTCTAAACAGCACAAATATACATTATAGAGTGCTATACTGAATTGCCAGTTAATGTTGCCAGTTTGGTATACCTAACAGCTAATTTTACTCGTTAAGTCTTCACACAAAAGGACGAATCAGGGCAAGCTATCCATTTCAGATTCCCCTTTTGTGTCTGAGCTGCAGTCACTGCTGAACCTTCCCTATACTGGATATGTGAACTAATAGTTTAGCGGTCACTCTGATGGACAGGATGAGAGGAATGGACTCCTCGCCCTGAGTGTTTGGATAATTACACAATCTCTGAGTTCCATCAATGTGGTTTTGTCTTGATTTAAACTCGCATTTCCTTGCAACAGGCCAGAACTTTAGACAGTTACACCTCATGAAAGTCTGAGTTACCAGACTACGATGTATATAACTGTATTTATTGATCTAGAAAATAATACACTCCTTATACTACTCAGCTATTGGTTTTATTCTGACCATGTAGCTGCCCAACGGAATTTTTGTTAATATTAACAAAGTATCAGCCATAGAGCTTTCATCAGTTGCCAGTAAATTGTTTGATCTTCAGACCTTTGGTTTACAGATTACACAGATATTGTGATGTTAATTTTTCTTATTTGGTCAACAGTATTCTTTACACACATTATCATTAGTGTGTGTGACCACTGTGTGACTCCGCATAACTGTCCTATAAGCAGTGTAGTTCACCATGTGGGTGGCCACAACAGGGTCTATAACATCAGGGGTCCAAATATAGCATTTTATTTATTTATTGTCTGCTGAGATTCATCTCACTTGAATTGGTTTTGGATCAGGCAGTGGCTCCATGTCGGTAGAAAAGCACTAGCTTCTGCAGATGAACCCCATGTGCACCAGAATTTATCCTTAAAGCAGAATAGTTGGTGCTTTTACCTTTGGAACATTGTATATATACATTTTTTTTATGAATTTTAAATATCAGATGGCAGTCACGCAAAAATCCCACACTGTACTTCAGTACATCATTATGATACAACTGTGTGTTATGTATGTTATTGTCACTGAGATGTTGATGAAATGTTCATCTTCTGTCTTCCTTTTTTATTTTGATTTCACTGTTGCGTCCCTGTGATGGATGTTTTATTGTCTGCTCTCTGTTATTGTTGTTCCGTGTCTCGTATGTCTCCATCGTAGGTAAAATGCAGGATGGAAATATGGAGAACAACCAGACCAAAGGTAACCTACTTTCACTTTGAGCTCTCACACCTGGTTTATTTCCTCTTTTTTAGCCCGACCCCCTACCACTGTTGGTGCCGTCCATTAATCAGACATGTGTTTTCAGTGTTTTGTCGCTACTCATTCTGTCTGCTGCTTCTTCAGAGTGTATCAGGATCACTTGATTATCTGGATGATCAATCGTCTGTCTCATTCTGTCTGAAACTGGATTTATTCTCGAACTTCTCTGTAGTTATAAAGATGTGCAGGGCATGTTTCATGGTTTTGAGACTGTGGGTAGAGATGTTGTTGTGGAAATACTATCCTTCCAAATGGAAGCTGTATCAATATGCAGTGATCTGTCTAAGCATTCAAGTCAGGTGTCTGTATAACTAGGTACTAAGAAATAGAAATGAAATATTTGTCTATCAGAAAACAATAGAAGGTATGGAATATACAATTGGTCATAGCAGAGTCATGGAAATAATGGTGAAAATAAAGTTAATGCTTATATAGACTTCTTTATGATTGCATCAGGGCACTTTGACATATTAGATTCACATTTGGTCATCTGGCAGATGCTTGTATCCAAAGTGAAGCACAAAGCCATTTGGCCAAAGTGGTCGTCGTCGTTGATCGTGTAATTTCCATCATATAGGAATTGCTACGTTAAGCAGCCAGTTGATCGTGTCTCGGTCCAACAATGCCAGGCCTCTATGGCCATGTGGGGCGCCAAAGGTCGGGCACTCATTGATGATGTGCGAGACCGTCTGGCTAGCCCCACATTGACAGGCATCTGAGGGGCTTGCTCCTGTCATCTTCAGGAAGGACTTAGTCCTCCCCCAGCCTGTTTGGAGGCGGTTGAGCTGAACCCATGCCTTCTGCGTCCAGGTGGTATTAGAGAAGGGATGCTGATGAAGGAGTGCAGGTTGATGTTTAAGTCCTTCCATTCATCGCCAAAGTGGTAATATATTATAAATAAATAACCAACCAACCACAAACACACATTTACCCTTATGCACTCTATAAGCCAAAATATTTTTGGTGTCTGAAGTTTATTTTAGTTCTACATTGGTGATACGAAGGCACCAAGTGTTGCTACCAAGTAAGAGATTCGTGATATAGCTACAATTTAGCGTCACACAAACAGCATGCCGAAATCTGCATTCTGTCGCTTCTAAAAGCTTGTTCCATAATCTCAGACAGACCTTCTTATGACATTATCCAGATTATTATTATTATTATTATTATTATTATTATTATTATTATTATTATTATTATATTCAACAGTTATTCTACGAAATCAAGTCATACATGCGCTGATAGCTGACAAGATGCATAACTATAAGCCATGTACGACGAGATTGAGTGGAATAACTGTTTTATTCCATCCACATTCACTGGATTTTGAGAAACAGAGCATTTTTATTTTTATATTTTGCAAATTCGATAAATAAAAACTTTATACAAAATGTCTGACAAAATAATTTCCACTTAGAATGTAAACAAAATGACAGTAGCAATTTGTGAAAAATGCTATAATAATAATAATTATTGAAAAATAAAAAAAATACGTTCTTACCAAAACAAAACCCCCAAAAATACAAAAAAGCAACAAAATATGGAATGAAAATAGTTGTACTTTCATTCCATATTTTGTTGCTTTTTTTGTATTTTTTGGGGTTTTGTTTTCAAGTAGAGTTTTTATTTCGTCCTCGGTCGATTCAGCAACACACTCCGCCATTTTGTTTTTCTCTACTCATGGTATATGAGCTGATACCCTAGTAGTAGAGTAGTCAATCAGAGCGCGCAGTTGCTCATATCCAGTGAATGTGGATAGAATAAAGACAGATAGATGGTAGTTCCAATCAATTTTTCATGTTTATATTTATAATTATGTTATACAGACATTTTATAGTAGTAGTGAGGCATTGCTTTTTGTGGTGAGTTGGTGTAGAAGGGTTGTTTTACAACCAGGGTACACAAGCTAAAAATCACATTTAACACTTATTATCTTCAATATCAAAAAGCTTGACTAAATAAACTTGGTTGTTTATTGTAGCCCTGTGATAGCTCTACTTACCATGCAAAAAAAAAATTTGGTGATAACGTTAATTTTGGTGAATGTATGGCAATATATGTCATATTTAGCAAAATTACTCGTGTCATTTAGAAAAAGTGCTTTTTTGACCACAGGTAGCTCCAAAAGGGATGCACTTAAATCATTCTTTATACCATAAAACAAATATTTGGTCCCATATCATTGGAAACATAGTTAAGTTTTAATGTTGAATGGCAGTAAGTTTTCAGACTATTTTGATCAAATTAGTATGTAATTGTGTCAAAAAAATGTCCTCTCCGAGACAGCTAATTTTTCAATATAAAATAACATATCTAAAATGATTATTTTCATCCTAAAATGTGGTCAAGATATTGGGACATAAATATTAGAGACAACTAACACAAAGCTTACAGCCTTATATTTAAAAGCACTATGGAAGTAGTGGATTCTGAATTGTCAAAAAAAAAATGTCCTCTCCGAGAATCACTTCATTTGTTTCTCCCAGCCCTGCTTAAAGCTACACTTAATCTTCTTTATCTTATAGCAGATTACACAAAACTATGTCACATATGTCAAAAAATTACCTGAAATCTGTTCTTTAACTTGTCCTTCACTTAAAAACTGGTACAAGAACCAGTTTGAATCAATTTGAATTTTGGACCCCTGTGACACAAACTTTGTACCCTGATTGTAAAACAACCCAGAAATGATTTAGACATGCAATTATTGTAGTACAAAACTCTGTTTTTCGAGTAGAAATCAAAGCAATCTTCAGACACTAGACATATCTTGGTTGATAGACTACATTTCAAGTAAGGAAATGTGTGCCTTTCATTTTTAGCTGAATTACTGCTTTATGAAGCAAAATCCTTGCCAAGTAAAGAGCTATTAACGTAATATTGCCATACTACAAGGTCTATTGCAAGTGCAGGACAGTCGTAGTGACATTTTGTGCAGATCATATTGAAAATGAGATTAGCGGAGACAGCTCATACTTTTCTTTTGACTTGACTGAAAGACATTTTTCAAAAAATGTCATGTTTCGTGTTTGTAGTTTCTGATTCTTCTGAAACTGCAGCCCATGCTCTTATATTGCTGTTTTCTTTAATATATTGAGGTTTTACACTGGCATACAATGTCAGAGGAAAATGTACTGTACAAGTATAGTTGTGTTCACCACAGGTAAAAACAATGTACATATTAACCTCAAAGAGTTTATTTACACTATTACACCTTCTGAAGGGTGTTGACTCAAAGTTGGGAGCACAGAATTGTTTAGAATATCTTTACATGCTGTATCATTAAGATTCAAATTCAATGGAACTATGAGGCGTTCCTCAAACGTCAATGCTCCTGTGCGGTCCAGAAAATGAGATCCATAAAGACATGATTGAGGAAGGTTGAAGTGAAGAACTCGAGTGGCCTGCACAGAGCCCTGACTTCAACCCCACTGAACATCTTTGGGATGAACTGGAACACTGATTATGTGCCAGGCGCTCTCGCCCAACATCAGTGCCTGACCTCACTAATGCCGTTGTGGCTGAATGGATAAATCCCCACAGCCAGTCTCCAAAATTTAGTACAAAGCCTTTCCAGAAGAGTGGAGGACAGCAAAAGAGGACTAAATCTGTTTGGGATGTTCAACAAGGACATCTAGATGTAATCATCAGGTGTCCACAAACCTTTGGCCATATAGTGAACATTGAGTGAGTTTAAAGGTTGCATTCCTTTTCTCAGACTTGCAGACAGTGTATTATTAGAGTAGGACCTGGTAACCCTTTTCCTGTTGACCTTTTGGTGATTGACTGACATTCAGTTGAGTGTTTCTTTTTACCTGTTCATTTTTATACTCACCTGAAGTCACCTTGTGAATTTTGCTTCCCTATGAGTCCTGTTTTCAGAAGCCTCATCCTGAATCTTTTAAGTTGTCTGATCTGAATTTGAGCTGCCAGTGTCATGTTTTATTAAAAGTTGTTTCTTGTATTTCCTGACCTGTAGCCCATGTGAGCATTATTAATATTACCACAGGTATTGGCGTGTAGTTAAAAGAATGCTTCGGCAACAAAAACACAAATGGACTCAGTGTTCACCTTCCCTAATTATATTCAGTCAGCCAAGATGTTTGATGTCTGCGTTTTTGCCTTTGGGGCGAGGAGACTAATCTGAACTAAAAAGTAATGGAAGTCTTTGCCATCCCAAATGTTTTCCATAAATAAAGGTAGTATAATATTTTGCCTTATTGTCCCTAAATTGATGAGTTTTGAGGCACATGTGCGTGTGTATATATATATATATATATATGGAAAATCTTTTGGTAAGATAGACTTCCATTCGGAACATTTTCCTCATCGCTACAGCGCAAAACTTCAGAAGCAAACATCAGACACAAAACATGCATTTAAATTTGCATTTAAATTAACATTGATAGTTTGATCATGTTATTTTCACTTAAATTAAAAACTTCCGTGTCATATAATTACATCATTATTAATTTAGCAAATTAATCAACATGATTTCAGCTGTAACTAAGTTCTAATTGTATTATTTTAATTGAAACAGTTTTTATCCACCAAAAATGATAAATGGGCAAATCTCTGAGTGATGGTCTACATTACTTATTTAAGTCTGGTTTGTGCTGTCTGTAACTGGCTGCAGTAAGCAACATGCGCTGGTTATAATAATCAGGAAAGCTGTGACTCAGCCGTTCGGAGATCAGTCTGACCTTCGCAGTGATGTTTCATCCCCTCTGATTATTATAGTGAAGAAGCAGGATGGAGCAGCAGCGATGGAAATGCAGCCACTGAAAAGTGCCGAGGGCGGAGAAGCCGATGACAAGGAGAAAAAAAAATCCAACGTGTCAAAAAAAGAGAAGTCTGTGCTACAGGGCAAGCTGACAAAGCTGGCTGTGCAGATCGGCAAAGCAGGTGCCTTTTACGTTTTACAGATAGGATGAAATTGGTTGCTTCTTTTTTTTCTCATGACCTGCTTAAGTCCATGGCAGGATCTAAAAGTGATTAGAATTCATCAGCTATTAATTATTATAACACAACACAGCTATATTTTAGTTATTATTCAAGAATATAGTGTAGGGGCCCAGTATTACAACACAGATAACTATAACTATACCTATAACTACAACTATGACTATACTTCTGCCTGAATTTAGTTCCAGTCTGGAGCAGTCACGCCACAAATAATCGCAACTATAATATCGGTTGGTGCTGCCACTCAGGGAAATAAATGCATGCAACTTAGAAATAGTCATGGAAGTTTTTTCCAAGTAGTAGCACATTATTCCGGGTCATACTGCACAGCCTGGACTTCAAAACAACCCATGTACACACTCTGGTGGTTGATAAAATACGGATAGGTCACGGACTATGGAAATATAATAAAAAAGGATACAAAATACAGAGTGGTTACGGATTTTAATACGGATGCTTCATGAATGGTAATAATTTACGGATTGGTCACGGACGTTTCAGTATATTACAGATTGGTTACCAATTTCATATGGATGATGCATCATGGATAAAAAATTAAGAAGTCTAAAGCAATTAAATGTTTGGACTGTTGAAGTTCATAATTAAAATATCTTACCTGCATTTATCTCATCTCATCTCATTATCTCTAGCCGCTTTATCCTTCTACAGGGTCGCAGGCAAGCTGGAGCCTATCCCAGCTGACTATGGGCGAAAGGCGGGGTACACCCTGGACAAGTCGCCAGGTCATCACAGGGCTGACACATAGACACAGACAACCATTCACACTCACACCTACGGTCAATTTAGAGTCACCAGTTAACCTAACCTGCATGTCTTTGGACTGTGGGGGAAACCGGAGCACCCGGAGGAAACCCACGCGGACACGGGGAGAACATGCAAACTCCGCACAGAAAGGCCCTCGCCGGCCCCGGGGCTCGAACCCAGGACCTTCTTGCTGTGAGGCGACAGCGCTAACCACTACACCACCGTGCCGCCCCTACCTGCATTTATATATTTACTTTATTAATTTACTATTGATATTTCACGGAAAATCACATATCCATGAATAAAAGATCCATGCTTTGTATTATTTTTTATTTTCCATGAATCTGTATTCTGTGACTTCATGATGCAACAAGAATGTACAAAGATGCCCGGGGAAAAATCGCACGTGCTCAGACAACATCACATGTAAACAATTACCTGATTGGTCAGATGTTTTATTGGATCAGGTTCAGGCCTGGAAAAATTGCTCCGGACACAATCTCACTGATACGGATAAACCCAGGCCTGGGCTATAGGTATCGTTATCAGTCTGGTGTGAGCACCAACCACATAAACTGCAGGAGGCTGATTCATTTATAGTTATCGTTATAGTTATAGTTATTGGTATTGTGGGACCGGGCCTTAAGACACTGCTTTTGGCACTTTGAGGAAACCTTTAAACGATCTATCAATGTTTCTAAATATTCTATTGACTTTATTTTTTAATAAACAGCTGCAATGTTATGCACTGTATTCAAATGGTAATATATAAGCGCTCTTAACACAGAGAGTCTCCCAACAACTAATGTTGTCCTTACTGCTTTTCTGAACTTATGAATAAGATATGCAATTTGTAAGTTGTGTTTTTGATCCATGCTAACAGCTCATTAAATTGATTCCTCAGGTTTGGTGATGTCTGCCATCACGGTCATCATCCTGGTGCTCTACTTTGCCATTGACAACTTTGTGCTGCAGAAGAGACCGTGGCTCCCAGAATGCACTCCGATTTATATTCAGTATTTTGTGAAGTTCTTCATCATTGGCGTCACAGTGCTGGTGGTGGCTGTTCCTGAAGGCCTGCCACTGGCTGTTACTATCTCTTTGGCCTACTCTGTCAAGGTATAACATGCATCTGTTTACAGATTTCCCTCAGACTGTGCTTTGGTATATGCATGGTTTATGTGAGCATTATATGGTTAGCAATGTTTATAAAGTATTATTTTATGTTGCATGTGCAAAAAGCCCCATTATGCTCTTGTTGCTTGGATTTTAATTGATCTGCCATTGCATATTTGTAGAAAATGATGAAGGATAATAACTTGGTACGCCATCTGGATGCCTGTGAGACCATGGGCAATGCCACTGCTATCTGCTCGGATAAAACAGGCACATTGACCACTAACAGGATGACAGCAGTGCAGCTGTACATTGGCGATGTTCATTATAAAACCATCCCAGACCCAAGTTCAGTCCCACCAAAAACTCTCGACTTTCTGGTCAATGCCATATCCATCAACAGTGCTTACACTACGAAAATTCTGGTAAGATACAATGTTGTTCTTCTACTTGTGAAAAGTCTTAAAATCAACCAAACCATGTTCGAAAGACAATGATAAATTGATTCATTTGGCAGGTACACAAAAATCCTTGGTTAAGAATAAAAATGGCACAGAATCACATACACTCTTATCTAGAAAACCAGATTCACTATACATATTGATGATGCCTCCAAGCCTTTGCGCCCCAGCCCATTCCTTATGTTCAATAACCTTCATTTGCATATTGGAACATGATTGGCTGTTACATGATTGGTATGATGTATGGTATTTACACTTGCTTGTCACATGTTCAACACTAATTTAAATTTTCCAGTAAGATTTTAAGCTGCAGTGATTTTTTAAAATTTAAAAAACTGGTAACGGAAACAAATTTTTAAAAATTTATTTAATGAATTCATTCATTAAAGGAGAACTGAAGGCAAATTTTTTATTATCAAAATTCTATTTATCTCATTTTATTAAATGTAGGAATGCATTTTTGATAGCTATTTTGTCACTGCTATAGCAAGTTATGAGTGTTTGAAATATGCTATGTAATCAGTCCATATGTCGAAGCAATGGCCATAAACAAGATTTGTTGAGACCTGTGCGAGACTTCGTAGAACGGAAGTAAAACGTACAGTGGAAATCAAAGTGACCAACATCTCCCAACATTGTCAAAAGATGCACGCGCCTTCTTTTGAATGCTGATGTAATCAAGCCAGAAGTTTTGTTTGTTTTGATAGCAATCGGGAAAGTTTGAAAAAAGTAGGCAGTAATCGTCATTTAAACTCGTTTTTGTGCAATACTTCATTTGGAAAACAGTTTTCAAAATGGCGGCACTGACACCTGGCTGACACTTCATGTTTCAAAGTCTCGCACAAGTCTCGTGAAGATCGCGCGGATAAGTGATGCCTGCCATGGACCAAACGAACTAAATTCAACACGGCTAAAAACCGAATAGGCCGATGAGTATAATATTTAATTGCAATTAGTTGCCAATACAAGTCACAATATAAGGTTACTAAAACCGAAAATGTAATTAAATAACACGTTAATTAAGAAATAAAGCAAGTTTAAAAATGACTTCAGTTCTTCTTTAATGCAAGGCAGGCTACAATACAAAGGTAAACAAAATTAAAGAAAACATGCCCCTGATTTTTGCATTTGTTAGTCATATTAAAGTGAATCCCTGCTGTGTTCAGCCATGACTTCACTTTATAAGATGAAAGATAAAAATAAGATAAGATATATGAAGCATAAATATCTGTAGTATCCACGCCTTTCCTGCGAGAGACAATGGGGTCGCCATGACACCCACCTCTCCCGGATGCCGGTCTCCGATTTCCAGTTTATCCAAGCAGTTGAGACTGGGGGAGCCGAACATAGCTGAGCGGAGTTAACTACGACAACCACATTTTAGTCAGAGAGTAATGTCTTTTTAAATTATGTCTTTTTCTGGTTCAACGTGTGCCATCGTGGCGTGCACAAACAACTTGCGAAGGCTTAAAGATTTTATGAATGGAATCTGTTTTGAGCACAAATGGACTTGCAAGATGTGTTGTCCAGCACCATCTGCGCTGCTCATCTGTACATGCGATTCCTGTCTTTCCACTAACCACTGCATTTTGGACCTGAATCAAGAACATTAATTCTGTGGAATTGTTGTTCAGGTTATTGTACATTATTCAAACATTACACTACATTACAGTCATTTAGCTGACATTTTTATTCAAAGCAACTAACAATAAGTGCATGTAGCCAAGAGAATCCAAGAGCGACCAGTGCTGATGTACTAGTGTAAACAAATAGTCTACAAATAATATCTGGAATGATCAGGGTAGTTAAGAAGTTGAAGCTTGGACAAACACAGAGACAAGGAATTATTTAAGTATGGTATGTTTCTTGTTGGGCGGCACGGTGGCGTAGTGGTTAGCGCTGTCGCCTCACAGCAAGAAGGTCCGGGTTCGAGCCCCGTGGCCGACGAGGGCCTTTCTGTGTGGAGTTTGCATGTTCTCCCCGTGTCCGTGTGGGTTTCCTCTGGGTGCTCCGGTTTCCCCCACAGTCCAAAGACATGCAGGTTAGGTTAACTGGTGACTCTAAATTGACCGTAGGTGTGAATGTGAGTGTGAATGGTTGTCTGTGTCTATATGTCAGCCCTATGATGACCTGGCGACTTGTCCAGGGTGTACCCCGCCTTTCGCCCGTAGTCAGCTGGGATAGGCTCCAGCTTGCCTGCGACCCTGTAGAACAGGATAAAGCAGCTAGAGATAATGAGAGAGATGTTTCTTGTTGGGTGGCATGGTGGCGTAGTGGTTAGCGCTGTCGCCTCACAGCAAGAAGGTCCGGGTTCGAGCCCCGTGGCCGACGAGGGCCTTTCTGTGCGGAGTTTGCAGGTTGTCCGCGTGGGTTTCCTCCGGGTGCTCCGGTTTCCCCCACAGTCCAAAGACGTGCCGGTTAGGTTAACTGCTGACTCTAAATTGACCGTAGGTGTGAGTGTGAATAGTTGTCTGTGTCTATGTGTCAGCCCTGTGATGACCTGGTGACTTGTCAACTGGGATAGGCTCCAGCTTGCCTGCGACCCTGTAGAACAGGATAAAGCGGCTAGAGATAATGAGATGTTTATTGTTTCCAAAGTTTGACAGCATCTGCATTAAAATGGTTAGCCTATACTTCTCTCCTAGTGTTTGCTTCTTGAGCCTATACATATACAAATTGAGCTTATATGATATTTGGCAGATGCTTTTGTCCAAAGCAAATTACAAACACTACATTATTAGTAAACCAATACAATCGCGCTACTCTGACATAGCATATCTTCCAGATGATAGCTGCAGCATGACTGCAGGATTTCCCTTTTTTTTGCTCTGACTTGGCACAACCTCAGCCTTCAAGCAAACAAACTCGCCCTCTCTTTTACAAGTCATTTTGCCAATTTTATTACTGTGTAGATAATTGTATGCCTCCATGCTTTTGTAGTTCCTTCGCTCCTCGCCATCAATGCCCTCACTGAGAATAAAATAATTGACAATGTCAACATAGCTGACATTGGGCCAGAACTTCATGTCGTCTATTCATTCCATGAGGGTGGACGGATGGGGTACTTTGATTGTATTATGCCCAGAGCACGTCAGAAAATCAGACCTGTGTAGCCATCTTTTAGTCATCTTTGATCTTATCTACCTAACAGTTAGTGTTAGCTACAAATCGCAACACAATGGAGCGGAAGAAACTGTGGGTGCAATCAGTTAATTATTGAAATTAAGTGATCAATCTCATTAAATCAGTCTCATTAAATTTTGAAGGTCAATAATTAAAATGAATCAATCCCATTGAATCGTTTACTTTGACTCATTTGAATTGAATCATACCATAGAATCAGTCTCATTTGAAGTGAATCATTTAGTGAATCGTTCAATGAATCGTTCAATGAATCGTTTAGTGAATCATACCATTAATCCTGGATGAATTACCAAACAGCTAGATTATGGTATATTTCCAAATTATTACGATCACTTACCATATTACATAACTTATATGCACCTTTTTGAATTCTTTGAGAAGATTGGGGACTTCATATATCGTTCACACAAATAAACACAGTTTGTTTAATAAATGAATTTATTATAACAAAGATAAAAATAATAAATCAATATATACAAGCAGTGAGGTGTGTATATACATGTGTGGTGTGGTGTGTGTGTATGGCCTAGCTTGTTGCTAGCTAAAACAAAAGAATGTTATCTAAATAGAACAAAGGATTAGCTCTGTTGCTAATGTGCGCTTGTGTGTATGAAGGACTTGACCATGTGTTTAGCCTCGTGTAGCTAACTACACGTGGTGGAGGCCTAGATTAGCCTTGTGTTGCTAGTATGTGTTTGTGAAAGGACTTGACCATGTGTTTAGCCTCGTGTAGCTAACTACACGTGGTGGAGGCCTAGATTAGCCTAGTGTTGCTAGTGTGTGTTTGTGACTGGCTACGTGGCCTGAACAAAAACTAGCTTGTGGATTTCTAGCTGAGGTGTGGTTTATCAGGCCTGATGGCCTGCTGAGCACATGTTAGGCCTTGATTAGCTTTGTGTTGCTAAGCAGACAAAGGGAAGCTGTAGCTAACCCACTAGCTCAACCATACTGAATCCACTGAAATCTTGATGAGATCAAGATGTTTAATGATGAAATTAAAATGTTAGTAAGAATGAGAAAAAGAGAGAAGCATGCACCGCCTATTAAACAATTGAGAGAACATAGAACCAAAATAAATCAACACGCTGCGTGTTTAACAGTGTAACAATAAACCTGGGTTTAAATTCACACTATTTCAATAAAAGCAAATTCCTAAGACTATCCTAATTATGCCCAAATGCCAAAATCTTACTTAATCCTGCCTTTAGCAAGATATGAAGAAATATTCGCCGGTGTAGTCTCGGGCCTCGCCGTGGGAGCACGTGAGCCGCTCGTGATGGAGGCGTAGAAACTTTCGGGTCCAGCGGAGCACTTGGGTGGTTCCCGTAGAAAGCAGAGGATTCTTGGTCCGAACCTCAGCGTTCGTGAGGAAAAGTCTCTGATCAGAATAAGATGCACAGTGCTTTTGAGTTAAAAAGGATTCAATCGCTTCTTAACTTTTAACTGCCTGGGCTGCAGTCGTGACGTCACTTCTAATACAAGTAAACTGGTTGTAACTCAGGTTGAGTTTAAAGATCACGCGACTCTAGAGTTTACCTTTGCCAAGGGTAAGAAAGAAAATCGCGCTGAGTGATGGATCTTGCAAGAAAGAAGACGTCTTTTTGGGTGGAGAGCATCCCTTTTGTGCGTCTAGACTCGTTGAAATCCGGACGCGAGAGACAAAATGGCGGAGCTTCCGCTTGGATTTATGCGTGCATGGCGGACTGACGTAGATGATCCCGCCCCGGCGTGACGTAGGTCAACGCGGAAGTAGGCTGATGGGAAATGTAGTTTCTTAAAGAGACAAAATGGCGGCATGATACCTACAAAAGATCCCGGCTTCTGCTATGATGCAACAATGAATCATGGGAAAGGTCATAGTTCAGGAAAGTTGTGGATAGACCAACTATTCTGTACTATAAATGCACCACAGGTTTCTGAGAAAAGCTGGTGAATGCAGTGCAAAAACGAAATGAAATCTGTTTTAAAATCTATTAAGAGGTGGTAAGGGAGCAAGGGGTATTGGCTCACGTATGTCAACATAGTTGTGATGTGCTCCTGACAATTGAGGGCTAAAGGCTCAAAATAAATACTAAACTGTTAACACTAGAATTCTGAGGGCTACGGGAATTTTCATCCCAAGCTGAAGGGGGTGCTCTGCCTCTTTCTCAATACACAAGCTCACCTCTGTGATAATTGTTATGCAAATGTTGAGTGCTTGTCAGTTTGAGCGAAGCAGCACCTGAAAAAGAGAAAAAAAAGTGTGTGCACGTGCAGGCTTGATATACATGAATGTGAATGATCATTTTTTTAGTAGTAGTGATACTGTAAATATAAAATCTGTATAGCACAGCTAGATTTATCACTTTAATAATAAATAACCTGGGCGGCATGGTGGTGTAGTGGTTAGCACTGTTGCCTCACAGCAAGAAGGTTCTAGGTTCAAGCCCAGTAGCTGACGGGGGCCGTTCTGTGCGGAGTTTGCGTGTTCTCCCCGTGTCCACGTGGGTTTCCTCTGGGTGCTCCGGTTTCCCCCACAGTCCAAAGACATGCAGGTTAGGTAAATTGGTGGCTCTAAATTGACCGTAGGTGTGAATGCGAGTGTGAATGGTCATTTGTCTCTGTGTCAGCCCTGTGATTATCTGGTGACTTGTCCAGGGTGTACCCCGCCTCTCACCCATAGTCAGCTGGGATAGGCTCCAGCTTGCCTGCAACCCTGCACAGGATAAGTGGTTACGCATAATGGATGGATGGATAATAAACAATCCTCTAACCTGAATCTCTGAATTGATCCAAAGAACTAAAAAACTATTCATTGTATCATTCTCATGGATACTTCAAATGACTTGTGTTTCATTTTTGATGAAAGATGTGTAGGTGGGTAGTATCTTTGAGCAGTGTTTGTGCTCCTGAGATTTTGTCCCATTCAGGACAAAGTGCAAGGTTAGGTGTCTTCTAAGGTTCCTTATTTTTGGACAAATTTGAAGCAGTGTCTTCCATCCATCCATTATCTATAGCTGCTTATCCTGTACAGGGTTGCAGGCAAGCTGGAGCCTATCCCAGCTGACTATGGGTGAGAGGCAGGGTACACCCTGGACAAGTGGCCAGATCATCACAGGACTGACACATAGAGACAAGCAACCATTCACACTCACATTCACGCCTACAGTCAATTTAGAGCCACCAATTAACCTAACCTGCATGTCTTTGGACTGTGGGGGAAACCAGAGCACCCGGAGGAAACCCACGCAGACACCATGCAAACTCCACACAGAAAGGCCCCCGTCAGATACTGGGCTTGAACCCAGAACCTTCTTGCTGTGAGGCGACAGTGCTAACCACTACACTACCATGCCATCCCTCATTCAAAATACAGCAATGTAATATTGTGATCAAGTTTTAAACTCTGATTAAAAGTTAGACAATTATTGTGATATGAAAATGAAATATCTGGACTCGCTTAACTAAATAAAGAATCTCATTAAAAATATAGTGACTGTTTTCATATAGAATTATATTTTACTTTCATATCTCATACATTGTGGCCTGATAAGAAGTGACACATTGTGCAGCTGGACCACAGCAGGGTGTTTAATAGTGTCTTAATAGCGCAAAGCTGGTTGAATTCCTGCAGGCACAAACACTGATGCTTAAATGAAATGGATAATTTGAACCACTGTCCCTTGATATATCGCAAATTAAGCTGCACATTAATTAATCCTTCTCTGAATTGCATTAGAAAATCAATATGAATGTATTCTAAATTAGAAAAAGCTTCAAGCAATAAAATGTAGAAATGGTTGTAACTTTTGCTCCAGACACACAGTAAGTCGTGTTAACGTGAGAGATGGCCTGCACATGGCAGGCAGTCCTCACGCCAAACAGTGCTAATTGGAATCATCACTTTCCAGCCATCTGCTTTGCAATTTAGAGCTGCATATTTTGTTATGGGAGACTGAGGTTTGTTACAACAGAGGGGTTTTTGATCCATTCAATGGTTTCGTGTTTCAGATTATAGCTTGCATTTTGTTCATAGAATAACTTTTGTGAGATGGATTAATTAAAAGAGATGTAACACGGCTGTTGCATGCTTCAAATGATCAGTTGTGTGTTCTTTATGAAGAAGAAGCCTTTATTTGTCACACACTCAAACACAATGAAATTCGTCTTCTACATTTAACCCATCTGAAGCAGTGAACACGCACAAGCGCATACACAAGTGAGCAATGAGCACATACAGTACACATACCCAGAGCAGCGAGCAGCTATGCTACAGCGCCCGGGGAGCAATGGGGGTTAGGTGCCTTGGTCAAGGGCACTTCAGCCCAAGGCCTCTCCATATTAACCTAACCACATGTCTTTGGACTGTTGGGGAAACCGAAGCACCCCGAGGAAACCCACGCAGACATGAGAACATGCAAACTCCACATAGAAAGGCCCCCGTCAGCTGATGGGCTTGAACCTAGAACCTTCTTGCTGTGAGGTGACAGTGCTAACCACTACACCACTGTGCCACCCTATGCATTTACAGTGTCTTGCAAAAGTATTCCCCCCCCTTGTGTTTGGCCTGTTTTGTCGCATTACAAGCTGGAATTAAAATTGATTTTTGGAGGGTTAGCGCCACTTGATTTACACAACATGCCCACAACTTTAAAGATGAAAATTGTTGTTTTATTGTGACACAAACATTAATTAATATGAAAAAACAGAAATCTGGAGTGTGCATAGGTATTCACCCCCCCAAAGTCAATACTTTGTCGAGCCACCTTTTGCTGCAATTACAGCTGCAGGCCTCTTAGGGTATACCTCTATTAGTTTAGCACATCTAGCCACTGGGATTTTTGCCCATTCCTCAAGGCAAAACTGCTCCAACTCCTTCAAGTTAGATGGGTTGCGTTGATGTACAGCAATCTTCAAGTTATGCCACAGATTCCCAATTGGATTGAGGGCTGGGCTTTGATTAGGCCATTCCAAGACATTTAAATGTTTCCCTTTAAACCACTCCAGTGTAGCTTTAGCAGTATGTTTAGGGTCATTGTCCTGCTGGAACGTGAACCTTCATCCCAGTCTCAAACCTCTGGCCAACTTAAACAGGTTTTCCTCCAGAATTGCCCTGTATTTAGTGCCATCCATCTTTCCTTCAGTCCTTCAGTCCTAACCAGCTTTCCTGTCCCTGCAGAAGAAAAACATCCCCACAGCATGATGCTTCACTGTAGGAATGGTGTTCTCAGGGTGTTGGGTTTGCGCCACACATGGCATTTCCCATGATGGCCAAGAAGATCAATTTTAGTCTCATTTGCCCAGACAATCTTCTTCCATGTGTTTAAGGAGTCTGACACATGCTGTTGGGCAAACTCCAAACGTGTTTTCTTAAGCAATGACTCTTTTCTGCCCACTCTTCCATAAAGCCCCACTCTGTGGAGTGTACAGCTTAAAGTGGTCCTATGGACAGATACTCCCATCTCCGCTGTGGATCTTTGCAGGTCCTTCAGTGTTATCATTGGTGTCTTTGTTGCATCTCTGATTAATGCCCTCCTTGCTCAATCTGTGAGTTTTGGTGGGCGGCTTTCTCTTGTCAGGTTTGTAGTGCTTCCATATTCTTTCCATTTTGCTATAATGGATTTAATGGTGCCCCCTGGGGGCGGCACGGTGGTGTAGTGGTTAGCGCTGTCGCCTCACAGCAAGAAGGTCCGGGTTCGAGCCCCGTGGCCGGCGAGGGCCTTTCTGTGTGGAGTTTGCATGTTCTCCCCGTGTCCGCGTGGGTTTCCTCTGGGTGCTCCGGTTTCCCCCACAGTCCAAAGACATGCAGGTTAGGTTAACTGGTGACTCTAAATTGACCGTAGGTGTGAATGTGAGTGTGAATGGTTGTCTGAGTCTGTATCAGCCCTGTGATGACCTGGCGACTTGTCCAGGGTGTACCCCACCTTTCGCCTGTAGTCAGCTGGGATAGGCTCCAGCTTGCCTGCAACCCTGTAGAAGGATAAAGCGGCTAGAGATAATGAGATGAGATGAGGTGCTCCCTGGGATATTCAAAGTTTGGGATATTGTTTTATAACCCAACCCTGATCTATACTTCTTCACAACTTTGTCTCTGACCTGTTTAGAGTGCTTCTTGGTTTTCATGTTGTTTGCTTAGTAGTGTTGCAGAGTCAGGGTCCTTCCAGAACAGGTTGATTTATACCGACATCATGTGACAGATCATGTGACGCTTTGATTGCACACAGGTGGATCTTAATTAACTAATAATGTGACTTATGAAGTGAATTGGTTGGACCAGCTCTTATTTAGGGGTTTCATACAAAAGAGGGTGAATACCTATGCACACTCCAGATTTCTGTTTTTTCATCTTAATTATTGTTTGTGTCACAATAAAACAACAATTTTCACCTTTAACATGGTAGGCATGTTGTATAAATCAAATGGTGCTTACCCCCCCCCCCCCCCCCCCCCAAAAAAAAAAAAAAATCCATTTTAATTCCAGCTTGTAATGCGACAAAACAGGACAAACACCAAGGGGGATGAATACTTTTGTAAGACACAGTATGCATCTATCTCTGTCTATGTGTCTGTACTTGATTCTTTGATACATAATTACATTAGTAGGACAGAATACATTTTAGCTTTTAAAAAAGGCTGTTATGCTGTGATTTTCTATACATTCTGCCCTAAGTCTAATTCCCTTGGCTTGAGATAGTATAGAAAGCAGAGATTCAGATAGAAAGCAGATCTTTCAGAGTCGCCCTCGCAGCAGGAGAGCATGACTTACATAACACATCTCTGCTGAGGAATAGTGAGATGAGAAAGCTTTGAAAAAACACACAAAAGGAATACTTTGATATTTATATCATTTCAGCTGCATGCTTAATTCAGCCTGCAGTCAGCAAAAGCTTTTTTGCCTTCCTCCTTGGAGAGATTCCCCCTCTTAAATGTTCTAATGCGGCATTATGTAATCAGTACATGGCCTGCTCTTCACCCAGCAGTCAGTGTTCATTGCATACACCATTTGCAGTCCCCCATTATAATGCCAAACAAAGAGGTGTACCTGTCCTAAGAAATAAAACCACCTAATTCATACAGAGTACCACTGACACAAACCCTGAAGGCTGATTCATTATAATAAATAGCGCCATCAGCGACAGTGCCATAACTATTGGAAATGTCTGTTGGCCAAACACAACACTGATGACCCATCCTTTTTCCATACTTACTTCATACATCTTTCCATCCCTTCTGATTTGCCAATTATAATTGATGGTGACTTTAATATGATCGTTAACCCAAATTTAAGAAGGACAAGAAGAGAAAGCCTTTATTTTTCACATACGCACTTCAAGCACAGTGAAATTCGTCCTCTGCATTTAACCCGTCTGAAGCAGTGAACACACACATACTGTACGTGAGCAGTGAGCACACACATACCCAAAGCAGTGGGCAGCTATGCTACAGCGCCCGGGGAGCAGTTGGGGGTTAGGTGCCACCCTGTGGTAACCTAACCACATGTCTTTGAACTGTGGGGGAAACTGGAGCACCCAGAGGAAACCCACACAGACACGGGGAGAATATGCAAACTCCACACAGAAAGGCCCCCATTGGCCAGTGGGCTTGAACCCGGAACCTTCTTGCTGTGAGGTGACAGTGCTACCACTACACCATCGTGCCACCCAAATTTAGACAGAACAACTACTGTAAATCATACAACACACTGAACTGGTAGTCCATGAAAATAGTAACTCAATTAATGTCTTAAATTTGGGGGAAAAAAAACCAAAACTCCAACTGATGAATTCACATTGTACTCAGCAGCTCACTGCAAAGACTTTCACGTTCACTTTTTTTGTTATTGTTTTGAATCATTAGAATTTTAATATTTATATCAAAAGAAAATAGGCATCCTTCCTTGAAATAAATGATTCTCCAGAAACCTTTTCTGAAATATGTACTAAGAGTGAAAGTAGTATCTTACTCGTCCTATGAGAAAAAGAAAAATACTGGAAACTAAACCCAAATCATTACAGAAAATTAAAGGTTTAGAGAAGTATATACTCAAACCCCCACCCCCACCCCCCTAAATTTCAATGCAGTGAACTGCTTAAAAAATACTACAAAGATGAAGCGAGGAAAATTTTAAATATTAATAAGTCTGGACAATGGATAACTAATCTCATTAAATGAAAAAAAAAAAACAATCCTAGTAATCAAGAACTTAGCAGGAAAGCCAGTGCAATCTCTCACTGATCAGGAATGTCCAGCCTTATCCACAAAGGGCCATTGTGGGTGCAGGTTTGCATTCCAACCAAGCAGGATCCACACCTTATTCCACCTGTTTAATCTGTTCATCTTGGCTTTCAATCGACTAGCAGGTGTGGCTCCTGCTTGGTTGGAATGAAAATCTCTAACCACATTGGCTCCGCGCAGATAGGTTTGGACACCCTGTCATAGACTATGGCAAGTGAAATCTCTCTCTGATATACCTCCACTGCACTTTTAAAATTGCATTTTTTTGTTTTGTTTTGCATGAATATTCCAGATAATTTCCTTGCTGTCCATTGTAATTTACATATATAATTTGAAAGGTCTGCAGATAACTATCCAATAACACAGTGCTTTTCTGTATTACAGAACAGACACATAGCTGAGCAAGCTTCCTGGTAGTGGCTCTCTTACAGTTCTAGTATTTCAGCTTGCGATTGTTAAGTCATTAATGTATAACTTTAACCAATAAGCTACAGTTGCCACTTAGTATGTAAATAGATTCACTTTACTACTGGGAATTCAGTTAAAGATTCAATGGCCTTTTGGAATTAGAGATACTGTAAGGGTTGGAGATGCTGCTGTCATACGCACTAATACTCTAACCTGTAGTGTGAGTTGGATGCACTAAACTTCCTGGTCTGTTGATCTCGAGTTGCCCCAACCAGTGACCTCTGACTAGAGAGATCAGCTGAAACCCTGGTATCACTCTAACTAAACCCCATAAATTTTTGATTGCAGACTAGATGTACCTATGTGGACACCTTGTGTTTTTAAGTAGGGAGGTTCTTTAGGTCATGTTGTGCATCCAAATGGGCAAATGTTCCATTACTCTGCTGTTGAGCCAGTATCAGGTATGTACTTGCTGTTAAGTGCTTTTGAGTTGGTGTTGACTTATGGTGACCTTATGGTAGTGTTGTAGTCAAGACCACCTAAACCGAGACCAAGTCATGACCAAGACCAAAGTGTATTGAGACCAAGACAAGATGAAGATTTTGAGGGGTTGAGATCAAGTCAAGACCAAGGCAGGGCGAGACTGAGTCAAGACCAGGACCAGGCCAGTGTGTGAAGGGGCAGGGAGGGGTGACAACCATTAACAGGAAGAAAGAGTTCAAATTAGCAGTGAGTCACATTATTGGTCACATTTGAAGCAGGCAATTTTACATCCAATCACAGTAACAGTGTTAACAAATAAATCAGACAATGCATAGGCAATTTAATGAAATCCCTGCAGTTGTGGTCTTGACTGGCCTTGAAATAAAATCCCAAGTCCTCTATGTCTGAGACCGAGACAAGACCCAGTAAAAATGCAGTTGATTCCAAGATGAGACAGAGACCTTCAAAGATAGTTTTGAGACCTGTCTCAAGAACTACAACACTACTTTATGGGTAGGTCTCTGGAACAGCATGGAAAGAACAGTCATTTGGGCTTCCAAAGAAACACCTGGTGTGTCCAGTTATTTGATGTTTTTGGCAGCCCACACAATATACAGTATTCACCTCCAGCACTATAATTCAAAAGTATTGCGTTTTTTCTTTTTCTTATTTTCATCCGCCCAACTTTTGCATCTACATGAAATTGTTAGACATATCACAACTTAAATAAGGCATACCTTGGTATACATAGATGCATCTGTGCAGTGAAAAGCCTTGTTTTGCAGAGCAATTTCACCAAGAGCAGTTTGTTGTCCCATTTCTTGACTGCTTGTCATTTTCTTTTTGATTATTGGTCCAAGCAGGCTGAATTTGCTTCCTATTTGTATTTCTTCATCTCCAAGATTAAATGTCTGTGTAAAAAAAAGCCTTGATAATATTTAATATGTCAGTAAACACTTTACTTGTAACCAAAACAAAAAAACATAATATCTTAGTAACTGGAAGATTGTGAGTAACTTCCTACAAGCAAATTGATATATTGATGAATCTGTTCAAAAAGCTGGTCTACCAGGACTTTCTGGTTGCGTAGAGCACGCAGCTATGATATTTCACAGTATCCAAAGAGCAAAGAAGGAGAAGTCAGATCTTGCAGTCATGTGGTGGATTTGGCAAATGCCTTTGGCTTTGTTCCACACAAAGTACTTCTGATGGCAATGCAACACTTCTGGATTCCAGAGGAAGTACAGAGTGTCATGATGAGATATTATGATAACTTCCTCATGAGATTCACTACAGAAACGTTTACAACAGCATGGCATAGGCTGGAGGCCGGGGTGGCTGCAGGGTGCACAATCTCAGTCATATGGTTTATCCTATTCATGGAGTTAATGCTCAGAGGTGCGAACTGTGGCATTGTCACTAAGAGACTGAGATCACAGAAGAATGCCTTCATGGATGATGTCACACGCCTGGCACAAACTGGTGAAGTAATACAAGCAATTCTTGCATGGCTAGATGAATTAATTCAGTGGGCAAGAATGAAATTTGAAGCAAAGAAATTGAGAAGTGGGACATTCAAAAAAGGAAAGCAAGTAAACACCAAATACATGATTGCTGGCGATGAGATACCAACAGTCGCAGAAGAGCTGGTGAAGGGTCTAGGGTGGAAATATGAAGGAAATCTTAATGACAAGTACCATGGAATTGAGATTCAGCAAATGGTGGAGGAAGGCCTCATATCAATCAATAAAACAAAGTTACCCTGCAACTTCAAAGTCTGGACACTGCACTTTGCTTTGTATCCTAGATTGATCTGACCACTAACAATCTACAGAGTAATGTGAAGTGGAGTGGAGAAGATTGAGCAACTCATGAACAACTATATCCAAAAATGGCTGGGTCTTCCTTGTATAACCACCACATCAACAGTTTACAAGAATGGAAGCATGTGCAACTTCCCCTTGCTTTAATCGTTGAACTGTACAAGTGTGGAAAAGTGTGCACAATCATGATGCTCTGTAAATCTAAAGACCATTTCATCTCTTCTGATCCTCCAGACATCAACACAGGCAGAACGTGGAATGCCATAGAAGCAACAAATGAGAACGTTGCAGAGAGAGTTATGCAGTTTAAAGATATCATGGGGGCCATACAAACAACGAAGTGAGGACTTGCAGATGGCTCATTTAAACCTTGGAATACTATGACTACTAAAGAACAATGAGATATTGTAGTAGCTGTGTCTAAGACAGATGAGGTACAGAGGTGCTACACACACCTAGTTCAGCAAAGCATTCAAGAGCAATGTGTCTCATGGGAGGAAAAAGTTATATAGAGAAAAGTGTCCTAGCAAGAAATCTGGCAATGGGAACCTGCTAGAATAAGATTTCTCATCAGATCAATTTACGACATGCTCCCGAGTCCAACTAATCAAGTCAAGTTTATTTGTATAGCGCTTTTAACAATAAACATTGTCGCAAAGCAGCTTTACAGAATTTGAACGACTTAAAACATGAGCTAATTTTATCCCTAATCTAATCTGGTGAGATAGAAGATTACAGATGATAAGTGTAGATGTGGTGTGAAAGGGACTTTGCAGCATATACTTTCGAATTGTTCCTTAGGTCTTGAATCCTGATACCTATGGATATACAACCAAGTTCTTACGGTGATAGCAGAGGCAGTGGAAAAGAAGTTAGCTGAAATCAACAGTGGCAAACTGCCTCAAGTGCCAAAGTTGCATCAAATTCTGCAAGCAAGGCTCAACTATACAGTAGTTAAATCATTGAGATCAACAAAGGATGACAGTAAATGGTGAAGACTTTGGGAAGTGAGCACAGACGTTGAAAAAACACTAGTTTTCCCTACTGTGGAAACAAGACAACGGCCAGACTTAGTTGTTTGGTATTAGTAGTGAAAGAAAATTGTGAAAATGATTGAACTTACTGTCTGCTGAGAAGCCAACAAAGATGATGCCTTCAACAGAGAAGACAACAGATACGAGGAGTTGCTACAGCAATGTGAAGACAATGGTTGGGAAGCCGAATGCCAAATGAAGTGGGCTGCCATGGCTATGTTGGCAACCGAGTTTTATCAGTGGTGACTAAGCTTGGTTTCCAGACAAAAGAGAAAACCAGAGTCATGAAAGAGATTCAGTACTAAACAAAAAAGCTTCATTCTGGCTGTGGCTCAAGAGAGAAGAAGAAGCCTTTATTTGTCATGTGCACACTCAAGCACAGTGAAATTAGTCCCCTGCATTTAACCCATCTGAAGCAGTGAACACACACAAGTAAGCAATGAGCACACATATCCAGAGCAGTGGGCAGCTACGCTATAGCACCTGGTGAGCAGTTGGGGGTTAGGTGCCTTGCTCAAGGGCCCTTCAGCCCAAGGCCACCCCATATTAACCTAACCACGTCTTTGGACTGTGGGGGAAATCGGAACACCCAGAGGAAACCCACACAGACACGGGGAGAACATGCAAACTGCACACAGAAAAGCCCCCATCGGCTGCTGGGCTCGAACCCAGAACCTTCTTGCTGTGAAGTGACAGTGCGAACCACTGCACCACCATGCCACCCACAGAGAGATGATGAAACACGACAAATGGACAGTCAGTAGCAATCAGCGACAATTGGGCTGATCTCTCAACAATGAGGGCTGCAGCCACAGAAGATACTGTAGGTCGAGGTGTATACAGCAAAACCATCCCACTAAAACATCTAAGTGAGTGCTTCTGTGGTACCTTTTGATGATTAAATAGCAATTGCCATTCCGTGAAGGAGCTGTTGATCGGTTAGCACTGAAGAGTGTTTACTACTTCTCAGATTGGTGCTTGAAAGTTTGTGAACTCTTTAGAATTTTCTATATTTCTGCATAAATGTGACCTAAAACATCATCAGATTTTCACACAAGTCTAAAAATAATAAAGAGAAGCCAATTAAACAAATGAAACAAAAGACAGGCGGCACGGTGGTGTAGTGGTTAGCGCTGTCGCCTCACAGCAAGAAGGTCCTGGGTTCGAGCCCCGGGGCCGGTGAGGGCCTTTCTGTGCGGAGTTTGCATGTTCTCCCCGTGTCCACGTGGGTTTCCTCTGGGTGCTCCAGTTTCCCCCACAGTCCAAAGACATGCAGGTTAGGTTAACTGGTGACTCTAAATTGACCATAGGTGTGAATGTGAGTGTGACTGGTTGTCTGTGTCTATGTGTCAGCCCTGTGATGACCTGGCGACTTGTCCAGGGTGTACCCCGCCTTTCGCCCATAGTCAGCTGGGATAGGCTCCAGCTTGCCTGCGACCCTGTAGAAGGATAAAGCGGCTAGAGATAATGAGATGAGATGAGATGAAACAAAAGACAAAATATTATACTTGGTTATTTATTTATTAAGAAAAATGATCCAGTATTACATTTCTGTGAGTGGTAAAGCTTGAATAGTGTGGAGTGTTTTTTTTTTTTACATCTGTATCTATCTATGTGGCATATCACTACAGTGACATGGCTACTCTGATGGCTTCAACGATCAAAGTTACTAGGGAAGGATTACAGTAGTGGTTTCCCATTGCCTTCTGCTGGATTATTATAGAGTTTTTTTCCTCTCTATGGGCAATTTAGAGTAGCCAGTTAGCCTAACTGCATGCCTTTGGACTGTGAGGGAAACCAGAACACCTGGTGGAAACCCATGCAGACATGGGGAGAACATGCAAACTCCACACAGAAAGGCCTTCATCGGCCACTCGGCTCGAACCCAGAACCTTCTTGCTGTGAGGCGATAGCGCTAACCACTACACCACCATGCTTCCACAGCTGTATACACTATAAATCTTATAGCCTTATAGTCTACAGTCTTAATAAACTTAGATAGCTAGTGGTAGAGTTTGCAAATTGGAGTATTCTTTTCTGCATAACCTTAGATAAATGCTAATTATTTGTGCCTGCACTATATTGGAAGAACTGGCCAAGTCTTGGTCATTGTTCAAACAAGTGTACTGATCATTTGTGCCACATAATAGTTGGCATGAATACAGCAGATTGAAATGAATTTGATGTTCTGCACATAAAATTCATCGAGTGCAATGAGTGCCTAGACAAAAATAATTTGCTAGAAATAGCTAGTGTGTACTGCCAAGTGCAAAAGTGCATGGATTCCAAAGGTGCTTCTTTTCACACTAAGCCCTGTGTCAAGGTGAAATCTCTCACTGTGTCACCTGGAAATCTGTCTTATATGTTGGGCAAAGTTGCTTATTCCGGCTTCAGCAGCACCATGTGGCCTGAGATTTTAGCCAACTATCACTCTCAGGTTCCTTATGCTCAGCGATTTTCATTCAAGCAAGTTGGTAGTTGGCGAAATGGCTTGTTTCTGTCCCTTCGAGTGCTGGTGATAGGGTGATAATCAAAGAGGTGCTATGAAAATGACCTTATTGGGGAGAGCAGCACTGGAAAAGAGGAAGTAACACTGCCAGTTTTCGCTCTGCCATATGCCAAGGCTCTCAGGAGTGTGTGATGCCCGGGGAGAGGACAGACGTTCAGCCAAGCACTGCATGCCAGATCCGATCTCTTCTAAGTGTCCACACCTTCCTGTGGGACCCAATAGGGCTCTTGTGATCAAACAACAGGCTATTCAGTCTACCCAGTTCTAATATAAATGCGTTTGTAGATGTTCTTGCTTTCTCTTTCATTGTGTCTAGGGTTGTTCTGTGCAATTATCGGTTTGTTCTTCTTAGACATGGCAGCACTGCTGGTGAAACAGAATCAGAAAGACGTATTTGCAATTCTGTGACCTTGTGAATTGTCCCAAATGTTGTTTTAGTAGTCATTTGTCAATGCCCAATGATTTGTATTGGGCTAAATTTATCTTAAAGTAATGTTTAAGTACCGTGTTTGAAATCTTTACTTTGTGCTTGAACATTTCTCTGCAGTCAACCTAAGAAATAGTTTCAGTGTATATTTTTCCATATTCCATGAAGATATCATGATTAGTTTGTGCCTGATTTTCATTTGATCTATTTTCAAAATGCTGAATGTTTTTGAAGGCAAGTGTAATTATAGCTGTCTCACTTTTTCCCTACTTGGGTGTAATTGTCGAAGCGTTTGCATTTTTAAGGGACATAGTGATGGAATTAATGTACAATGTGCTCAAACGCTAAATTAGATTGCTTCTTGACTATGTACTTATGGACTAAGTGATGTTTATATGATATACATGCAATTGTGAAGTGAATTTTTTTAATTGTCATTTTTATAAGCACAATCTCTTGTGTTTTTGCAAACTTAGTTTTGACTGAGTTTTAACAGTGCCAACATTAAACCTTATGTATGTCTACTTTGTTCATTTTGGGTCTGATATGCAATGCCATTTCATCATTTGGTTCTTTATTTCAGCCCCCAGATAAGGAGGGAGGTCTGCCCAAGCAGGTGGGCAACAAAACCGAGTGTGGCCTGTTAGGACTTGTGCTGGAGCTAAAGCGAGATTACCAGACCATTCGGAACCAGATCCCTGAGGAGAAACTATATAAAGTCTACACGTTCAACTCGGTCAGGAAGTCCATGAGTACTGTCATTAAACTTCCAGATGGAAGCTTCAGGATGTACAGTAAAGGAGCATCTGAGATTATCCTGAAGAAGCAAGTGCCATCTTTTTTCACTTTTGTGGAATTTTTGTCAAACTGGATTTTAAGCTAGAATTGGAGATTATAGAACGGAAATGTTAGGCACAAGTTACAAAGTTATTCTGTTTTCCTTAATGGACAAGGCTGTTGAAAGTTATCATTCTAATTGATTTGCAATTTTGGACCTGCTCTAGGTGCAGTCGGATTCTAAATGAGACAGGTGAGCCACGGGTTTTCCGACCTCGAGACCGAGATGAGATGGTGAAGAAAGTGATCGAGCCCATGGCTTGTGATGGTCTAAGGACCATCTGTGTGGGTTACAGAGACTTTCCTGCCACTCCTGAGCCAACCTGGGATGATGAAAATATCATCCTAACTGACCTGACCGCAATCTGTGTGGTTGGAATTGAGGATCCTGTCAGATCAGAGGTGGGTTTTTGGTGGAATGCAATGACTGATTGTGTTGCTTCTTCTTCTTCTTCTTAAATATATTTATTACTCAAGGAGTTTTGAAATGTTATTAAGGAGGTAAGGGTTGGATGACTAAATTTTTAATTTTACACCATACATTAGTTTGCATACTGAGCATGGTTTGTTGCATGGGTATTTCTGTTCGTTCCACAGAAGCATAATGATTTAAATTTTTTGGTGATATAGATTACATCACTCTCGGGTAATTAGCTGTAAGAAATAGCTACATGTTAAATGATGTGTGTTATATCTGATGTTAAATCAGATATAACACACTTTTTCTTAGTGCAAGTCTGTTTTCAAGTGCAGACATTCTCTGCTCAGCTTCTAATTAGGCCTGAAATTTTAAACACAACCAAACCATGGACTTAAATCATTCCATCAGAGTCTGACACAACCAAACAACCTTTAAATCTAATCCCAACTATAGCTCAAAACAATTCTAACATATCAGAATCTATACAATGACCAGATAAAATCAAATATTCTTCATCATCACATCACCAGATGTACCTAAAATGACATTCATGTTTTTTTCCAATTTTTTTATTCTGTTTTATTTTTAAATTTCAGTGCATAAGATCTATACAAGGGCGCCACGGCGGTGTAGTGGTTAGCGCTGTTGCCTCACAGCAGGAAGGTCCGGGTTCGAGCCCCGTGGCCGGCGAGGGCCTTTCTGTGCGGAGTTTGCATGTTGTCCGCGTGGGTTTCCTCCGGGTGCTCCGGTTTCCCCCACAGTCCAAAGACATGCAGGTTAGGTTAACTGGTGACTCTAAATTGACCGTAGGTGTGAATGTGAGTGTGAATGGTTGTCTGTGCCTATGTGTCAGCCCTGCGATGACCTGGCGACTTGTCCAGGGTGTACCCTGCCTTTCGCCCGTAGTCAGCTGGGATAGGCTCCAGCTTGCCTGTGACCGTGTAGAACAGGATAAAGCGGCTAGAGATGATGAGATGAGATGAGAAGATCTATACAATAGCCAATAACTTTGAACAATCTGTTTTAAAAAAGGATTTTCAACCCTTTCAAAATTTCTTAAACTTATGTAAACTATATCATGCATGCACCTCACATTTTTCCTGCCAGTCCGCAGGAATCGAACTTGCAACCCTTTGGGCCTTCAGGCTGCTTCGCTAACCTTCAGGCCATGGCTGCCCCCATAGCATTCGAGCAGTAACATTTAGTTCTCATCTCATCTCATTATCCGTAGCCGCTTTATCCTGTTCTACAGGGTCGCAGGCAAGCTGGAGCCTATCCCAGCTGACTACGGGCGAAAGGCGGGGTACACCCTGGACAAGTCGCCAGGTCATCACAGGGCTGACACATAGACACAGACAACCATTCACACTCACATTCACACCTACGGTCAATTTACAGTCACCAGTTAACCTAACCTGCATGTCTTTGGACTGTGGGGGAAACCGGAGCACCCGGAGGAAACCCACGCGGACACGGGGAGAACATGCAAACTCCACACAGAAAGGCCCTCGCCGGCCACAGGGCTCAAACCCGGACCTTCTTGCAGTGAGGCGACAGCGCTAACCACTGCACCACCGTGCCGCCCATCATTTAGTTTAAAGTGACAAATATTATCTTCATCATGGCAGCAACAAGAAGAATTGTGGTGGAAACTGAAAATCATGGTGGTAGAATTGACAACTATTCTCATGTTTAGGGATCTTACTAATGCCAGGTAGGGGTGTGTGTGTGTGTGTGTGTGTGTGTGTGTGTTTGCATTTAGGAGTGTGAATAAAAGTGATGGAGGAAAAGAACAACTATGAAGGTCACAATTTTTATCAATAATTTCCAACACTTTTATTTATCATTATTACTCTAAGGTCCATCTCAGTGATGTACAAATGAGAATAAATTTGACATTAAGGATTTTTTTTAGGAATTTTAAGCCTTTATTTGTCACATGTACATTAGAGCACAGTGAAATTCTTTCTCTGTATTTAACCCATCTGGGGACGTGAGCATACACATACCCAGAGCAGTGGGCAGCTGTGCTGTAGCACCCAGGGAGCAGTTGGGGGTTAGGTGCCTTGCTCAAGGGCACTTTAGTCATGGATGTAGAGGAAGGGGAACGTGCTGTTTATTCACTCCCCCCATGCAAGTTTGGGCACACCTGCTTATTTATAGGTTTTTCTGTATTTTGAATATTTTCTACATTGTAGAACAATACTGAAGACATCAAAACTAAGAAATAACATATGGAACATATACTGTATGGAATTTTGTGGAAAGCAAAAAAATAAAAATGATCAAAATATGTTTCATAGTTTAGATTCTTCAAAGTAGCCACCGTTTACCTTGATGACACTTTACACACTATTGGCATTATCTTAACCAGCTTCATGAGGTAGTCACCTGGAATGCTTTTCAATTAACAGGTGTCTAATCAAAAGTTAATTAGTGCAATTTCTTGCCTTCTTAATGCATTTGAGATCAAACAGTAAATAGTAAATAATAAAAATATGCTAAATAGCCCTATTTGACAAATGGAATCCAAAAGCCAGGATTTTATTTCTGGATTCCTATTTGGAATCCATATTATGTCAAGAACTGCTCAACTAAGTAAAGAGAAATGACATCCATCGTTATTTTAAGACATGAAGTGTCTTTTAATCAGTAAAAATAATGTAAACAATTGAATTAAAAGGTATGTCCAAACTCTTAACTGGTACTCTGTGTGTGTGTGTGTGTGTGTGTGTGTGTGGGTGGGTGGCGCTTGAAAGTTTGTGAACCCTTTAGAATTTTCTATAGTTCTGCATAAATATGACCTAAAACAACATCAGATTTTCACACAAGTCCTAAAAGTAGATAAAGAGAACCTGGTTAAACAAATGAGACAAAAATATTATACTTGATCATTTATTTATTGAGGAAAATAATCCAATATATCTGTGAGTGGCAAAAGTATGTGAACCTTTGCTTTCAATATCTGGTGTGACCCCCTTGTGCAGCAATAACTGCAACTAAATGTTTCCGGTAACTGTTGATCAGTCCTGCACAACAGCTTGGAGGAATTTTAGCCCGTTCCTCCATACAGAACAGCTTCAACTCTGGGATGCTGGTGGGTTTCCTCACATGAACTGTTCACTTCACGTCCTTCCACAACATTTCGATTGGATTAAGGTCAGGACTTTGACTTGGACATTCTAAAACATTAACTTTATTCTTCTTTAACCATTCTTTGGTAGAATGACTTGCATGCTTAGGGTTGTTGTCTTGCTGCATGACCCACCTTCTCTTGAGATTCAGTTCATGGACAGATGTCCTGACATTTTCCTTTAGAATTTGCTGGTATAATTCAGAATTCATTGTTCCATCAATGATGGCAAGCCGTCCTGGCCCAGATGCAGCAAAACAGGCCCAAACCATGATACTACCACCACCATGTTTCACAGATGGGATAAGGTTCTTATGCTGGAATGCAGTGTTTTCCTTTCTCCAAACATAATGCTTCTCATTTAAACCAAAAAGTTCTATTTTGGTCTCATCCATCCACAAAACATTTTTCCAATAGCCTTTTGGCTTGTCCACGTGATCTTTATTAAACTGCAGATGAGCAGCAATGTTCTTTTTGGAGAGCAGTGGCTTTCTCCGTGCAACCCTGCCATGCACACCATTGTTGTTCAGTATTCTCCTGATGGTGGACTCATGAACATTAACATTAGCCAATGTGAGAGAGGCCTTCAGTTGCTTAGAAGTTACCCTGGGGTCCTTTGAGACCTTGCCGACTATTACACGCCTTGCTCTTGGAGTGATCTTTGTTGGTCGACCACTTCTGGGAAATTTCCTCCATTTGTACACAATCTGTTTGACTGTGGATTGGTGGGGTCCAAACTCTTTAGAGATGGTTTTGTAACCTTTTCCAGCCTGATGAGCATCAGCAACACTTTTTCTGAGGTCCTCAGAAATTTCCTTTTTTTGTGCCATGATACACTTCCACGAACATGTGTTGTGAAGATCAGACTTTGATAGATCCCTGTTCATTAAATAAAATAGCGTGCCTACTCACACCTGATTGTCATCTCATTGATTGAAAACACCTGACCCTAATTTCACCTTCAAATTAACTGCTAATCCTAGAGGTTTACTTTTGCCACTCACAGATATGTAATATTGGATCATTTTCCTCAATAAATAAATGACCAAGTAGAATATTTTTGTCTCATTTGTTTAACTGGGTTCCCTTTATCTACTTTTAGGACTCGTGTGAAAATCTGATGATGTTTTAGGCCATATTTATGCAGAACTATGGAAAATTCTAAAGGGGTTCACATACTTTCAAGCACCACTGTGTGTGTATATATATATATATATTAGTGCTGTCAAGCGATTAAAATATTTAATCGCGATTAATGTCGCGACTGTCATAGTTAACTCGCGATTAATCGCAATTTAATCGCACATTTTTGTCACATGAAAAAACATTGTAATTCTCTTATCAGCATAAAAACGTGAATGGGCTTGCTTTGTACTGCAAAGCATAACACGTCTTGACACAGCCACTGCAAAGTGAAACCTAAGCCGAACACCGGGGCTAGCAAAAGAACCATGAGTGAAGTGATCTACTGCTTGAGTTAGTCTACAACTCAGACAGACAGGTTACACAGTGACGGTAGGCTTGACATGCTTGATTATAATATAAAGTACACTATTATATTAACTTTAAGTTGTTCGTTGATAAATATTGCATTGAATCTGATCTTTACTGTTTCAGCTCACTTAACACATTTTGTACTTTTACACTTTCTGCCTGTTGATGCGTTGCACTGTCCAATCAGAGGCGGCCAAATTTGCATATTACAGGAAGGTTTTCTGGGATAGCATTGAGTTTACAGTTCAGAGGGATCTGGCTTCTTTAGACGCTGTCTTCTTAAAACTGAATAAATATTTAAAAAGAGCCAAATGAGCCAGTCTTTTGAACGACTCTTTTCAAAGAACGGATCACAAAGATGCGGATCCCATCAAAGAGCCATAAATCCCATCTCTACTAGCGCACCCTGCCCGTGTTGGTTCTTTGGGAGGAGGACAGAGGACTCTGGCTGTGCGGGGCATTACAGTCTAGCTGCTATCGTTTGTCTGTTGCAAGTTCCTGGCAGTTTCAAAAGCTTATGAAAAACCTACATCATGTCACAGAGCGTTAATTTCGCGATAAAAAAATTATCGCCGTTAAAATTGAGTCAAGTTAACGCGTTAATAACGCGACATTTTTGACAGCACTAATATATATATATATATATATATATATATATATATATATATATATATATATATATACACACACACACACACAAAACCCTTTATAAGGTTGTCATTCCTTCTCACAACACTTAAATGATGTTTACGGACTGAAGACACCAAGTGATGAAATGGTTCAGGTGTGTCCCATTTTGTCCCATTCTTCATGCAAACAGGTTTTAAGGTGTCCAACAGTATGGGGTCATCGTTATCGCATTTTTTCATCTCAAAATTTGCCACACATTCTCTATTGGGGACAGAGAGGACAGGCACCCTCTTCTTCCACAGCAATGCCTTTGTAATGTGTGCAGAATGTGTTTATGCATCATCTTGTTGAAATATCCCTGGAAAAGATGTCGTCTTAAAGGCAGCATATATTATTCCAAAATTTCAATGTACTTATCTACATTAATACTACCATCACAGAAGTGTAAATTACCTTTGCCAAGTGCACTGACACAACCCCATACCATGACAGACCCTGGCTTTTGGACATATTGCTGGTGACAGTCTGGATGGTCCTTTTCCTCTTTGGTCTGGAGCACATAGCATCCATTTCTTCCAAAAAAGACCTGAAATACTGATTCATCTGACCACAATACACGTTTCCACTGTGTGATGGTCCATCCCAGATGCCTCTGAGCCCAGAGTAGTCGATGGTGCTTCTGGACACAGTTAACATAAGGCTTCCTTTTTGCACAGTAAAGTTTTAACTGGCATTTTTGGATGTAACTCTGTATCATAGTGCTTGACAAAGGTTTGCCAAAGTAATCCTAAGCCCATGTGGTTATATCAGCTATAGATGAATGACGGTTCTTGATGCAGTGCCATCTGAGGTATCAGAGATCATGGGGTGTTCAGCTAAGGCTTGCACCCTTGCCTTTTACACACCAAACCTCCTCCAGATTCCTTGAATAGTTTAATGATAGAGGATGAAATATCCAAATACCTTCATATCTTTCTTTGAGAAACATTATTTTTAAACATTTCACTTATTTTCTTCATGCGTTTGTTGACAAACTGGAGATCCTTGGCGCATCTTTGCTCCTCAAAGACTAGGCCTTTCCTGTATACTGATTTGATACCAAATCATATCATTATTTAATTGTTTTACCTCACTCCTAGCCATAAATTGCAAGTAGTCCCAATTTTTTTGGAATGTGTTGCAGGCCTGAAATGCAGGAATGGATGTATTTTAACAAATGAAATGACATTGACCAGGCAAAACATGAAATATCTTGGGTTCATACTGTCCGCAATGAAATGTTAAATATAAATTTAGAAATCACTCCTTTATTTGTTTATTTTTTGTTTGCATTTTCCCCAACTTTTCCCGATTTGGGGTTGTGTGTGTGTGTGTATATATATATATATATGGTACAGTACCACTCAAACATTGTAACACACCTTCTAATTTGATGGGGGTTTTTTTCTTTATTTTTATTATTTTCTACATTGTAGAACAACGGTGAAGGCATCAAAACTATGAAATAACACATTTGGAATTACGTAGTAAGCAAAAAAGTATAAACAAAGCAAAATGTTTTATATATTTATACAACCCCGATTCCAAAAAAGTTGGGACAAAGTACAAATTGTAAATAAAAACGGAATGCAATGATGTGGAAGTTTCAGAATTCCATATTTTATTCAGAATAGAACATAAATGACATATCAAATGTTTAAACTGAGAAAATGTATCATTTAAAGAGAAAAATTAGGTGATTTTAAATTTCATGACAACAACACATCTCAAAAAAGTTGGGACAAGGCCATGTTTACGACTGTGAGACATCCCCTTTTCTCTTTACAACAGTCTGTAAACGTCTGGGGACTGAGGAGACAAGTTGCTCAAGTTTAGGGATAGGAATGTTAACCCATTCTTGTCTAATGTAGGGTTCTAGTTGCTCAACTGTCTTACCGGTAGGTCTTTTTTGTCGTATCTTCTGTTTTATGATGCGCCAAATGTTTTCTATGGGTGAAAGATCTGGACTGCAGACTGGCCAATTCAGTACCCGGACCCTTCTTCTACGCAGCCATGATGCTGTAATTGATGCAGTATGTGGTTTGGCATTGTCATGTTGGAAAATGCAAGGTCTTCCCTGAAAGAGACGTCGTCTGGATGGGAGCATATGTTGCTCTAGAACCTGGATATACCTTTCAGCATTGATGGTGTCTTTCCAGATGTGTAAGCTGCCCATGCCACACGCACTAATGCAACCCCATACCATCAGAGATGCAGGCTTTTGAACTGAGTGCTGATAACAACTTGGGTCGTCCTGCTCCTCTTTAGTCCGAATGACACGGTGTCCCTGATTTCCATAAAGAACTTCACATTTTGATTCGTCTGACCACAGAACAGTTTTCCACTTTGCCACAGTCCATTTTAAATGAGCCTTGGCCCAGAGAAGACGTCTGCGCTTCTGGATCGTGTTTAGATACGGCTTCTTCTTTGAACTATAGAGTTTTAGCTGGCAATGGCGGATGGCATGGTGAATTGTGTTCATAGATAATGTTCTCTGGAAATATTCCTGAGCCCATTTTGTGATTTCCAATACAGAAGCCTGCCTGTATGTGATGCAGTGCCGTCTAAGGGCCCGAAGATCACGGGCACCCAGTATGGTTTTCCGGCCTTGACCCTTATGCACAGAGATTCTTCCAGATTCTCTGAATCTTTTGATGATATTATGCACTGTAGATGATGATATGTTCAAACTCTTTGCAATTTTACACTGTTGAACTCCTTTCTGATATTGCTCCACTATTTGTCGGCGCAGAATTAGGGGGATTGGTGATCCTCTTCCCATCTTTACTTCTGAGAGCCGCTGCCACTCCAAGATGCTCTTTTAATACCCAGTCATGTTAATGACCTATTGCCAATTGACCTAATGAGTTGCAATTTGGTCCTCCAGCTGTTCCTTTTTTGTACCTTTAACTTTTCCAGCCTCTTATTGCCCCTGTCCCAACTTTTTTGAGATGTGTTGCTGTCATGAAATTTCAAATGAGCCAATATTTGGCATGACATTTCAAAATGTCTCACTTTCGACATTTGATATGTTGTCTATGTTCTATTGTGAATACAATATCAGTTTTTGAGATTTGTAAATTATTGCATTCCGTTTTTATTTACAATTTGTACTTTGTGCCAACTTTTTTGGAATCGGGGTTGTATTCTTCAAAATGTCCAGCTTTTGCTTTGATGACAGCTTTGCACACTATTGGCATTCTCTCAACCAGATTTATGGGGTAGTCATATGCAGTGCTTTTCAATTCACAGGTGTGTTTTGTCAAAAGTTAATTAGTGGAATTTCTTGCCTTCTTAAAGTG